>NC_133122.1:77258582-77591199 GCF_033568475.1 Henckelia pumila | reverse complement strand
AATTTTTATATGGAACGATTCCATAATGGGTATCAAAACTTTACGATTAAATTGTGCGTGTAAAAATTAAATCACAATTAAATTTTTACCTCCAATCTCGAAACGAGATTATGGACACCAACAGATTACTCTGCTCTTGTTCTATATCCCAGGAACTGATGGACGAACAATTCTTCAATCAGGTCCACGAACGGAAATTTAATCCCTCTGATAGATTGCACTAGAAAATCTATCAGAAGTTTCTACGAAGAGAATTAACGAATTTGATCCGTTAAACCAGACTGCAAATTCAAAATTCACAGGCTGGATTTTCCCGAGCAGAGAGGGAGGGGGGCGGCCACTTAGAGAGAAAATCAGCTAGGGTTTTCGAAAATTGTGACCTCTGTTGTGTAATTTCTGTACTGCAATAACTTATTTATAATGTGGGCTGCTAACAGCTTAGGGCCCAATAGTCATAAGTTCAAGCCTGACAAACAAAGCCCGCATGTTCAGAAATTAATATAAAATTCATCGTGACTCAGATTGATAAACCAATTTCAACAATGTGCACAAAAACCATTTCTGCATCTTTTAAAGTCAAGATAAATTTTTCTGAATCCGAATTCAGTGGTTTCCAAAAATGCCCATCCCTATGTCATTTTAGGAAATCTTACTCCTCTACTCTTAAATAAGAAGTCCCACTTCTTTGTTCATTAAATTTAACTCTTTAAATTTAACTATCTCAACGGGGATTAAAAATCCATTACTCTGTGTGACCCTCAATGGTTCAGGGATACAGCTAGCCGTGGGCTCACAACTCCTTGTGACTCGGAACAACAATTTCCGACTTGCCCATCGAATCATGGTAAGAGCGCCTAGCAACATCGCCCCATGATTCCCTAGGTATCACTGATAGTGCCTGAAAGAACCAATAGATTTTGGTTAGCGTACAGCACAGTCCCTTCATCCATATATCCCGATCGAATCAACAACCATTGGTAAATCGAGAGTCATTCGAGATTCGATATGTAGTGACCCTGCTTGGAATCACCTACTAACTGGCAACTAATAGCATGCATTAAACTTAATACAGAAAAATACTTAACAGAGTAAAAACGTGCGGAAACATAATCCATAATTTACATATCAGCTTAGTAATATAATCCAGGCTTAAATCTGTAGTGATACAACCATATCGAAATTCTTAAAAGTAAACATTATACAGCTAATAAATCGTGCTGTATAAAAACTTTCAAAGCTCCTGCTCCCTAGTCCTGCCTTGAACTACCAGCTCCGTCCATCCTGCGACCTGCCCCATAGAATAGGGTGTCCAAGATAACAACTAGGACGTGAGCGCTACGCCCAGTACATAGACATGAGTAAACATATGTATATAATGCATGCAACATGATGACTGGTACAGGGTCATCTGAAAAGTCATGCTCAGTACCGGCGCCATATGAGTGCTGCCACCGCACGGATCAACCTCTGGGTGCAACCACACTCGTCTAGTACACCAGAGTAGACAGACATAAATGTCCCCGCCGTCGCGGTACTCTCAGTGACAGACTATCGAGTATAGAGATGAGCGGCTCTATAATCAGGTATAACAAGGAATAGGCTCAACGTGTATATGCACATGACATATGAGTATAAAAAAAACGGTAAATCATACATCATGCCATATAATAATGCCAAATAAATGCAACATATAAACATGTATACTCGCTGGCAATCTCAGTCAATGTGTACGTACCTCTAGGCTAGTTCAAGTATAAAAGGATCCTAGGTTCCAAGCCTATATTCAAAAGTTCACCGTATCACTACATAAATTCTATAAGCCTTAACTAAGCTAATAAGTACTCCCAAAAATTAAATAGATTCCCGGACCATACCTTCGTCCGTCGATGGCCCTTTGAAGTCGCTAGTCCCGGATGACTATAACCACACCTTGGTTATTCCAGAACCTCTATTATAACCGATAGGGCCCTCAAGTGTATAACTCACACTATATAACTGAAGAAGGAAACTCGGGAATTCGTAATTGAAAATGAACTCTGAACGGCCCTATTTATAGCCAAATTTCTCGGCTAGGATCGGAACTTCCGATTTCGGGATCGGAGCTTCCGATCCAGCTCATTGCGTGCATGTCTGCCACGCCAGGATCGGAACTTTCGATCTACGATCGGAGCTTCCGATCTGCTCTATGACCGACACTTGTCAAAACTCGCGACTGAGTCATCGATCATTTTTGACAGCTGGGGATCGGAACTTCCGTTCCAGGATCGGAGCTTCCGTTCCGATCGGAGCTTACTATCCAGGATCGGAGCTTACTATCCGGGATCGGAGCTTACTATCCGGGATCGGAACTTACTATCCGGCCCAAAATGAAAAAGCCCAAATTTTACTTCTGAAGTCCAATAACACTCCGAAATTGGTTAAATACCAACCCTTAATCATGTTTAACATATTATTATCTTAAAATGGTATCTGGGTTACTACATTCTCCCCACCTTTAGATATTTCGTCCGCGAAATAACATCTAAAGATAAATCAAGATAACAATATGAAACATCAAACCATGTCTTATTACAACAACGGTAATTACATCTTATATGGTAATCAAAAATACAAAGCAAACAACTCAGGATATTCTGCTCGCATACGACTCTCAGTTTCCCAAGTTGCTTCTTCAACGCCTCGGCGCTGCCACTGTACCATCACAAGTGGTATAGCACTACAAGAAAATCTTAAATACACAACAGTCAATTGACAACATTTTTAAGTTAAAATTGTTGTCTTTTACATTTTCACAACATTTTTATTAAAAAATGTTGTTATTTTGCGCTTTTTTATTGTGCACAAAATTTTTAAAAAACATTGTTGTGTTTTACCTATGAAAGCCTTTTTTTCTACCTACAACAACATGTTTTTAAAATCGACAACAGTTTTACGTAGTGTTGATATTGAGCGTGTTTTTTGGAATGAAAGACAACATTATTTTAAAAAAAATGTTGTAAAAAAATGATGTATTTTAATTAAAATTGTTTTTATATAAAAACAATTTATAATATTTTGTTTCCCCAGGCCCAGTTGTATCGATACTTAATAATATTATTATTTCCCCCAATTGTATCGATACTTATGACCTAGCTCCAATTTTTTTGGCCACTTCTCTTCATCGATCCGCTTTTTCTTCTTTTTCTTTTCTCTTGCACCGGTGCCTTCGGGAGCATCTTGACAGAGAGAGACGGAGGACGCTGAGGCTGAGTTTCTCTTCATCCGCTTCTTCTTCTTCTTTTCGCTAGGAATAGCTTCGCGGGAGTCTTCAATGCTGCAATTTTATTCTGCTTGTTCTTCGTTACTGGTGTTGGCTGTCTTTCTCACTATTTTGAAAATTGAGGTGATGGTTTGCTCTTTCTTTCGAGCTCTCTATAGTCTCCTATTGATGCGTTGTTTGGACAGTTGGCTTTGGAGGTAAGACATTTGGTTTGTCTTGCTATTACTTCTGCAATTGGATCTTTATTTTCTTCTATATTCATGAAAATTATTGTACTTAAATTGATGATGTCCTTCGTTTTAGAACGAAACGTACAAGCCAGGGTGGCCGATTGCGCCGCTTCCACTGGCTCGGAATTCATTTCTTGCCTTTTTAGAAAAACCTTCCACTACTTTAGTTTGATATTTTCTCTTTGCACGCACTCCCTCAAAAATTATGAAAATGTTTGGTTATAAATGTTATCATCCCTAAACTCGGCTACCTGCTATACCACATGTTAGATGAATCCCTCATAAAACTCAAATGCATAGTGCAAGTTGGTGTAGGTTAGTCAATCGAGAGACCATTCTTACAAATGAAATATTGTACTTTTTTTTTGTTACTTTCTCAAATAAGTACAGGGTTGTGGTTTTGGGAACATCTACTAGGCGTTTGTTCGCATTTATGAGAAGTTTTAGCTACATTAAGAGTTTCCATCAGTGTCTAGTTGAATGAGTAGTTGCCATTTTTTAATCAATTGGAACATCACTTAACCAGTAAAGTACCACAAGTATTGGGTGTCTAGATATTTATCACCTCGGCACAATGCTTGATTAAATAGTTGGGTTGTCCAAAGTAGTAGCATTAACCATTCTCATAGTCATAGCAAGCAAGGTATACAAAACCAAATACATTGAATAATAAGAAAAAATTAAGGCTTGGATTTTAGGTGACAAGTATATTCAACTTCAGTCTAATATTGTCGTGTCACTCCACCAAACATTATGAAATGGTTGATTAAGTATATTTAATGGCAGATGCCAATAGCGGAGAATTTTGGGGATTCTTTGGTGGTTTTGCTCCACTTCCAAGGAAAACAACTATCAATGAGTGCAAAAATACCGATTTGACTTCTCCTAAGCTTTTCTGGTGCCTAGTTTCTTCCACTCTATGCATATTCTATTTAATCTCATGTTGTATCTATGGATTAGTACATGTCGAGCATTCAGTGGAAATTTTTAAGGATTTTGGAATTGGAACGTTTAATTAAACTAGACGGATTTCGAAACATTTCTTTTTTCAATTTTTTTTATTTCGCCACATTACACGAATAAAGTAAATTAAATTTTGTTATATACTAGTAATACTACTATCAATCTACAAGATATATAAACCTATGAAAACGATTTATCCAGAAACAATAGACTTTTGACATGTTTGTCTTTATTATTCCAAGCATTGGGAACGGAGAAGCAGTACCTGTGGATGCTGATTCTTTGACAAGGGAGTTATTGGACTCATATAAATGCTATATGGTTGATTGTGGGGCAGAAGCCTTTGTTTGGATGGGGAAAAATACGTCTCTCACAGCAAGCAAAACTGTTGATGTAAGTCTTGCCCCTTAAAAAACATTATATTAAGTAAAACTTTTTTTTTCTTGTTTTTCCCTTAAAAAATAAAGGAATTATTTTATGTTTAATATAGTAACAAAAAGAAAGGTTTGGAATGATTACAATTCGGATTCAATTGTTTGAGCCCAAATCATTTGTGGTCTATCTTCTTTATGATGTGGCAGAAATGATGCTCAAATAATGAAGTTTTAACACTTATTGTCACCCACTGTTAGATGCACCTTCAAACCTAGCTAGCAGGGCTTATGGAATTAGGTCAGAAATGATCCTCCAGCTTATGAAGTCTAAACTAATTACAATCTCTACTGTAAGATGCACAATGTAATTTTCAGTATATTTTTCACGTGTATCTAGTGGGGGGACTATAAGTGTTTAAATTTCATATTTTAGGGGGTCATTTCCACTATATCATCAAGATGGACCCAAGATATTTTATGCCCAAACAATAGGAACCAAAATTGCAAGCATATATATTTTTTTAAAAAAAATTCTTGAAAGAATGTTTGTGCAGAAATACTTAGATGTTGTATTTAACTATGTGAGGGCTTTTATTAGTATTTTTTCAAACGTAAAAAGCTAACCAATGTTCAATATGTGGCGGCTTTATGAAGGCTGGAATGAGTTTGCGAGAATTCAGAAGTTCGGCCGAATGGTTTACGTTGGGTTTTTCTGCTTCACTGCTTTCATCAGCTATGCCTACACCAACAATACGTGAGTTTATTGCATTTGTTTTTGTCTGCTTTTATTTTAGTATCTACTTTATCTCTGGATTTTAAATGAAATATCATTGTTTATCTTTTTCTTTTTCTTTTTTTCCTTGGTAATTACAGGACTAGAGCTGAATTATCGAGAGCAGACTAATTCCATGCATCTTATCCGGCTGGGACTGAACTTCTCATAGACTCTACTCAGGTCGGTTAGTTAAATGATTATTAAGAAACCAATGAGTTTTATTATGTTTGTATGTGTCAAAACACGGGTTGAAAATGAAGAATTCGATTGCATTGTGAAAAATAGGCCACTTGAGCATGGAATAAATTATAATGGGCATATATTTTGTGTACTTAATTCAAAACCAGTGCATGGTTATGCAGAAACTCTGTCAGGCAATATGCATGGTGGCAAATAAAATTCAGAAAAATAGATGATATTGATAAGATCCATAAGAAATTTCAGGTAAATTTAGTACTTGTCTAAATCAGTAATTTTATGGCATGGATTTTCATGGCCATTGATTATGTGATAAAAGTTAACGAGAAATTAAAGTTTTTGGGGTTTTCATTAGGCATTTTCTTATTTTCTGTATGATTTCTTTTCTGTACACGAGCATTTTGTGATTGTGCGAGATTCTTGAAGCTCCCTAATTATTGAGTCCGCCCCCGCCCCACCACTGTATTTTTTATTTGCGATTTTTAATTATTAAGTCTTTGTTTAATAATAAGTTAATACAACTACTCCCCTATACTTTTTTATGTGAAAAATGATGTCTTTAATATAATATGCATCTCCCATCAAAAAGTTTTTAATATCTGTGGAATCTAATCCTCTCGCTTATTATTGACTTGCAGTTCATCTGGGATGCTGTAGACGAAGAAGGGAGACTGGTAAAATGGAAATAAAAATACATCACAACTTACTGCTGGTGACATGAAATTAAAGATTTGAAATGCCGAGAACAACATTCATCTCAATTGAATACGTCCGAGTCATCGTAGGTAGTTGTATGTGATATCTGGAAAGCTGTTTGTGATAAACATTCATTTCAAGTGAATATGTCCGAGTTATTAAATGAACTCTTTATACGTGTTTGAATACGTATTCAAAATGCTGTAAATATTATTTTGAATGTTTGAAATTTGTATATTAAATATTATTTTTGAATTTTGAATTATTTATAATATTGAAAAATTTTATATTAAATTTTATTTTTTTTTGTTTTTTATTTGAAAAAAGACAACAGTTTTTTAAAGTTGTCGAAAAGGTTTAAAACTGTTGTAGAAAGTCCTGTGGTTAAATTCACGCTTAAAGACAACGATTAAAAATTGTTGTCTTTAAGAGAAAAGACAACAGTTTACAATAGAGAATAATTGTTGTCTTTTACTTCAAAGACAACAATTTTTAACTGTTGTCTTTGAGCGTGACTTTTAACAACAGGACTTTTTACAACAGCTTTAAATCCCTTACGACAACTTTAAAAAACTGTTGTCTTTAGCCTTTTTTCTTGTAGTGTAGTCTTGTTCCGAAGAACTTTCTCCTTCCTATCTAGGATACAGATTGGTCGTTCAACAAAAGACAGATCTGGCTCTAGCTGAATATCAGTAGATTGAATCACATGAGATTCATCAGCTATGCACTGTCGAAGCAACGACACATGAAAAACATTGTGTATACTGGAAAGAGATGGCGGTAAAGCCAAACGATAAGCAACATCTCCGATCTTCTCCAGTATCTGGAAAGGCCCAATGTAACGAGGAGACAACTTGCCTTTCACACCAAATCTCATCACCTTCCTGAAAGGTGATACTCGCAGAAAAACATATTCACCAGGCTCAAACTGAAGTGACCTGCGGTGAATATTCGCATAACTGGCTTGTCTATCTTGAGCAACTTTGATCCTATGCTTGATCAAATCTACCTTGTCTACAATCTGCTGCACCAATTCAGGACCCTCAACTTGCCGTTCCCCGACTTCATCCCAGAATAACGGAGTACGACACCGTCGACCATACAATGCCTCGAAAGGTGCCATATCAATACTACGATGATAACTGTTATTGTAGGCAAATTCAATCAAAGGTAACTGATCCTGCCAAGATAAGCCAAAATCCATGACAGAAGAACGTAGCATATCCTCCAGCGTACGAATAGTGCGCTCTGACTGCCCATCAGTCTCCGGATGATACGCAGTGCTCAAACTTAGAGTGGTACCCAACGCCTGCTGAAAACTACCCCAAAAACGTGAAGTAAATCGCGGATCTCTATCACTGACGATACTTACTGGAATCCCATGTAATCGCACAATCTCCTGGATATATAAGCGTGCCATGCGATCATAAGAATACTCCCGGTTATAAGGAATGAAATGTGCTGATTTTGTCAAACGGTCAACGACAACCCAGATAGCATCACACTGACGTGAAGTCATAGGCAAGTGGGTAACAAAATCCATAGTCACGTGCTCCCACTTCCATTCGGGAATCTCAAGATTCTGCAGTAATCCACCTGGTCGTCGATGTTCAGCCTTGACCTGTTGACAAACCAAGCATCTCGAAATAAATTGATACACACTTCGCTTCATCCCCTTCCACCAGAATCTAGTTCGCAAGTCCTTATACATTTTCATACTTCCAGGATGAACTGATAATCGACTCCTGTGAGCTTGAGATAGAATATCATTCCTGAGCTCCGCAACATTAGGTACAACCACTCTATTGGATAGGCACAATAAACCATCTGCCTGAAAATGGAATCCAGATGTATTAACTTCATTGGATAGACGTGCCAATCGCTGAGTCTTAACATCAGATATCTGAGTATCTCTGATCCGAGAATACAATGCTGGCTCAGATAGAATAGTATACAAACGAATCCCATTCCTCCCTTTCTTGTGCTTGAGCGTAAAACTCAATGAACAACACTCTTGAATCATATGAGATATTTCATTAGTCTGAAGTGCAGATAGTCTCACCTGCCGACTCAAGGCATCAGCAGTAAGATTAGCAGAACCTGGATGATATTTGATTTCACAATCATAATCCTTCAGGAGATCCATCCAGCGTCTCTGTCGCATATTCAACTCTGCCTGAGTGAATAAATACTTCAAACTCTTGTGATCCGTAAATATCTCAAATTTCTCGCCATAAAGATAATGTCTCCAAATCTTGAGCGCAAATACAATGGCGGCTAACTCGAGATCATGCACTGGATAATTACTCTCATGCAACTTCAACTGTCGAGAAGCATAGGCAATAACATGTCCATGCTGTGTCAAAACACATCCTAACCCCTGCCCAGAGGCATCAGTATAGACAACATAACCTCCTGATCCAGAAGGTAGAGCTAGCACAATTGCAGTAGTAAGACGTCTACGCAGCTCGTGAAATGACTCCTCACAATCCGAGGACCAAATGAAGGAAACATCTTTCCGTGTAAGCTGAGTCAAAGGCCTGGCCAACTGTGAAAAATTCTCGATGAACCGACGGTAATATCCCGCTAGACCCAAGAAACTACGAATCTCAGCAACCGTCGTCGGTCGAGACCAGTTCAGCACTGCCTCTATCTTACTAGGATCAACAGATATCCCTTTATTAGAAATCACATGACCGAGAAATACTACCCGATCAAGCCAGAATTCACACTTGCTTAATTTCGCATATAGCTGCTTATCTCATAACGTCTGTAGAACAATTCTCAAATGCTGTGCATGCTTATCCTTATTATGAGAATAGACAAGAATATCATCTATGAAAACGATGACAAATCTATCCATATAATCTCGAAATACCTAATTCATTAGATTCATAAAGACTGCCGGTGCATTCGTCAAACCGAATGGCATCACCAGAAACTCATAATGCCCGTATCTGGTCCTGAAAGCAGTCGTAGATATATCTGAGTCTCGTACCCGCATCTGATGGTATCCAGATCTCAGATCTATCTTCGAATAAACAGAAGTACCCTGTAGTTGATCAAACAGATCATCAATCCGCGGCAAAGGATACTTATTCTTGATGGTGACACGATTCAACTGCCTGTAATCAATACATAATCGCATCGATCCATCTTTTTTCTTGACAAACAAAACAGGTGCTCCCCACGGAGAAACACTCGGGCGAATATATCCCTTATCAAGAAGATCTTGCAACTGCTGTTTCAATTCCCTCATCTCTGACGGTGCCAGACGATAAGGTGCTCGGGATATAGGCGTAGTTCCTGGTACTAGATCAATACCAAATTCAACCTCTCGAACCAGAGGAAAACCAGGAATCTCATCAGGGAATACGTCAGGAAACTCGCTGACAACCGGTAGCTAATCAATACCCGTACTACTCATGGACATATCAACTGCATAGATGAGGTAGCCCTCCCCACCTGACTCCAAGACATGACATGCCTTCAGAGCCGAAACAAGTGGCATCGGAGGTCGCGCACCCTCACCATAAAAGTACCAACTATCACCCTCAACGGGATGAAACTGTACCAGACGCTGATAACAATCCACAGTAGCGTGATACAAAGTCAGCATATCTATTCCCAAGATACAGTCAAAATCCATCATCGCTAATATCATCAAATTAGCCGATAACACATTACCCTCACACTCCAGAAGGCAACCCATCACTAGACGCTTAGTTACTACCTTCTGCTCCAACGGAGTAGATACAACTAAATCCATATCTAATGATACATAAGGTAATCTATGTCTTTTAACGAAGCGACTAGAAATAAAGGAATGCGATGCTCCAGTATCAATTAATACAAGTGCAGGAATACCACATAACAAGAAGTTACCTGCCAACATGCGATCGCTTCCCTCAGTAGCCTGCTCCTGAGACAGAGCAAACACTTGCCCTTGAGTCTGGGGACGATAACCAGAAGAACTCTGTGGTGCTGGCTGCTGACGTGGAAAAGTAGAAGCCTGAGATCCAACCTGGGATCCCGATCCACTAGCAGAACCCATGCGCTGAGGACAATCTCTCCGCAGATGTCCCTGCTGACCGCAAATATAACAAGCACCAGTAGCTCTCCGACATGAAGCTGCAGGATGCTTCCCACCACAATGGCTACAAAACTCCTCCTTCTTCTTCTTCTTCCCAAAATGGAACATACCTCGTGAACCACGAGATCCAGATGAAGTAGTAGGAGTAGAAGAAGACGTAGGTCCGGATTGCACAACAGATTGAGCTCGAGGCTCAACAAATCCACTAGGTTGTGCTGACATCATCAACTGTCCACGCCTGTTGCTGGTCTCCACAAGACGGCAACGGTTTACCAAAGTCTCATAATATACCGGGTCATCACAGACGACGACCTGAGAGTAGATATCTTGGTTCAGGCCTTGCAGAAAGATATCATATTTCGACGCATCCCTCTCATTGATATGAGGACTGAAAGGTAGCAGATCAAGAAATCGCTGTTGATACTGATCAATAGTCATTGATCCTTGCCTCAAAGTAAGCAACTCCATAGATCGTGCTTGGCGAACAGCCGGAGGAAAATATAATTTCTGAAACTCCCGACAGAAATCCCCCCAAGTCACCTGTCCTCTCTCAGTACGTGCCTGAGCAACCTTGGCATCCCACCAAAAACGTGCTCTATCCTCTAGAACGAATTCTAGAACTTCCAGTTTCTGCTCCTCAGTACACTCAAAAGCTCGGAACGTGCTCTCAAGTTTAGACATCCAGCTTCTAGCTTGTTCAGGATTCTCGCCTCCCACTAAGGGTTTCGGTCCTACCTGCATAAACTTATTGATAGAGTAGCGACGTCTACCCTCATGATGACGATGTTGATCATCCTGATGATGATGGCGACGATGATGATGAACCTCCCTGGCCAACACTACCGTGACTCTCGTCAGCCATATCCTGAAAAGAATTGCACATTAAAATCCCAAATGCGCAAGAATTACTCAAGACTAAACTAAATCCCAAGTACTAATCCCAAAATGTATGCATGCTCTGATACCAAAAATGTAGTGACCCTGCATGGAATCACCTACTAACTGGCAACTAATAGCATGCATTAAACTTAATACAGAAAAATACTTAACAGAGTAAAAACGTGCGGAAACATAATCCATAATTTACATATCAGCTTAGTAATATAATCCAGGCTTAAATCTGTAGTGATACAACCATATCGAAATTCTTAAAAGTAAACATTATACAGCTAATAAATCGTGCTGTATAAAAACTTTCAAAGCTCCTGCTCCCTAGTCCTGCCTTGAACTACCAGCTCCGTCCATCCTGCGACCTGCCCCATGGAATAGGGTGTCCAAGATAACAACTAGGACGTGAGCGCTACGCCCAGTACATAGACATGAGTAAACATATGTATATAATGCATGCAACATGATGACTGGTACAGGGTCATCTGAAAAGTCATGCTCAGTACCGGTGCCATATGAGTGCTGCCACTGCACGGATCAACCTCTGGGTGCAACCACACTCGTCTAGTACACCAGAGTAGACAGACATAAATGCCCCCGCCGTCGCGGTACTCTCAGTGACAGACTATCGAGTATAGAGATGAGCGGCTCTATAATCAAGTATAACAAGGAATAGGCTCAATGTGTATATGCACATGACATATGAGTATAAAAAAAACGGTAAATCATACATCATGCCATATAATAATGCCAAATAAATGCAACATATAAACATGTATACTCGCTGGCAATCTCAGTCAATGTGTACGTACCTCTAGGCTAGTTCAAGTATAAAAGGATCCTAGGTTCCAAGCCTATATTCAAAAGTTCACCGTATCACTACATAAATTCTATAAGCCTTAACTAAGCTAATAAGTACTCCCAAAAATTAAATAGATTCCCGGACCATACCTTCGTCCGTCGATGGCCCTTTGAAGTCGCTAGTCCCGGATGACTATAACCACACCTTGGTTATTCCAGAACCTCTATTATAACTGATAGGGCCCTCAAGTGTATAACTCACACTATATAACTGAAGAAGGAAACTCGGGAATTCGTAATTGAAAATGAACTCTGAACGGCCCTATTTATAGCCAAATTTCTCGGCCAGGATCGGAACTTCCGATTTCGGGATCGGAGCTTCCGATCCAGCTCATTGCGTGCATGTCTGCCACGCCAGGATCGGAGCTTCCGATCTGCTCTATGACCGACACTTGTCAAAACTCGCGACTGAGTCATCGATCATTTTTGACAGCTGGGGATCAGAACTTCCGTTCCAGGATCGGAGCTTCCGTTCCGATCGGAGCTTACTATCCGGGATCGGAGCTTACTATCCGGGATCGGAGCTTACTATCCGGGATCGGAACTTACTATCCGGCCCAAAATGAAAAAGCCCAAATTTTACTTCTGAAGTCCAATAACACTCCGAAATTGGTTAAATACCAACCCTTAATCATGTTTAACATATTATTATCTTAAAATGGTATCTGGGTTACTACACGATAACTATGCAATACATCTTGAAGATCAATTAGTGACATCGCATGTGCTACTAAGAAACCATTTCTTAAAACACATCATGTACTCTGGCCAGAGATTCGTCACACAAATATCTCCTCAGATTGCATAGGATATCCACACTCGCAAGTATGTGGTGAATCCTTGACAACAAAGCATCAACTCCTATATGTGTCATAACTGTACCCAATCCCGACACCTGATGACCCCAATAGAGTCGGTAAACGAGTCAAAGCACAGTACTGGCATATAGAGTCTCAATGATGTTTCAAGTAGTAAGGACTAATGGTAAACAACCAAAACCGCGGACTTCATCCACTCGATAAGTGATAACCACTTGGAAAGTCCGGATAGGGTAGTTCGATCATTCATCGTATGAATATCCATTTGCATGCTTTGATCATCTCTATGTTCCATACCAATGAAACGTGGTACTCGGCATCGCAAATGCTAGTCTCAATCTCGAGCGATCCTTATCCTTATTAACGGACGGCTCAATCGACTAGGAACTGTTTAGAATATACAGTGACTATAAGATGTGTTTCATGATAGTCATCCCCATGCACTACCACATCTTACATACACTATAGTATATTCAAGGTCTTTATCAAAACAACAATAGTATATCACAATATAACAATATGAAGAAAGATAAAGTCATTGCCATTATAAAATTGTAAATTATATTAAACAAAAGATTGTTTATACAAAGAGTCATCAAAGCCCTTAGCCACAAGTTGGCTCACCGGGCACCCACTCTTTCAATCTCCCACTTGCCCTAAAGCCAACTAGTCATACTACGTAGACCCATTGCTTCGCGATGTTTGTCAAATAATGGTCCTGGCAAGGGCTTAGTAAGTGGATCAGCGATATTGTCTGCAGAGGCCACTCTCTCGACAGTGATGTCTCCTCTTTCCACAATCTCCCGGATGATGTGGTATTTCCTCAGTACGTGTTTGGATCTTTGATGAGACCTTGGTTCCTTTGCCTGAGCAACGGCACCCGTGTTGTCACAGTACACCGGGACTGGACCAACAACTTCAGGAATGACGCCCAACTCTTGGACGAAATTCCTCATTCAAACGGCCTCTTTAGCAGCAGCTGATGCCGCAATGTATTCTGCCTCAGTGGTGGAATCCGCTGTGGTGTCCTGCTTGGAACTCTTCCAAGAGACAGCACCGCCATTGAGCATGAACACAAATCCAGAGGTTGACTTCGAGTCATCCACGTCACTTTGGAAGCTAGAGTCGGTATAGCCTTCCAATTTTAGTTCTCTTCCTCCATATACCATGAACATATTCTTAGTCCTTCGTAAGTACTTAAGAATGTCCTTCACGGCTTTCTAATGCATTTGACCGGGATTAGCTTGATATCTGCTCGTGAAACTCAGAGCAAATGCTACATCCGGTCTGGTAAATATCATCCCATACATGATACTACCAATGGCTGACGCATATGGTACATGTGTCATTTTCTCTATCTCTTCACCAGTCTTGGGACACATAGACTTGGATAGAGAAACTCCATGACACATAGGTAGATGTCCTCTCTTGGACCCATCCATTGAAAACCGTTTCAATATGGTGTCGATGTAGGTTGCTTGAGTGAGTCCTATCATTCTCTTAGATCTATCTCTATAGATCTGTATCCCTAGAATATAGGATGCCTCACCCAAATCCTTCATCGAGAATCTACCTGATAACCATATCTTTGTTGACTGCAACATCCCCACGTCATTCCCAATGAGTAGGATGTCATCAACATAAAGTACTAAGAATGTCACAGCATCCTTAACTACTTTCTTGTACACGCATGGTTCCTCCGGGTTCTTGATGAAACCAAAATCCTTTATTGTTTCATCAAATTTCTGGTTCCAACTTCTTGATGCTTGTTTGAGACCATAGATCGATCTCTGAAGCTTGCATACCTTATGCTCGCTTCCCATGGATGTGTATCCCTCAGGCTGCGTCATATAGATCTCTTCCTTAATGTTTCCATTAAGAAATGCAGTCTTCACATCCATTTGCCATATCTCATAGTCATACCAAGCAGCTATGGCAATAAGGATTCTTATGGACTTGAACATTGCAACTGGTGAAAAGGTTTCATCATAGTCAACTCCTTGTCTTTGAGTATAACCTTTCGCCACCAATCGTGCCTTGTAGGTCAATACCTTACCATCAGGCCCAAGCTTTCTCTTGTAGATCCATTTACACCCTATTGGAACAATTCCATCGGGAGGATCTACTAAAGACCAAACCTGGTTTGTATGCATCGAATCTATTTCCGACTGCATAACTTCAAGCCATAAATTTGAATCCGCATCAGAAATTGCTTCCTTGAAGTTTCTTGGATCACATCTAACATCGGGTTCATCTTGATCCCCTTCAAGAAGAAGACCATATCGAATAGGAGGTCTAGAAGTCCTCTCGGATCTTCTAGGTATAGGCGTGTCCATCATTGGTTCCTGAGGTGTACGATCATTATTTCGTATTTTGGGTTCTTCTCGAATTTCTTTGAGTTCCATCATCTCGCCTTTTTTATCCAATAAGAACTCCTTCTCCAAGAAGGTGGCATTCCTTGAAACAAACACCTTTGTTTCAGCAGGATGATAGAAATAATATCCGATTGAATTCTTCGGATACCCTACAAAATAACATAAGGTGGATCGACTATCCAACTTATCTCCCACTGTCTGCTTCACGTAAGCAGGACATCCCCAAATCCTCAAGTACGAATACTTAGGAGCTTTGCCATTCCATAACTCGTATGGTGTTTTGTCCACTGCTTTGGTGTGGACGTTGTTCAACAACAACACCGCCGTTTCAAGCGTGTAGCCCCAAAACGAAGATGGAAGCTCAGTGAAGCTCATCATGGATCGAACCATGTCCAAAAAAGTTCGATTACGACGCTCTGATACACCATTTAGCTGAGGTGTCATAGGAGGAGTCCGCTGAGAAAGAATCCCATTCTCTTTCAGATAGTCCAAAAACTCGGTACTTAAGTATTCTCCACCTCGATCCGATCGAAGTGCTTTAATACTTTTACCTAGCTTGTTTTCTACTTGAGCCTTGAATTCTTTGAACTTTTCAAATGCTTTAGACTTATATTTTATTAAATATAAATACCCATACCTTGAATAATCATCAGTAAAGGTAATGAAGTAGATGTGGCCAAATTGAGTACCAACTCTAAATGGACCACAAACATCTGTATGGATCAAATCCAACAGATTTTGACTACGCTCAGGTCTCTCCTTAAAAGGAGATTTAGTCATTTTTCCTTTCAGGCAAGACTCACAAGTAGGTAGAGAGTTAATATCAGACATATCAAACATGCCCTCTTCCACTAGCTTGTTCATCCTCCTTGAGGAAATATGACCTAGCCTAGCATGCCAAAGGTTTGCCGGGTTTTGACTATCGATTTTCCTTTTGTTTGTTGTTACCGGTTTATCAACATAATTTATTGGAACGTCTTTTAATTTTAAGTTATATAGATCGTTTTCAAGTTGTCCATTTCCAATCAAACATTCATTCTTGTAAATATTGCAAATCCCATTCACAAAATTACAAGTAAACCCATCTCTATCAAGCATAGAAACAGAAATAATGTTTTAATGAAATCTTTGGCACAAATAAAAACATCTCTCTCATAATATAGCTTAAAATTGTTTTGCAAAATTAAACAAATATTTCCCATAGCTATGGATTCAACTCTGGAACCATTCCCGAGCCTTGACTGAGTCTCACCCATCCTTAGCCTATTACTTCTTGTCATCATTTGCAACTCATTGCAAATGTGAGATCTACATCCAGTATCCAATACCCAAGAAGTAGTATTAAGAAAAACATTTATTTCAATGTTAAACATACCCTTTGCAGTTCGCAACTGCTTGAGGTATTCTTTGCAATTACGTTTCCAATAACCGGGTTTCTTGTAGTGATGGCAAACTTGTTTAGACTTGTCCAATTTTGCATGTAACATTTGGCCTTGAGATCATGGTCCAACCATTTCTATAGTTCGGCCAACCTTTCGGAAGTTACATCAGCCGGGGTTGTTTTCGGAGAAACCTTTTCTAACACTTAGAAAATATTTTCCGAACTCAGGACAATCTTAACTTATGGAACCATTCCGTATAGTTGCGCCAGAAGGTTTGTTTTGTTCGAGAATTGAAACATGTGGATTACGAAGATTCATCATAATGATTTACTGAGATGAAACAGACAATTATCGATGATTGTTTAATTAATTTACTAAGACATAAAATATGGCGATATTTCATTTTATGAATTACACTCCCACTATTTTAACGATTTCACTACCCTCTAGTGAAAACGGGAAACTGTTTTCCTTAGTGGGAACATGGAGTCCAATTGACAAACTATGGTCCCGAATAATATCAGCCAACCATAATTTTCAAAAGGTAGAGCCCAATTGCTTCCAAAACAACCTCCACGTTTTTACCTCATGTCCAATAAGGGCCCAATAATATGACGCCGTTTATTGTGACATGTCAAGATGACCCATCAATATTAAGTTGTGATGGACGGTCGCCATGTGGATCCCCCAATAATATGAGCCGATCCCATTGGAGTTCCACCCAACTTACAACATTTGTCGATCCAATGTACAGCTTTCCGATGAACGGGCCCCCCCAATAATATGAGCCGGACCGTATCCGCGGGTAGCATCTCATACATTGATCATTGATGGAAGGTAGGAACATTTAAACAATATTTAAATTTCCTTTATTTATCTTGATATCAATTTTAAATCATATTTAAAATGAGGGATTTTAATTTTGAAAATTTGTCTCATCATTTTATAATTTGTATGCTTGCGGGATTCATACAATTTAGTCTAAAACATGCATACAACGATAATATCATATATTATATAAGATGATCGATTCCATTTCTAATCGACCCATGGTTGCCAATCACGAGTCTAAGTCCAATCCTAGGTAATATGCAGGTATGCAATGCAATCCTATTACATTGAGCTTCCAATTTATATTTCTTCAGTCTTTATTGTCTGCTGGGCCCACCTCCGTCTTCAAATCTTCATCTCCCACTAAGTCTAATGTATTTACAATAAATAACTATGACAAGTAGGGGATACATTTTAAGGGGTGGGAACGGGCCATAAACCAGGCCCACTTTTATTATATATGACAATTCATATTGGGCCATAAACCAGACACATTAATAAATTCAACAACAATAAAAACAAATGTAAATTCCTAACATACACCTACAAAATTGGTCATGGCAATCGATCATCCTTATCCAATAATATTTAATTCAAAATTAATTTATTGGATAACATGCAATGGAAATTTAAATTAAAAGGATAAAATCATATTCCATATATAAAATCTTATTTTACATCCAAAATCATATTTTATCTTTTTATCAAATAAAATCATATTTTACATATAAAATCCAATTTTATACATAAAATTATATTTTACTCAATATTTCCATAAGATCATATCTTATCATCAATTGTACCAAAAACAATTAATTTCATAAAATCTGATTTAACGGATAAAATCTATAAATTTTCCAAAAATTCAAATTTATCCAAAAATCAATTTTAAAATTTTTGGACTCGAACAAATCGATCTGACGCCTCGTGGACCAATCAAAAAAAATTTTCGATCGGACCAAAAATAGAATTTTAACATATTAAAATTTTAATTTAAAATAAAAAAAATTAATTTTTCCCGGGCCGCCCGGGACGCTCCCGGGCTGCCCGCGCCCCCAAAGGGGCTCGGGCCGGGCAGCGACCATCGCTGCCCCCCCGGGCAGCGATCCAATCGTTGCCCGTGTTCTGCCCGTCGAAAAATTTAATTTTATTTAAAAAATTTATTTTGTTTAAAAAAAAACCGAGGCTTAAAAATTTTTGTACAACCGATTAATTTAATCGCTTGATCTGAGCAACCTGTCTCTGATACCACTGTTGGAGAATGGTGTTCAGATCAATCAGAATTGATACCCGGTGCAGCGGAAGTTTAAAAATTTTTATATGGAACGATTCCATAATGGGTATCAAAACTTTACGATTAAATTGTGCGTGTAAAAATTAAATCACAATTAAATTTTTACCTCCAATCTCGAAACGAGATTATGGACACCAACAGATTACTCTGCTCTTGTTGTATATCCCAGGAACTGATGGACGAAAAATTCTTCAATCAGGTCCACGAACGGAAATTTAATCCCTCTGATAGATTGCACTAGAAAATCTATCAGAAGTTTCTACGAAGAGAATTAACGAATTTGATCCGTTAAACCAGACTGCAAATTCAAAATTCACAGGCCGGATTTTCCCGAGCAGAGAGGGAGGGGGCGGCCACTTAGAGAGAAAATCAGCTAGGGTTTTCGAAAATTGTGACCTCTGTTGTGTAATTTCTGTACTGCAATAACTTATTTATAATGTGGGCTGCTAACAGCTTAGGGCCCATTAGTCATAAGTTCAAGCCTGACAAGCAAAGCCCGCATGTTCAGAAATTAATATAAAATTCATCGTGACTCAGATTGATAAACCAATTTCACCAATGTGCACAGAAATCATTTCTGCATCTTTTAAAGTCAAGATAAATTTTTCTGAATCCGAATTCAGTGGTTTCCAAAAATGCCCATCCCTATGTCATTTTAGGAAATCTTACTCCTCTACTCTTAAATAAGAAGTCCCACTTCTTTGTTCATTAAATTTAACTCTTTAAATTTAACTATCTCAACGGGGATTAAAAATCCATTACTCTGTGTGACCCTCAATGGTTCAGGGATACAGCTAGCCGTGGGCTCACAACTCCTTGTGACTCGGAACAACAATTTCCGACTTGCCCATCGAATCATGGTAAGAGCGCCTAGCAACATCGCCCCATGATTCCCTAGGTATCACTGATAGTGCCTGCAAGAACCAATAGATTCTGGTTAGCATACAGTACGGTCCCTTCATCCATATATCCCGATCGAATCAACAACCATTGGTAAATCGAGAGTCGTTCGAGATTCGATAACTATGCAATACATCTTGAAGATCAAATAGTGACATCGCATGTGCTACTAAGAAACCATTTCTTAAAACACATCATGTACTCTGGCCAGAGATTCGTCACACTAATATCTCCTCAGATTGCATAGGATATCCACACTCGCAAGTATGTGGTGAATCCTTGACAACAAAGCATCGACTCCTATATGTGTCGTAACTGTACCCAATCCCGACACCTGATGACCCCAATCAGTACTGGCATATAGAGTCTCAATGATGTTTCAAGTAGTAAGGACTAATGGTGTACAACCAAAACCGCGGACTTCATCCACTCGATAAGTGATAACCACTTGGAAAGTCCGGATAGGGTAGTTCGATCATTCATCGTATGAATATCCATTTGCATGCTTTGAACATCTTTATGTTCCATACCAATGAAACGTGGTACTCGGCATCGCAAATGCTAGTCTCAATCTCGAGCGATCCTTATCCTTATTAACGGACGGCTCAATCGACTAGGAACTGTTTAGAATATACAGTGACTATAAGATGTGTTTCATTATAGTCATCCCCATGCACTATCACATCTTACATACACTATAGTATATTCAAGGTCTTTATCAAAACAACAATAGTATATCACAATATAACAATATGAAGAAAGATAAAGTCATTGCCATTATAAAATTGTAAATTATATTAAACAAAAGATTGTTTATACAAAGAGTCATCAAAGTCCTTAGCCACAAGTTGGCTCACCGGGCTTCCACTCTTTCAGAAAGTATGAGTATACACATTCTATGAATGCTAATGCAAATTAACGCGTATCGGAAACCTATCACGGAAAGAAATCTTGCTCAAACAAATGGCGCCATGGTATGTAGCATATCGGGTCGTCGCATCAGGAGGTATTCCCACACCAAAAGAAACACGTGGAATATCCGGACCCAAATCCATGGAATTCATCCACAAAACCTTGGAGCTGAGCAACCCCTCTAATGATAATATCAAGGTATAGGTTCAACGTGATAATTCATGTAGCATAATAATCATGACATAATAAATGCACATAAGCCATACCATAAAAACTTTGCAAACATAGAACATGCATACTCAATCAGGGTATCTTAGATAGTACGTCCGTACCTCAAAATAAGAAACCTAGAGATATTGGTTCTCTAGTCCAATCCTATAAACAGATAATCACCGTATCACTAAATTTCTACTAAAAGTCTTAACAAGACTAATATCTACTCGCTGAAGCTAATCAAAGTCTAGTAATATACATTCATCCGTATTCATCCCTTTGATGATGATTGCCCTAAAATAAAGGCACAAAGTTGTTGCGATCCCGATAGAGCTTTGTCACCACCTGGCCCTCGAATAAGATGCTCAGAAACCTTTAAAACTAACTAAAAATGAGAGAGAAGGCTTGGAGTGGTGTGAGGAAAGTGAAGCTATTGTCCCCTATATATAAACCACAATCGGAACGTCCGATCTCTTTTTCGGAGCTTTCGTACGCACTTCGGAACTTTCGATCGTCTTTTCGAACTCTCTCTAGCAAACGTGTGTCCCTAATTCGACTACACACAGCTAACGATATAGTTCAAATCTTCAGAACTCTAGTTCGGAACTTCCGAACTCTCTCAAGTCCAATCACCAATCATAAAACCCATATTCTGTCCGACTGTCACGAGATCGGAGCTACCGATCTACAGTTCGGTGCTTCCAAACTGCTCAGTACTTCTGATTCATCACACTGGCTTCGAACTTGTTCGGTGCTTCCGAACGGTTCCTCGGAGTTTCCGAACTGTTCCAATACTTGAAACTCTCGGAACCATTTTTGGTCATTCTAATCCTATTTCCAACTCCTTAAACTAAAATGATAACTACATAATCATGTTTAGACAGTAGATTGACTTAATTAGGATTCGGGCCACTATAGAGGAAGTTGCATCAATGTGGCTATTTGTGAACTTGTAGAAATTGGGTTTGTCTATATTAAAGTATCCTCAATCATATAGATTGCAGCGGTTGAATGATTGTGCGGAGGTGAAGGTAAAGAAAGAAGTTTTTGTGCTTTTTTCAATTGAAAAATTTGTAGATGAGGTGTTATGTGATGATGTTCTCATGCATGCTTGTTATATTCTATTGGGTAGTCCGTGGAAATACGATACGAAAGTTGTACATGATGGCTTCAAGAATAGGTACTCTTTTATACTAAAAAAAGTGTCTATTGTATTACTTTCTTTGTGTCCATAGCAAGTGTTGGAGGACCAAGTAAAGAAAAAATAAAGAAAAGAGAAAAGAAGAGAAGAGAAGAGAAGAGACCGAAAAAAAAAGTGAGCATGCAGAAAAGTGAGATGACCTTGAAAGAAAAAAAAAAGAAGAAAAAGAAATAGAGAGAAAAGAGACCAAGAAAATATTGTTCAAAACAGCACCATAGGCACACCCGCGCCTGTCTCGGGCGCCCTCGTGCCGCCCAGGGCGCATCTTGATCACCGATGATGGGCGCCTCCGCGCCGCTCTATATGAGCAAAAAAACTCCGAGGCATATCGTGAAGTGCACCCACGCCCCTCTTTACGCGCACCCACGATTCGACTCGCAGAAGAATATTTTGTTACCTATTTTAGAGTCCTATTTGACTTGAAAACTCTTGATTATTATCTTTTAGGTCTTATATACTTGTCAAACTCGAAAATTACAGCACATTATTGAACTTTTATGATTTTTCATCTATAATTTTTGAAGCTAATTTTGACTTTGTTCTTAAAAAATCAAACCTATCAATGTTTATAACATTGAATCGAGAGCGCGACTAGATCAAGTTCGTGTTTGCTTTTCATGTTCACGAAAATTCATATTACGATATTCCTTCAAGTGCCCCAACTTATAATTTTGATGTAATGACTTAGCATTTGTGCAAAAATATAGCTAGGATCCACTCTTCTCGAATCCTAATTCCTAATTTCTAATTCGATCTTATATGTTGGCTCATATAAATTTTGGTAATAATTCCTAATTCGATCGTATATGTTCGCTCATATAAATTTTGGTAATCTAATCAATCCAATTCCAGCTTGACTGCAGGAAAAGCCATTTTATTGCAACACCACAAAATTTTGACTAATTGGAGGTGCAAAATCCAACCTGTTACCATGGAACAAAAAATCGATGTTTCGGCTATAATACACACAACCAATAATATCTCTGTGTATATATTGGCTTTCAATCTCAAGGTTCAAACTATAAAACAAATTAATGCAGTCAAATTTTTTGCTTTGTCTTGTATTATATACTAAAACTATGATTTCGGCATGTTTTCGAATCCCCCTAAATAACCTCTATTTATCTTTTTCTTTTTAGCATGAAAAATTAAAATTATATTTCCAAAAAATTCATTAAAATCATAAAATTTTGAATTTGATTTTTAATTTTTCAAATACAATTTCTGGTTGTTAAAATAGAAAAAGTAATAAATGAAGTATTTTTTTAAATAAAAATGGTTACTTTTCGATATTGAAATGATAAGAAATCAATAAACTATAATAAAAAATGATATTAAAATATAGTAAAACTATATATTTAGTTGGTTTGAAAAGTTCAGGGTACCTCAGACAAATCCAAGATTAGATTACGTCTCCATATAATTAGTATGTATGAGAGAGAGATGTACTCTACTTAACATTATCTCAAAGATGCTCACTTAGGTGTCTACAATACATGTTCGCTATATCAAAACTCAGAAAGAGAGAATTTTTGATATAGTGTGCATCCACTATATCATCCTATTGGATGTATGTATATATATATATATATATATATATATATAATATATATATATATATGTATATATATGTTTGCTTTACAAATACGCAATCATAAAGATGATTTTTAGTTTTGAATTATATATGGATCTCCTAAGCATATTTGATAAATCCAACCACAAGCAAGTACAACAATTCTCGTTGTGACACCGACGTCAAGCTTCTTAGGACGGTGCATGATCCGTAATATAGTGGTTAATACCTGAAAGGTGGAAATCCCACCACTGAATGAGCGACGAGTGACATGAATTCCAATATCCCACCATTTTTTTATCGTTGATTCGCTCCAATAATTGAAATGGACCATCTCCTCTAGGCAACAGTTTTGAACACCTCTTCTCCGGAAAACACTCTTTTCTCAAGTGCAACCAAAACCAATCTCCCGGTTCAAATAAAACCTTCTTTCTCCCTTTGTTTACTTGCTTAGTATACTGCAAATTCTTTTTCTCAATATTCTCTCGCACCTTCTCATGCAAGCTCTTAACAAATTCAGCTTTCTTCTTACCATCCATGTTAACCCTTTCACTCACAGGTAACGACATCAAATCCAACGGAATCAATGGGTTAAATCCATAAACAATTTCAAAATGCAAATAACTCGTACTATAATGTATACTACGATTATAAGCAAATTCAATAAATGGTAAACACTCTTCCCAATTTTTTAAGTTCTTTTTAATGATAGAGCGTAACAATGTCCCTAAATTCCTATTAACTACCTCAGTTTGTCCATCAGTTTGAGGATGACAACTACTAGAAAACAATAACTTAGTTCCAAGTTTACACCACAATGTTTTCCAAAAGTAACTTAAAAATCGAGTATCCCTATCAGAAATAATATTCTAGGCATTCCATGCATAACAATCTCATCAAAGAACAAATCTGCAACATGCGAAGCATCTTCTGAATTTTGACAAGAAATGAAATGTGTCATTTTAAAAAATCTATCTACCACAACATAAATAGAATTCATCTCCTTCTTAGACCTCGGTAACCCAAGAACAAAATCCATAGAAATGTCTACCCATGGTTCACTAGGTACATGAAGTGGGGTATATAATCCATGCAGTTATGTTCTAGACTTTGCCTTCCTACAAGTTACACACTTCTCACAAACATTCTCAACATCATGTTTTATATGTGGCCAATAAAAATGCTCATGCAAAAATTGATATGTTTTTGCCACACCAAAATGACCCATTAAACCACCACCATGCGATTCTCTAACCAGCAACTCTATGATTGAAGTTTTAGGAATGCATAACCTATTTTCCTTCAAAAAATAACCATCATGTATGAAAAATTTATCCTTTGGACCACGCATACATGACTCATAGATCTCACCAAAGTCAACATCACTAGCATATAATTCCTTCACATGCTCAAAACCCAAAAACTTAGCATCTAAAGTAGTTAAGAAAACGTATCTTTGTGACAACGCATCCGCTACCATATTTTTCTTGCCTTGCTTGTACTTGATGACACAAGGAAAATTTTCCACAATTACTACCCACTTTTCGTGTCTCTTATTCAACTTTTGTTGTCCTTTGAGATGCTTCAACGATTCATGATCCATATGAATCACGAACTCCTTCGGCCTCAAGTAATGATGCCACGTCTCGAGCAGTCGCACTAAAGCATAAAACTAGTAATGCCCCGATTTTATATTAATTGAGTTTAATCGAGATAATCAGGGTTTTCAGTATTTGAGGATCGTTTGGATATTCGCAGGGGGGTCATTTTGCAAACTTGGAGAAATAAAGGACTGAAATGCAAAAGTTGGATTTAATTATTATTATCAAGCAACTTGACCCATCACTTCACCCATACCTCTCATTCCTTCCTCCTTACCTCTCTATCGATTCCTCTCTCCCGGAAGCCATGAAAATCGACATTTCAAGCTTTTCTACCGCTCGATTCGCACGATCCGACCGTTAAATTTCATTTCCGAGTTGAGATTCACGATCACCGCAACGAGGGCTTCTTTTAGACGTAAGTTTTGCTACGATCTCTTGAACTTCGATTTTGTTGAGTTGTCAGAATTTGATAATATTGGAGTATGTCGTTCTTGAGCTAGTATAGATCGTGTATTCGAAGTCGGTTTGGAAAAAGAACGAATTTTTGATTTTATATTATTTTTGAGGCATTAATTCGAGAATGGGGTCTTGGTTTTGCTTGGATTTTTGATTGATTGGTTAGTTGAGAAGTTGATATGAGTTGATTGGAGTTGTTTATTGTTATTGGAGATTTTTGGTTTGACCGGTTATAGCCGTTATGCCGTCGAAATCGAGTTTTGGATTATCGTTTGTTTGTTCGGTTCATTTCCGGGTTTGTTTGAGTAGTTGGATTGACACCGAATCCGTATGATCTTCATTTTCAGATTTTGGATTGGAGTTTTGGTTTTGAATCGAACTTGGAAGTTGAATCGAATCGAGAGTTGAAGACAGTATATTGATTGAATTTCTTTGTTTTGAATTGTTGTGATTCGATTGATTATTTATTTGAGTTCGTTGTTATTTTCAGATTTGAATCCTCGACGGACTCGAAAGGTAAAAGATAACTTTGAATTGAATGGGGTTGAATACTCGAGTTCAATTGATTCTCGAGCCCCGAAAATCACATACTGCATGTTATTTGCTTATATGAACTTGATTGATTATTTTAATTGTACTTGCATTCATATTGAGCCGAATATTCGATTCATTTTGAAATAGACGGTTTAGGGAGCTATATTGAAGTGGTCTTGGATTTCGAGATTTTCCAAGTTCCAGAATACTTCTTATAGTTGCTCTAAAGTCTAGGGGTTGAGTTGAATGACTTCCACCCCGAATGGGTGTGTCGGTGAGTTGTTGTGAAGACTTGGCCCCGGGATCCCAACCGAATACCGATTGATACTTCGATTATCTGACTTGATAGTCCCGAGCTTTGAAGACATGCATACATTCACTTTCTTTTGATTTATTGATGATTGTTACATTTCGATATGAGATGTTTAACCGATATTGTATGTCTGTCTCTTTTACTTAGAAATTATATTTCTAACCGATTTACCCGGCTGTTGTCTTTGTTTGTATGTGTACTTGGAAACAGGAGCATCAGGAGCTGGACCTAGTCGTTTGGGTTAGCTCGGGGTGAGATGATCGAAGTGAGACTTCGTGTGTCGTAGGGTTGCTTTTGGACTTGTATTCTATTTTGTTTAGTCGAACGATTACTACCGTCGAACTTGTATTGTTAAACATCGTTTTGTTGGTATTTCGAATGCCTTATTTCATGTTTAAGCTAGGATTGGAACCTTGGTTGTTTAGAATATCATTTTGAGCTTGTAGAGTCAATATTTTCTAGCCCAGGATTCAGCAACCCGAGGACTATGCGCGGGCGCGCGTGGCTGGCCGAGAAGTATGCGTGGGCGCGCGACTTAACGAGCGAGCGCGCCGCATTGTGCAGAAATTTTGGTTTTTTGCCCGAGGGCTATGCATGTGCGCGCGAGTTTTACCGCGCGGGCGCGCATGGTGGCCGAGGGGCATGCGCGGGCGCGCGTGAGTTCTTTTAAAAATAAAAAAATAAAAAAATTTCATTCGTTTTTACGCGGCTCATCGTATTTGATTTTGTTTAATTATTCGAGAATAGAAGACTAGAAATGGGGTCTCACATTAAGTGGTATCAGAGCGATAAGATTCTTGGAGTCGAACTAGAGTGAGCGGGGTAGATCGAGTCCGCATGAATTGAACTCTCGCATGTGATTGATTTATTTAAATGGTTATTTTTAAATATGTGCGAGCATGCTTTATTGATTCTTGAATTAATTGAATTACATGAGTTGTGATTTAATTTATAAAGCATGAATTACGTGATATATATTTGTCCTTGTGCTATTATCTGTTCTCGTATATCATTGAGATTCATGAGTACTCAGAGCAGAGTTTTGGACTCCGAGGTTATGAGATTGAGAATAAGTTTGAGATATTGTGTCCTAACCCTTGATATCAGATGGCACCTCGACGATCTTTGAGAAGGAATCAACCACCTTTGACTCCTCCTTCTACTGTGAATCCGCCGCCAGTGATAACTCCTTAGAATTATCAGGGTAGTACTGGAATGGATCAGTTTGATGCAACTGCAACCCCGATGGAGACTCTACTGAAGAGGTTTCGATCTTTCCGACCGCCTACTTTAACGGGTACCGAGAACTCCGTTGCTTGTGAATGTTGGCTAGATGAAATGGATGAGCTCTTTGATTCCCTCGACTATACCGATGACCGCAGAATTAGGTTAGTCAGTCATCAGTTGCAGGGTGTTGCTAAGAATTGGTAGACCACAACCAAGAGAGCGAATGAGAACCGAGGCACCGCCATCACTTGGAGCTTGTTCAAGACTAAGTTTTTTAAGCGTTTCTTTCCTGTCTCGTATCGAAAGGAAAAGGGTGCCGAATTTGCGAATCTGAAACAAGGAAACTTGAGCATTGAGGACTATGTGTGCAAATTTGACAGTCTCTTGAGGTTTGCACCTCACGTTGCAGATAACGAGGAAGCCAAGGCCAACCATTTCATCAATTGCTTGAACCCTGAGATATTTACCTTGGTCAATACCGAAAGACCCAACAACTTCGCAGATGCTATGGATCAAGCAAAGGGAGCCGAAGCTGGATTCTTGATGCAACGAGGTAATCAGGTAGCTCCTCAGCAGCAGCAGAGATCTTTTCAGAACCACCCTATTCAGTTTCAGCCTCAACAGTCTCAGTATCAGTTCCAACCTTCTCAGCAGTCGAATCAGCCTCAGAGGTTTGAGGGAGGCAATAGTGGCAGAAACAGGCGAGATCAGTATCGGCCGAAGGGGAAAAATTTCAAGAAGTATGGTAACAGTTCATCGAGTTCCAGTGGCTCTAGACAGTTCAGTTCTGGGCAGAGTTCAGGGTTTTCTGGAGCTTCGTGCAGCAAGTGTGGAGGAAGTCATCCCAGTGATCAGTGTCGAGGTGTGTTTGGTAGTTGCAATATCTACCAGCAGCCGGGTCACTTTGCTAGAGTTTGTCCTCAGCGAGGATCCGATAGAGCTCAGAGCGGCAGTTTTTCTCGACCGCCAGCTCAGCCCGAGAGATCAGCTTCTGCAGTTCATTCCTTTCAAACTCAACAGCAGACTCGTCAGGGAGGTAATCAGAATCAGAACCAACCTCCTCGACAGCAGGCAAGGGTTTTTGCCTTGACAGAGGATCAAGCCAATGCAGCCCCGAATGACGTGATAGCAGGTAACTGTTCGATTTTTTACGTTTGTGTTGATTGATACGGGTGCTTCTCACTGTTTTATTTCTGAAAGATTTGTCGTGATGCATGATTTATTTGCTGAGCCATTATCTTATGTTCTTTCTATTACTTCACCTTTGGGTGGAGGAATTGTTTCGGTGAGAATGGTCCGAAATTGTGTAATAGAATCCGAAGGGAATTCGATTGAGATTGACTGCATCATACTTGGATTATCGGATTTTGACTGTATTGTTGGGATTTATGCTCTGAACAAGTATAGGGCGACAGTAGATTGCTTTCAGAAAGTGGTTCGATTCAGACCTGAGATGGCAGACGATTGGAAGTTTTTTGGTAAGGGTTCTTGATCCAAAATTCCGTTGATTTCTGTGTTATCCATGTCTCGTTTGCTACAGAAAGGAGCAGAGAGATTCTTGATTTATGCAATGGATGTTCAGAAATTTAGCCCTGAGTTGTCTGAGATACCGGTTGTTAGTGAGTTTCCTGATGTTTTTCCAGACGAGATTCCTGGTTTGCCGTCTATTCGAGACATCGAATTTAACATAGAACTTGCACCAGGTACTCAGCCTATTTCGAAAGCACCTTACCGTATGGCTCCTTTAGAGTTGAAATAATTGAAGGAACAATTAGAAGATTTTATTGCCAAGGGATACATCTGACCTAGCGTGTCGCCTTGGGGTGCACCAGTGCTTTTTGTGAGGAAGAAAGATGGTTCAATGCGACTTTGCATCGACTACCCTCAGTTGAATCAAGAAACGGTCAAGAATAAGTATCCTCTTCCGAGAATTGATGACCTTTTTGATCAACTTCAAGGTTCTTCAGTGTATTCAAAGATAGATCTGAGATCAGGGTATCATCAGCTGAGAGTTCGCGACGAGGATGTGCCTAAGACAACTTTCAGAAGCAGATATGGGCATTTTGAGTTCATAGTCTTGCCATTCGGTTTGACCAATGCTCCAGCAGTTTTTATGGACCTGATGAATCGCATCTTTCAGCGGTATTTGGATGAGTTCGTCATTATCTTCATCGACGATATTCTGATCTATTCAAAGAACCATTCTGATCATGCCGAACATTTGAGGATTGTGTTGCAGACTTTGCGAGCCGAACAGTTGTATGCTAAGCTATCAAAGTACGAGTTTTGGTTGGACCGAGTGGTTTTTCTAGGCCACATTGTATCAGGAGATGGAATTTCTGTAGACTCCAGTAAGATCGAAGCAGTCATGAATTGGACGAGACCGACATCAGTGCCAAAAATCTGAAGTTCATGGGTTTAGCGGGGTATTATCGCCGATTTATCGAGGGATTCTCTTCCATTGCAAAGCCGATTACTCAGTTGACCCAGAAGAATGCACCGTTTGTTTGGTCCGAGCAGTATGAGGCCAGTTTCATTGAGTTGAAGAAGAGATTGACGAGCGCTCCGATCTTGTCTATTCCATCAGGTACTGGAGGTTTCTCTGTGTACTGCGATGCTTCTCATCGTGGGCTTGGATGTATTCTTATGCAAAGAAAGCACGTTATAGCTTATGCTTCGAGGCAGCTGAAGCCGCACGAGACTCGTTATACGATCCATGATCTCGAGCTAGTTGCAATCGTGTTTGCTTTGAAGACTTGGCGCCATTACCTTTATGGTGAGTCGTTTGAGATATTTTCTGATCACAAGAGCCTGAAATACTTTTTTTCTCAATCCGAGCTGAATATGAGGCAAAGGAGATGGATGGATTTGCTTAAGGACTTCAACTGTGAGATCAAGTATTATCCTGGAAAGTCGAATGCAGCTGCAGACGCTCTTAGTCGAAAGCTTTGTTCTTTGTCTCTTTCTACGATTGGTGTCTCTCGATTGATTGAAGACTGTTGTACGTCTGGATTGGAGTTTGAGACCGATAGGAGATCCATCAGAGTTTTTGCGATTCAGGCCGAGCCGGAGTTCTTTTCGTTGATCAGAGAGGCACAGAGATCAGATCCGAGTATTCAGAGTTCGATAGAGAGGGTCAGATCAGGTCACCAGTCAGAGTTTCAGGTCAAGGATGATGTTCTGTTAGTGAATAGCCGTATTGTTTGTAGGAAAACTGGCGAGTTCCCAGACCAATTACGATTGATACCCGGTGCAGCGGAAGTTTAAAAATTTTTCATGGAACGTTTCCATGGTATGGGTATCAACCGTTCATCGATTGAATTACGTGTGTATGTAAAATTTAAATAACAATTAAATAAATTTTACCTCAAATCTCGCAACGAGATTAATGGACACCAACAGAACAATTCTGCTCTTGTTGTCTCTCCCTGGAACCGATGAACGCCTTCAATCAGGTCCACGAACAGAGGTTTAATCCCTCTGATAGATTGCACTAGAAAATCTATCAGAAGTTTTCTGCGAAGAGAATAAACGAATCTGATTCGCTATTCCTTACTGCGATTCAAAATCACAGACCGGAATTTCTCGGGCAGAGGGGGAGGGTTCGGCCGATTTGTTGAGAGAGAGGCTAGGGTTCGATTTTTGCTCTGTCTCAAAAATTATGACCTGTTATGTGTAATTTCTGTACTGAAATAACTTATTTATAATGCAGGCCACTAACACCTTAGGGCCCATTAGTCATAAGTTAGGGCCCGACAAGCAAAGCCCGCACATTCAGAAATTAATATAAAATTCATCGTGACTCCTATTGATGAACTGATTTCACCAATGTGCACAGAAACCATTTCTGCACATTTTAAAGTCAAAATAAATTTTCCTGAATCCGAATTCAGTGGTTTCCAAAAATGTCCATCCCTATGTCATTTTAGGAAATCCTACTCCCTTACTCTTATTTAAGAAGTCCAACTCCTTAGTTCATTAAATTTAACTCTTTAAATTTAACTATCTCAACGGGGATTAAAACTCCATTACACTGTGTGACCCTCAATGGTTCAGGGATACAGCTAGCCGTGGGCTCACAACTCCTTGTGACTCGGAACAACACTTTCCGACTTGCCCAACGAATCATGGTAAAGCGCCTAGCAACATCGCCCCATGATTCCCTAGGTATCACTGATAGTGCCTACAAGAACCAGTAGATTTTGGTTAACGTACAGTACGGTCCCTTCATCCATATATCCCGATCGAATCAACAACCATTGGTATATCGAGAGTCGCTCAAGATTCGATAACTATGCAATACATCTTGAAGATCAAATTAGTGACATCGCATGTGCTACTAAGAAACCATTTCTTAAATCACATCAAGTACTCTGGCCAGAGATTTGTCACACTAATATCTCCTCAGATCGCATAGGATATCCACACTCGCAAGTATGTGGTGAATCCTTGACAACAATGCATTGACTCCTATATGTGTCGTAACTGTACCCAATCTCGACACCTGATGACCCCCATAGAGTCGGTAAACGAGTCAAAGCACAGCACTAGCATATAGAGTCTCCATGATGTTTCAAGTCGTAAGGACTAATGGTGTACAACCAAAACCGCGGACTTTATCCACTCGATAAGTGATAACCACTTGGAAAGTCCGGATAGGGTAGTTCGATTATTCATCCTATGAATATCCATTTGCATGCTTCGAACATCTCCATGTTCCCTACCAATGAAACGTGGTACTCCGCATCGCAAATGCTAGTCTCAAACTCGAGCGATCCTTATCCTTATTATCGGACGGCTCAATCGACTAGGAACGGTTTTTAGAATATACAGTGACTATAAGATGTATTTCATGATAGACATCTCCATGTTCTACCACATCTTACATACACTATAGTATATTCAAGGTCTTTATCAAAACAACAATAGTATATCACAATATAACAATATGAAGTAATATAAAGTCATTGCCATAAAAGTGTAAATAATATTAAACAAAAGATTGTTTATACAAAGAGTCAACAAAGCCCATAGCCACACAGTTGGCTCACTGGGCACCCACTCTTACAATCTCCCACTTGCCCTATAGCCAACTAGTCATACGTAGACCCATTGCTTCGCGATGTTTGTCAAACAATGGTCCTGGCAAAGGCTTAGTAAGTGGATCAGCGATATTGTCTGCAGAGGCCACTCGTTCGACACTGATGTCTCCTCTTTCCACAATCTCCCGGATTATGTGGTATTTCCTCAGTACGTGTTTGGATCTTTGATGAGACCTTGGTTCCTTTGCTTGAGCAACGGCACCCGTGTTGTCGCAGTACACCGGGACTGGACCAACAAATTCAGGAATGACGCCCAACTCTTGGACGAAATTCCTCATCCAAACGGCCTCTTTAGCAGCAGCTGATGCTGCAATGTATTCAGCCTCAGTGGTGGAATCCGCTGTGGTGTCCTGCTTGGAACTCTTCCAAGAGACAGCACCACCATTGAGCATGAACACAAATCCAGAGGTTGACTTCGAGTCATCCACATCACTTTGGAAGCTAGAGTCGGTATAGCCTTCCAGTTTGAGTTCTCGTCCTCCATAAACCATGAACATATTCTTAGTCCTTCGCAAGTACTTAAGAATGTCCTTCACGGCTTTCCAATGCATCTGACCAGGATTAGACTGATATCTGCTCGTGACACTCAGAGCAAATGCTACATCCGGTCTGGTAGATATCATCCCATACATGATACTACCTATAGCTGACGCATATGGTACATGTGTCATATTCTCTATCTCTGCATCAGTCTTGGGACACATAGACTTGGATAGAGAAACTCCATGACACATGGGTAGATGTCCTCTCTTGGACCCATCCATTGAAAACCGTTTCAATATGGTATCGATGTAGGTTGATTGAGTGAGTCCTATCATTCTCTTAGATCTATCCCTATAGATCTGTATCCCAAGAATGTAGGATGCCTCACCCAAATCCTTCATCGAAAATCTACCTGATAACCATATCTTTGTTGACTGCAACATCCCTACATCATTCCCAATGAGTAGGATGTCATCAACATAAAGTACTAAGAATGTCACCGCATCCTTAACTACTTTCTTGTACACGCAAGGTTCCTCCGGGTTCTTGATGAAACCAAAATCTTTAATTGTTTCATCAAATTTCTGGTTCCAACTTCTTGATGCTTGTTTTAGACCATAAATTGATCTCTGAAGCTTGCATACCTTATGCTCGCTTCCCATGGATGTGTACCCCTCAGGCTGCTTCATATAGATTTCCTCCTTAATGTCTCCATTAAGAAAAGCAGTCTTCACATCCATTTGCCATATCTCATAGTCATACCATGCAGCTATGGCAATTAGGATTCTTATGGACTTGAACATTGCAACTGGTGAAAAGGTTTCGTCATAGTCAACTCCTTGCCTTTGAGTATAACCTTTAGCCACCAATCGCGCCTTGTAGGTCAATACCTTACCATCAGGCCCAAGCTTTCTTTTGTAGATCCATTTACACCCTATCGGAACAATTCCATCGGGAGGATCTACTAAAGACCAAACTTGGTTTGTATGCATCGAATCCAATTCTGACTGCATAGCTTCAAGCCATAAATTCGAATCCGCATCAGAAATTGCTTCCTTGAAGTTTCTTGGATCACATCCAATGTCGGGTTCATCTTGACCCTCTTCAAAAAGAAGACCATATCGAACTGGAGGTCTAGAAGTCCTCTCGGATCTTCTAGGTGCAGGCGTGTTCAGCAATGGTTCCTGAGGTGTGGGATCGTTATTTTGTATTTCGGGTTCTTCTCGAACTTCTTCGAGTTCCATCATCTCGCCTTTCTTATCCAATAAGAACTCCTTCTCCAAGAAGGTGGCATTCCGTGAAACAAACACCTTTGTTTCAGCAGGATAATAGAAATAATATCCGATTGAATTCTTCGGATACCCCACAAAATAACACAAGCTGGATCGACTATCCAACTTATCTCCCACTGTCCGCTTCACGTAAGCAGGACATCCCCAAATCCTCAAGTACGAATACTTAGGAGCTTTGCCATTCCATAACTCGTATGGTGTTTTGTCCACTGCTTTAGTGTGGACGTTATTCAACAACAATACCGCCGTTTCAAGCGCATAGCCCCAAAACGAAGGTGGAAGCTCAGTGAAGCTCATCATGGATCGAACCATGTCCAACAAAGTTCGATTACGACGCTCCGATACACCATTAAGCTGTGGTGTCATAGGAGGAGTCCACTGAGAGAGAATCCCATTCTCTTTTAGATAGTCCAAAAACTCGGTACTCAAGTATTCTCCACCTTGATCCGATCGAAGTGCTTTAATACTTTTACCTAGCTTGTTTTCTACTTCAGCCTTGAATTCTTTGAACTTTTCAAATGCTTCAGACTTATATTTCATTAAATATAAATACCCATACCTAGAATAATCATCAGTAAAGGTAATGAAGTAGGTGTGGCCATGTTGAGTCCCTACTCTAAATGGACCACAAACATCTGTATGGATCAAATCCAACAGATTTTGACTACGCTCAGGCTTCCCCTTAAAAGGAGATTTAGTCATTTTCCCTTTTAGGCAGGATTCACAAGTAGGTAGAGAGTTAATATCAGACATATCAAACATGCCCTCTCCCACTAGCTTGTTCATCCTCCTTGAGGAAATATGACCTAGTCTAGCGTGCCAAAGGTTTGCCGGGTTTTGACTATCGATTTTCCTTTTGTTTGTTGTCGCCGGTTTGTCAATACAATTTACTGGAACGTCTTTTAGTTTTAAATTGTATAGATCGTTTTCAAGTTGTCCATTTCCAATTAAACATTCATTCTTGTAAATATTGCAAATCCCATTTACAAAATTACAAGAATAACCATCTCTATCAAGCATAGAAATAGAAATAATGTTTTTAATTAAATCTGGCACAAATAAAACATCTCTCAACAATAATTTAAAACCATTCTGCAAAATCAAACAAACATCTCCAATGGCCGTAGCTTCAACTCTGGAACCATTCCCGAGCCTCAGCTGGGTCTCACCCATTCTAAGCCTGCGACTTCTTGTCATCACCTGCAAATCATTGCAAATGTGAGATCCACATCCGGTATCCAATACCCAAGAAGTTGTATTAAGTGACATGTTTATTTCGATATAGAACATACCCTTTGCAGTTCCCAACTGCTCAAGATACTCCTTGCAGTTGCGCTTCCAATGACCCGGCTTCTTGCAGTAATGGCAAACATCCTTGGATTTTCCATTGTTTGAAGCCTTTGTCTTTTGCTTCTTCTCGGGTTCCACTTTCTTGGGTGGGGCAGAACGTTTCTTGCCCTTCATACTTGGCCCCTTCTTAGCAGAAGATGAGGAGCCCACCAAGAAAGCTGGCTTATCCTTCTTAAGTGTGGATTCATATGTAACGAGCATATTGACCATCTCTTCAAGGGTGGCCTCTATCTTGTTCATATTAAAATTTATCACGAATCCATCAAATGAAGAAGGAAGAGATAGAAGCAGCAAGTCCACATTGAGTTCATGCTCCAACACCAAATCAAGGGTCGCTAACTTCTGTATGAGCCAAATCACTCGTACCCCATGATCACGGACCGAAGTCCCTTCACGCATGCGGCACGTCATCAACTCCTTAACAGTAGAGAACCTTTAAGCCCTCGACTGAGCCCCAAAAAGTTCCTTGAGTTGCGTGTGAATGTCAGCAGCATTCACCGTGTCCTCAAATCGCCTCTGGAGTTCATCAGACATCGAGGCTTGCATATAGCATTTGGTCTTGATGTCATGGTCACACCATGCATCTAGTTTGGCCAATTCCTCCGGACTTATGTCAGCTGGTGCTTCCTTCGGAGGTGCTTTCTCTAACACGTAGAGCATTTTCTCCGAAGTTAAGACAATCTTCAACTTCCGGAACCATTCCGTATAGTTGGCGCCAGTCAGCTTGTTTTGTTCGAGGATCGAGAATAAAGGATTTCGCGAATTCATTGTATGAAATACTGAAAAGGAAAACAGACATATATCAATGATTGTTTAACAATTTACTAAGACATAAAATAGGCGAATTTAATTTTATGAATCTCACTCCCACTATTTTAACGATTTCACCACCCTCTAGTGAAAACGGGAAACTTTTTCCTTAGTGAGAACATGGAGTCCAATTGACAAACTTATGGTCCCGAATAATATCAGCCAACCATAATTCTCAAAAGGTAGAGCCCAATTGCTTCCAAAGCAACCCCCATGTGTTTACCTCATGTCCAATAAGGGCCCAATAATATGACGCCGTTTAAAGTGACATGCCAAGATGACCCATCAATATTAAGTTGTGATGGACGGTCGCCATGTGGATCCCCCAATAATATGAGCCGATCCCATGGGAGTTCCACCCAACTTACAACATTTGTCGATCCAATGTACAGCTTTCCGACGGACGGGCCCCCCCAATAATATGAGCCGGACCGTATCCGCGGGTAGCATCACATACATTGACCGTTGATGGAAGGTAGGAACATTTAAACAATATTTAAATTTCCTTTATTTATCTTGATATAAATTTTAAATCATATTTAAAATGAGGGATTTTATTTATAAAATATTTGTCTCATCATATTTAATTTATTGCATGCATTGCCGGATTCACGCAATTTATGTCTAAACATGCATACAATCATAATATCACATATTATATAGGATGATCGATTCCATTTCTAATTGACCCGTGGTTGCCAATCACGGGTCTTAGTCCAATCCTAGGTAATATGCAGTATGCAAATGCAATCCTATTACATATGCTTCCAATTTACATTTCTTCAGTCTTCATTGTCTGCTGGGCCCACCATCTTCAAATCTTGATCTCCCACTAAATCTAATGTATTTACAATAAATAACAATGACAAGTAGGGGATACATTTTTAGGGGGTGGGAACGGGCTATAAACCAAGCCCACTTTTATTACATATGACATTCATATCGGGCCATAAACCAGGCCCATTAATAAAACCAACAACAATTAAGACAAAATGTAAATTCCTAACATACACCTACAAAATTGGTCATGGCAATCGATCATCCTTATCCAATAACATTTAATTCAAAATTAATTTATTGGATAACATGCTGTGGCAATTTAAATTTAAACAAGATAAAATCATATTTTATATATAAAATCACATTTCACATATAAAATCATATTTTATCTCCATATCAAATAAAATCATATTTTATCTATAAAATCCAATTTTACAAATAAAATCATATTTTACTCAATATATCATAAGATCATATCTTATCATCAATTGTACCAAAATAATTGATTTCAAAATTCAATTTACGGATAAAATATTAAAATTTTCTAAAAATTCAAATTTATCCAAAATCAATTTTAAAATTTACGGACTCGAACAATTCGATCCGAAATCTCGTGAACCAATCAAAAACAATTTTTGATCGGACCAAAAATAAAATTTTAACATATTAAAATTAATTTTTAATAAAATATTAATTTTTCCCGCGGGCCACCCGGGACACTCCCGGGTTGGCCCGCACCCGGGGCGCGGGCCGGGGCAGCCCGGCTGCCCCCTTAGGGCAGCAACGCTTGCTGCCCTGGCGGCGCCGAGCGCCGCCCCTGGGCGGCGCCGTGCGCCGCCCCTGGGGGCAGCGACCATCGCTGCCCCTTCCGGGCAGCGATCCAATCGCTACCCGGGTTTCGCCCCCGGAAAAAATTTTTTTATTAAAAATATTTATTTTGTTTCAAAAACCGAGACTCAAAAATTTTGTACAATTGATTAATTCAATCGATTGATCTGAGCAACCTGGCTCTGATACCACTGTAGGAAAACTGGCGAGTTCCCAGACCAATTACGATTGATACCCGGTGCAGCGGAAGTTTAAAAATTTTTCATGGAACGTTTCCATGGTATGGGTATCAACCGTTCATCGATTGAATTACGTGTGTGTGTAAAATTTAAATAACAATTAAATAAATTTTACCTCAAATCTCGCAACGAGATTAATGGACACCAACAGAACAATTCTGCTCTTGTTGTCTCTCCCTGGAACCGATGAACGCCTTCAATCAGGTCCACGAACAGAGGTTTAATCCCTCTGATAGATTGCACTAGAAAATCTATCAGAAGTTTTCTGCGAAGAGAATAAACGAATCTGATTCGCTATTCCTTACTGCGATTCAAAATCACAGACCGGAATTTCTCGGGCAGAGGGGAGGGTTCGGCCGATTTGTTGAGAGAGAGGCTAGGGTTCGATTTTTGCTCTGTCTCAAAAATTATGACCTGTTATGTGTAATTTCTGTACTGAAATAACTTATTTATAATGCAGGCCACTAACACCTTAGGGCCCATTAGTCATAAGTTAGGGCCCGACAAGCAAAGCCCGCACATTCAGAAATTAATATAAAATTCATCGTGACTCCTATTGATGAACTGATTTCACCAATGTGCACAGAAACCATTTCTGCACATTTTAAAGTCAAAATAAATTTTCCTGAATCCGAATTCAGTGGTTTCCAAAAATGTCCATCCCTATGTCATTTTAGGAAATCCTACTCCCTTACTCTTATTTAAGAAGTCCAACTCCTTAGTTCATTAAATTTAACTCTTTAAATTTAACTATCTCAACGGGGATTAAAACTCCATTACACTGTGTGACCCTCAATGGTTCAGGGATACAGCTAGCCGTGGGCTCACAACTCCTTGTGACTCGGAACAACACTTTCCGACTTGCCCAACGAATCATGGTAAAGCGCCTAGCAACATCGCCCCATGATTCCCTAGGTATCACTGATAGTGCCTACAAGAACCAGTAGATTTTGGTTAACGTACAGTACGGTCCCTTCATCCATATATCCCGATCGAATCAACAACCATTGGTATATCGAGAGTCGCTCAAGATTCGATAACTATGCAATACATCTTGAAGATCAAATTAGTGACATCGCATGTGCTACTAAGAAACCATTTCTTAAATCACATCAAGTACTCTGGCCAGAGATTTGTCACACTAATATCTCCTCAGATCGCATAGGATATCCACACTCGCAAGTATGTGGTGAATCCTTGACAACAATGCATTGACTCCTATATGTGTCGTAACTGTACCCAATCTCGACACCTGATGACCCCCATAGAGTCGGTAAACGAGTCAAAGCAGAGCACTAGCATATAGAGTCTCCATGATGTTTCAAGTCGTAAGGACTAATGGTGTACAACCAAAACCGCGGACTTTATCCACTCGATAAGTGATAACCACTTGGAAAGTCCGGATAGGGTAGTTCGATTATTCATCCTATGAATATCCATTTGCATGCTTCGAACATCTCCATGTTCCCTACCAATGAAACGTGGTACTCCGCATCGCAAATGCTAGTCTCAAACTCGAGCGATCCTTATCCTTATTATCGGACGGCTCAATCGACTAGGAACGGTTTTTAGAATATACAGTGACTATAAGATGTATTTCATGATAGACATCTCCATGTTCTACCACATCTTACATACACTATAGTATATTCAAGGTCTTTATCAAAACAACAATAGTATATCACAATATAACAATATGAAGTAATATAAAGTCATTGCCATAAAAGTGTAAATAATATTAAACAAAAGATTGTTTATACAAAGAGTCAACAAAGCCCATAGCCACACAGTTGGCTCACTGGGCACCCACTCTTACATTGTTGTGCCCGATGTTTCTGAGTTGAGACAACGTATTCTTCGAGAGGCGCATTGCAGTCGGTTCAGTGTTCATCCTGGAGGCCGGAAGATGTATAATGACTTGAAGACTCAATTCTGGTGGAAGAAGTTGAAAGGAGATGTCACGAGGTTTGTGTCACGTTGTCTGAATTGTCAGCAAGTGAAAGCCAAGAGGAAGAAGCCCAAAGGATTATTGCACAGTTTGCCTGTCCCGAAATGAAAATGGGATCATATCTCAATGGATTTTGTCACGAAGCTACCGCGTTCAGTCAGAGGTTGTGATGCGATTTGGGTAGTGATTGACCGGTTGACGAAATCTGCTTGTTTCATTCCTTACCATATGACATACCGTCACGATCAGATGGCCGAGTTGTATGTCAGAGAGGTTGTGAGATTGCATGGCGTGCCGAAGTCGATAGTATCAGATAGAGATCCGAGGTTCACTTCTCACTTTTGGCACAGTCTACAGGAGCCTTGGGTACTCGTTTGCACTTGAGCACATCGTATCACCCTCAGACCGACGGTCAGTCCGAGTGTACGATCCAGACTTTGGAGGATATGCTTTGGGCTGTAGTGCTTGATTTTGGCTCAGGTTTGCAAGATTCCTTGCCTCTAGTGGAGTTTTTGTACAATAACAACTTCCAGGCGAGCATTGGAATGGCACCTTTCGAAGCTTTGTACGGGAAGAAGTGCAGATCTCCGTTGTTCTGGGATGAGATTTTAGAATCAGTTGAGTTGGGTCCAGATATGATTCGTGATATGGCAGAGCAGGTGAAGTTGATTAGAGTCAGAATGAAGACAGCCCAGGATCGACAGGCCAAGTATGCGAATGTCTGACGCAGACCACTGTCTTTTGATCAGGGAGACCGTGTATTTTTGAAGATTTCTCCTTTCCGGGGTACTGTCAGATTCGGGAAAAGAGGGAAATTGTCACCGAGGTTCATTGGACCGTATAAGATTCTGGAGAAGATAGGTGATCTCGCCTATATGATTGCTCTTCCTCCGTCTCTTTCAGGTATTCATGATGTGTTTCAAGTTTCGATGCTTCGTAAATACCATCCGGATCCATCCCACGTTATTCAGCCAGACGAGGCCGAACTTGATGAGACTCTGAGTTACTTCAAGCGACCGATTCAGATTCTTGACAGAAAAGAGAAGTAGCCGAGAAACAAATCGATTCCGTTAGTGATGATTCAGTGGAGTCGTCACGGAGTTGAAGAAGTGACTTGGGAGACCGAATCCGTTATGAGGCAGCGTTTTCCAGAATTGTTCGATTGAGGTGAGTTCGTCGTCAGTTAGTTCTTTCTTTTCCATTCTGTGATCTGTCAGATTTCGAGGACGAAATCGAATCTTAGAGGGGGAGAATTGTAATGCCCCGATTTTATATTAATTGAGTTTAATCGAGATAATCAGGGTTTTTAGTATTTGAGGATCGTTTGGATATTCGCAGGGGGGTCATTTTGCAAACTTGGAGAAATAAAGGACTGAAATGCAAAAGTTGGATTTTATTATTATTATCAAGCAACTTGACCCATCACTTCACCCATACCTCTCATTCCTTCCTCCTTACCTCTCTATCGATTCCTCTCTCTCGGAAGCCATGAAAATCGACATTTTAAGCTTTTCTAGCGCTCGATTTGCACGATCAGACCGTTAGATTTCATTTCTGAGTTGAGATTCACGATCACCACAACGAGGGCTTCTTTTAGACGTAAGTTTTGCTACGATCTCTTGAACTTCGATTTTGTTGAGTTGTCAGAATTTGATAATATTGGAGTATGTCATTCTTGAGCTAGTATAGATCGTGTATTCGAAGTCGGTTTGGAAAAAGAACGAATTTTGTATTTTATATGATTTTTGAGGCATTAATTCGAGAATGGGGTCTTGGTTTTGGTTGGATTTTTGATTGATTGGTTAGTTGAGAAGTTGATATGAGTTGATTGGAGTTGTTTATTGTTATTGGAGATTTTTGGTTTGACCGGTTATAGCCGTTATGCCGTCGAAATCGAGTTTTGGATTATCGTTTGTTTGTTCGATTCATTTTTGGGTTTGTTTGAGTAGTTGGATTGACACCGAATCCATATGATCTTCATTTTCAGATTTTGGATTGGAGTTTCGGGTTTGAATCGAACTTGGAAGTTGAATCGAATCGAGATTTGAAGACGGTATATTGATTGAATTTCTTTGTTTTGAATTGTTGTGATTCGATTGATTATTTATTTGAGTTCGTTGTTATTTTCAGATTTGAATCCTCGACGGACTCGAAAGGTAAAAGATGACTTTGAATTGAATGGGGTTGAATACTCGAGTTTGATTGATTCTCGAGCCCCGAAAATCACATATTGCATGTTATTTGCTTATATGAACTTGATTGATTATTTTAATTGCACTTGTATTCATATTGAGTCGAATATTCGATTCGTTTTGAAATAGACGGTTTAGGGAGCTATATTGAAGTGTTCTTGGATTTTGAGATTTTCTAAATGCCAGAATACTTCTTATAGTTGCTCTAAAGTCTAGGGGTTGAGTTGAAAGACTTCCACCCCGAATGGGTGTGTTGGTGAGTTGTTGTGAAGATTTGGCCCCGGGATCCCAACCGAATATCGATTGATACTTTGATTATCTGACTTGATAGTCCCGAGCTTTGAAGCCATGCATACATTCACTTTCTTTTGAGTTATTGATGATTGTTACATTTCGATATAAGATGTTTAACCGATATTGTATGCCTATCTCTTTTACTTAGAAATTATATTTCTAACCGGTTTATTCGGCTGTTGTCTTTATTTGTTTGTGTACTTGGCAACAGGAGCATCAGGAGCAGGACCTAGTCATTTGGGTTAGCTCGGGGTGAGATGATAGAAGTGAGACTTCGTGTGTCGTAGGGTTGCTTTTGGACTTGTATTCTATTTTGTTTAGTCGAACGATTACTACCGTCGAACTTGTATTGTTAAACATCGTTCTGTTGGTGTTTCGAACGCCTTATTTCATGTTTAAGCTATGATTGGAAACTTGGTTGTTTAGATTATCATTTTGAGCTTATAGAGTCAATATTTTCTTGCCCAGGATTCAGCAACCCGAGGACTATGCGCGGGCGCGCGTGGCTGGCCGAGAAGTATGCGCGGGCGCGCGAATTGACGAGCGGGCGCGCCTCATTGTGCAGAAATTTTGGTTTTCTACCAAAGAGCTATGCGCAGGCGCGCGAATTTTACCGCGCAGGAGTGCATGATGGCCGAGGGGCATGCGCGGGCGCGCGTGAGTTCTTTAAAAAAAAAAAAAAATTTGATTCGTTTTTACGCGGCTCATCGTGTTTGATTTTGTTTAATTATTCGAGAATAAAAGATTAGAAACGGGGTCTCACAAAACTCCTTATCATACGTTGGATAATTCAACGCTGATCCATTAAACTTCTCACTGAAATATGCTACTGGATTTCCTCCTTGCATCAACATTCCTCCGATTCCCACACCTGAAGCATCACATTCAATTTCAAAGGTGTTAGAAAATCAGGAAAAACCAATAAAGGAGCATTAATTAATTTTTTCTTGATTAAATTGAAAGATTTTTCCTGTTCATCTCCCAAATGAAACGAAACATTCTTCTTAATCACTTCAGTCATGGGTGCTGCCAACGTGCTAAAGTCTTTCACAAACTTCCGGTAGAATCCTGCAAGCCCATGGAAACTTCAAACTTGACCAATCGACGTAGGCGTCGGCCAATCTCGAATGACACTTACCTTCTCTTCATCCACTCTTACTCCTTGTGCACTCACAACAGAACCAAGAAACACGAATTCTTTCGTAAAAAACACACACTTTTTCAGATTGGCATATAAATGTTCAGCTTTCAAAGTGATTAGTACAACCTTCAAGTGTTCTACATGGTCATCAAAGTTCTTGCTATATATCAATATATCATCAAAATATACAACCACAAATTTCTCAATATATGTACGCAAAACATGATTCATGAAAAGCATAAAAGTACTAGGTACATTAGTCAAACCAAAAGGCATAACCATCCATTCATACAAAACATACTTTGTTTTAAATGCAGTTTTCCACCATCTCCTTCTCTCATCCTAATTTGATGATAACCACTCTTAAGATCAATCTTTCTAAAAATTCTTGAGCCATGCAATTCATCTAACATATCATCTATTCTAGGAATAGGATGTTTATACTTTATGGTAATGTTATTTATAGCCCTACAATCTACACACATACGCCAAGATCCATTTTTCTTTGGGACTAATAACACAGGCACTGCACATGGTGACATCGAATCACGCACAAAACCTTTATATAAGAGCCCACTTACTTGTCTTTGCAATTTTGTTGTTTCCTCCGGATTGCTTCTATAAGCTGGATGGTTCGGCAGCGCACTCTCGGGTACGAAGTCGATCTGATGCTCAATCCCTGTCAAAGGTGGTAACCCTTGAGGTAGTTAACCTCTTTTCTTTCACTTTTTTTCTCATATCTTTTTTTCTCACTTTTCTTTTTAAAGGTCATCTCACTTTTTTTGTCACTATTTTTTTCGTCCTCATCTCTCTTTTTCTTTTTCATTTGATCGTCCAACACTTGCTTTGGAGACATGGGTAACAATACAATAGAATCTTTTTTCATAGTAAAAGAATACTTATTTCTAAACCCGTCATGCACTACCCTCCTATCAAATTGCCACGGTCTACCCAACAACATATGACAAAAATGCATAGGTACCACATCACACACTACCTCATCAGCATACTTACCAATAGAAAATAGAACTTCTACTTGTTTTTTCACCCTCACCTCCGCACAGTCATTACACCACTACAACTGATATGGCTGAGAATGATTTAAAATAGGCAACCCCAATTTCTCCACCAACTCACAAATGGCTATATTTGTACAACTCCCACCATCAATAATGACACAATACACCTTCCCATTCACAAAGCAACGAGTATGAAAAAGATTTTCTCACTGACTCTCTTCCTCCTCCTTATGGTGTGTATTTAAAATTCTCCTAGTGACCAACAACTCACCAACCACCACACCATATCCTGTTGGAACACGTTCTCGGATCTGTCAGATCTGATACCCATGGCAGCGGAAGTTTAAAATTTTTATTTTTAGATTTGGAACGATTCCAAATCATGGGTACCAAATCCGTACGATTAAAATAATTTGCGTAAAATAAAACAAAAGTAAATTTTACCTCTCAAGTCTCAACTTGAGGTTATGGACTCCAACAGATAAATCTGCTCTTCTTGTATATCCCAGGAACCTATGTCTCGATCAACTCTTGAATCAGGTCCACGAACAGAATTCTAATCCCTCTAACAAACTGCACTTAAAAATTTATCAGAAGTTTTTACGAGGAGATTAACAAATTTGATCTGTTAAATCAGACTGAAATTTTTGAAAATTGCAGACTGAATTTTCGAAGAATGGGAGACAGAGGAGTCGGCCAACCCTAGGGAGAAAACTCTCTAAGTTTTGAAAATTATGAGCTGTGTTATTTAATTTTTGTACTGGAATAACTTATTTATAACAAGGGCTGCTAACAGCTTAGGGCCCGTTAGTCATAAGTTCAAGTCTGACAAGCAAAGCCCATATGTTCAGAAATTAATATAAAATTCATCGTGACTCAAATTGATAAACCAATTTTACCAATGTGTACAGAAACCTTTTCTGCATATTTTAAAGTCAAGATAAATTTTTTGAATCCGAATTCAGTGGTTTCCAAAAATGGCATCTCCATGTCATTTTAGGAAATCTCACTCCCTCTATTCATCAATAAGATGTCCTACTTCTTGTTCGCTAAATTTAACTCATTAAATTTAACTATCTCAACGGGGATTAGAAATCTATTACTTGTGTGACCCTCAATGGTTCAGGGATACATATAGCCGTGGGCTCACAACTCCTTGTGACTCGGAACAACAATTTCCGACTTGCCCATCAAATCATGGTAAGAGCGCCTAGCAACATCGCCCCATTATTCCCTAGGTATCACTGATAGTGCCTGCAAGAACCAGTGGATTTCGGTTAGCGTACAGTACGGTCCCTTCATCCATATATCCCGATCGAATCAACAACCATTGGTATATCAAGAGTTGTTCGAGATTCGATAACTATGCAATACCTCTTGAAGATCAAATAGTGACATCCCATGTACAACTAGGAAACCAAGTAACCTAAAGCACATCATGTACTCTGGCCAGAGATTTGTCACACTAATATCTCCTCAGATCGCATAGGATATCCACACTCGCAAGCGTGTGGTGAATCCTTGACAACAAAGCATTGACTTCTATATGTGTCGTAACTGTACCCAATCTCGACACCTGATGACCCTCATGGAGTGGGTAAACGAGTCAAAGTACAGTACTATCATATAGATGTTTCAAGTAGTAAGGACTAATGGTGTACAACCAAAACCATGGACTTATCCACTCAATTAGTGAAAACCACTTCGAAAGTCCGAATAGGGTAGTTCGATCATCCATCCAATGAATATCCATTTGCATGCTTTGAACATCTCTATGTTCCATACGAATGAAACGTGGTACTCGGCATCGCAAATGCTAGTCTCAATCTCGAACGATCCTTATCCTTATTGCGGACGGCTCAATTGACTAGGAACTGGTTTAGAATATACAGTGATTATAAGATGTGTTTCATGATAGTGATCCATATTCACTATCATATCTTACATGCACTCTAGTATATTCAAGGTCTTTATCTAAACATCATATAGTACGTCACAATCATAACAATATGACAAAAGATAAAGTAAATGCCAATAAAGAGTGTAAATTATATTAAACAAATATTGTTTACAAATAGAGTCATAAAGGCCCTCATCTACAAGTTGGCTAGCAGGGCACCTACTCTTTCATATCGCTCATCACTGGGATCTTCCAATGCAGGCATATCATCATAATTCTCCTCACCCCCATCACTCTCAGACTCCACATCACCACAAGCATTAATAATCATCAATTTCTTATTTGGACATTGGCTAGCAATGTGACCAACACCTTGACACCTAAAACACTCAATATCTCTAGAATGAGTATTAGAAGCCTCAGGTGTACCTTTTGCTACTCGATTTGGAGCCTCCAGTTTGGTGTCAGATTTTGGTTTGGACACCGGCTTGTTATCCTCCCCTTTCGTAACATTCAGACGCCAGGAAGTTGACGACCCTCCCCCGGCAGGCACTCGACCAGCTCCCCTCCTCTTGAGGATCTCCCTGTTTAAACCACAAAGAAATCGAGCCATTGTAGCCTCTTTATCTTTCTCAATATTTGTCCGTATCATCGTGGTCTCCAGTTCCTTGTAGTAATCCTCCATGCTCCTAGACCCCTATTTCAAAGTCTGCAAATGCCTATACATATCACGATAATAATGGTTAGGCACAAATCACTTCCTCATGACACGCTTCATCTCATCTCACGTCTCAACAGGTTGCTCTCCACACCTCCTTCTAGTGGTCACTAGTTGATCCCATCAGATTAATGCATAATCAACAAACTCAACCAATGTCAACCTCACTTTCTTAAGATCATAATAGTGATGACAATAAAACACAAACTCCACACGCTTCTCCCACTCTAGATATGTTTCCGGATCAAACTTTCCATGAAACACTAGAATTTTCATCTTAATACTACTAATATTCTCATCCTCTCTATTCCCCTCAGTGTATTTTCCACGCACCGCTTCTCGCCTATTTCTACCCTCATGTACTCGTCTCCCCTCTATCCAAATTTTCATCACAACTGTCTTCACCATCCTCAAAGTCATTCACCTTCCTATTTTTACTACTACTCCCACTACCACTACTCTCCTCTAGCTTACTCAACCTCTCATGTAATGGCCCCAACTCCGACCTCATCACCTTAGTAAAATGTCCCGCCAACACATCCATTTGAACCTTGGAAATTCCTTGGTTCACACTCTCACTAGCATTTTTATTAGGATTCATTGTACCTGCAAGAAAATATTAGTAATAAAATTTCCTCATACAAGTTCTCACAGTTCACTCCAAACGAATCACTCAATCACTCTTTATAAATTTTTTTTCACTCAAATATATATATAGTGTGCTTTGCTTTGTGGAGTAATTATCAAACCCTCAAGTTAAAACTTATAGACGCTGGAAAATTTACTTCACGGAAGATCGAACAAACACAAGTGGCATGAAAACTATGGAGATTCGATTATATGGTACCCAATGATGAATCAAGACACAAAACTGGAAAATTTTTGGTATATTTTTTTTATATAATAACTTGGAGCACAAGACACAAAACTTGGGCAACAAGATAGAAACAACGAAGACTTGACAAAGAATATATTTTGATGAAGAACGAAGAACAACTACGAACGAAGAACAGATAAGAACAAATACTTAATTGTCTCAAAGAAAACTGTTCTCTGATGCCAAATGATATGAATCCGATTGATTAATGAAAAGCAAACACGAAGATAAATCAATTTGTGCCCTCAGATCAATTAAACAAAAGACCCAATTGATGTTTTCGATCTATCTTAGGACAAGTATAATCTCGCAAAAAAATAATAACAGATAGAATTTTAATTTTTACCTTTAATCGATGAACGATTAACAACAAAAATTACGAAACAATTGAAATCTATGAAAACCTTCAGATAACTCGTATCTGACAATCTCCAACGAAGATCAATTGACAAACGCCACAAAGTTAAAAACATTGATAAGTTTGATTTGAAAAAGCTAAAAGCATCAATAAAATTCTTGTGACAATTTCAATCAATAATTGAATAAAAATATGAAAACTATAATTAATGAATTAAGAATAATGTATTTATAGTTACAACTCAAAAACAAAGATGATGCAAAATATTGCAAAAATATCACAAGATATCATCTAAAAGTTTCCTAATAGATATAAAATACTCAAAAATAATAATTATTAACTAATTCCCGAACACACACAAAATACTCCGTATTGTGTGTAAATCACGAACTAGTGCAGATGCGCTTAGTAACAAAAGAAGACGCGCAAAATCAAAGAACTTTTCTCGCTTGAAAATATTTGAAGTGCAGATGCTCTTCATGCCAGACGCAGACGCGCAAAATTCCAGAAACATGAATTCCTCACATACGCAAAAGCGTTAAAACTAGCGCAGCAACGCTCCTAATTAAAGTCTTCCAAGCGCAGCAGCGCTTAACCAAGAGCAATAGCGCTTCTCAATCTCCAATTTTGCGCAGTAGCGCTTCTTCAAGCGCAATAGCGCTAAGCATTCTTCATGCGCGGGCACGCGGACTCCATGTCGCGGAAGGCAATATCATCTCTTCCATTTTCTTCACTTTGTTGGTCCTTTGTCACTTCAAGAACATTAAAACACCCTTCAAGTTGATCTTCAAGAACTCCAACTTCATCTTGATAATTTGTCATGAAAATTTGAAGTGCTTCTTTAAATTTCTTGCTTCGACCTCTCGTGATTGGTGCTCGTGGCATCACCAATGGATCATTAGCTTCCTTAGGCGCTTGTCCAATATGCTCAACATCCTTGATCGCATAACTTGAGGTTTGATTAATCTTAGTTTGGGAATATGATCCAATAAAACAAAAAATGGAAGAACCGTACCAAAATAGTTGATGAAGATTAAAAAGATATAAATAAGTATAAGGTTAAATAAATAAATAAAAACCGGATTTGACATTTAAAATTTGAATTTAATGGGTGAGAATCGCAAGACATGAGAACAGATCTGGTCAAAAAATATGGTGACATAATCTATAAACTGATAGGAATTGAAATTTAAAGATTTTGAAATAAAATATAGATTGCATACATAAATAAAAATTTAAATTGATCAAGATAAAAATCAGAATAGATTTTATTCAATCTCTTTTCACTTTCGTTCTTAATTTTCAAAATTTAAACCACGAATGTAGATTGAGTGGAAGTAAAAAATCAACACAATTTTTGTTTTAAAAATTCAGAAAAATAAATTTAAGACACTAATGTTTTTTTTTAAAATGTTTCAAATAAAAATAATTGTCACTGAAGAAAAATAGCTATGTGACTAAGAATGAATACAAATTTTATGGCAGCACGAATTTAGCGATTAATTTAATTAATGAAGATAAAATGTGAGAAGTGTAGATGAACATACAAAATCGTTTCACTAAAATAAATGAATTTGAAATATATTTATATATATATATTACATTTGTGAGTTAAAATTTAAACTAATTGAAAAAAGAATTGGAGTAGATTTGTTCTTATCGATTCTCAATCATTAATTTCAAATTTCAAATGTGAAATGAAGCTTGCATTAGATAGATTTTTTTTTTAAAAAAAACAATGAACATTACAAAGAATAAAAATTTTTAAAAAAGCAATTTTAAAACACACAGAGGCAAAAAGCTTATTTAGAAAAATTTTCTTTTGACTTGGATGTAAGAGTGGGTGCCCAGTGAGCCAACTGTGTGGCAATGGGCTTTGATGACTCTTTGTATAAACAATCTTTTGTTTAATATTATTTACACTTTTATGGCAATGACTTTATATTACTTCATATTGTTATATTGTGATATACTATTGTTGTTTTGATAAAGACCTTGAATATACTATAGTGTATGTAAGATGTGGTAGAACATGGAGATGTCTATCATGAAATACATCTTATAGTCACTGTATGTTCTAAAACCGTTCCTAGTCGATTGAGCCGTCCGATAATAAGGATAAGGATCGCTCGAGTTTGAGACTAGCATTTGCGATGCGGAGTACCACGTTTCATTGGTAGGGAACATGGAGATGTTCGAAGCATGCAAATGGATATTCATAGGATGAATAATCGAACTACCCTATCCGGACTTTCCAAGTGGTTATCACTTATCGAGTGGATTAAGTCCGCGGTTTTGGTTGTACACCATTAGTCCTTACGACTTGAAACATCATGGAGACTCTATATGCTAGTGCTGTGCTTTGACTCGTTTACCGACTCTATGGGGGTCATCAGGTGTCGAGATTGGGTACAGTTACGACACATATAGGAGTCAATGCATTGTTGTCAAGGATTCACCACATACTTGCGAGTGTGGATATCCTATGCGATCTGAGGAGATATTAGTGTGATAAATCTCTGGCCAGAGTAATTGATGTGATTTAAGAAATGGTTTCTTAGTAGCACATGCGATGTCACTAATTTGATCTTCAAGATGTATTGCATAGTTATCGAATCTTGAGCGACTCTCGATATACCAATGGTTGTTGATTCGATCGGGATATATGGATGAAGGGACCGTACTGTACGCTAACCAAAATCTACTGGTTCTTGTAGGCACTATCAGTGATACCTAGGGAATCATGGGGCGATGTTGCTAGGCGCTTTACCATGATTCGTTGGGCAAGTCGGAAAGTGTTGTTCCGAGTCACAAGGAGTTGTGAGCCCACGGCTAGCTGTATCCCTGAACCATTGAGGGTCACACAGTGTAATGGAGTTTTAATCCCCGTTGAGATAGTTAAATTTAAAGAGTTAAATTTAATGAACTAAGGAGTTGGACTTCTTAAATAAGAGTAAGGGAGTAGGATTTCCTAAAATGACATAGGGATGGACATTTTTGGAAACCACTGAATTCGGATTCAGGAAAATTTATTTTGACTTTAAAATGTGCAGAAATGGTTTCTGTGCACATTGGTGAAATCAGTTCATCAATCGGAGTCACGATGAATTTTATTAATTTCTGAACGAGCGGGCTTTGCTTGTCGGGCCCCAGCTTATGACTAATGGGCCCTAAGGTGTTAGTGGCCTGCATTATAAATAAGTTGTTTCAGTACAGAAATTACATACAACAGGTCATAATTTTTGAGAGCAAAAATCGAAAACCCTAGTCTCTCTAAAAGAAAATTTCGGCCGACCCCTCCCCCTCTGCCCGAGAAAATTCCGGTCTGTGATTTTGAATCGCGGTCAGGAATAACGAATCAGATTCGTGTAATCTCTTCGCAGAAAACTTCTGATAGATTTTCTAGTGCAATCTATCAGAGGGATTAAACCTCTGTTCGTGGACCTGATTGAAGGAGTTCATCGGTTCCAGGGAAAGACAACAAGAGCAGATCAAATCTGTTGGTGTCCATTAATCTCGTTGCGAGATTGGAGGTAAAATTTAATAACTGTTATTTAAATTTTACACACACAATAATTTAATCGTTAAACGGTTGATACCCACACCATGGAATTGTTCCATGATAAAAATTTTAAACTTCCGCTGCACCGGGTATCAATCGTGATTGATCTGACCGCCAGTTTTCCAACAGTGGTATCAGAGCCAGGTTGCTCAGATCAAACGATTAAATTAATCAATTGTACAAAATTTTTGAGTCTCGGTTTTTTGAAACAAAATAAATATTTTTAAATAAAAAAAAAAAATTTTTCGGGGCAAAACCCGGGCAGCGATTGGATCGCTGCCCGGTGGGGCAGCAATTGTTGCTGCCCCGGGCGGCGCACGGCGCCGCCCAAAGGGGGCGCACGGCGCCGCCCAAAGGGGGCGCACGGCGCCGCCCAAGGCGGCGACCGTCGCCGCCCAGAACGGCGCACGGCGCCGCCCAGGGCAGCGCTGGGCGCTGCGCAGGGCGGCGCTCGGCGTCGCCCAGGGCAGCGCACGGCACCGCCCAGGGGCGGCGCCAGGCGCTGCCCTAAGGGGCAGCCGGGCTGCCCCCGGCCCGCGCCCCGGGTGCGGCCGGCCCGGGAGTGTCCCGGGCGGCCCGCGGGAAAAATTATATTTTTATTTAAAAATTAATTTTAATATTTAAAATTTTATTTTTGGTCCGGTCAAAAATTGTTTTTGATTGGTTCACGAGATTTCGGATCGAATTGTTCGAGTCCGTAAATTTTAAAATTGATTTTGGATAAATTTGAATTTTTGGAAAATTTTAATATTTTATCCGTAAATTGAATTTTGAAATCAATTATTTTGGTACAATTGATGATAAGATATGATCTTATGATATATTAAGTAAAATATGATTTTATTTGTAAAATTGGATTTTATAGATAAAATATGATTTTATTTGATATAGAGATAAAATATGATTTTATATGTGAAATGAGATTTTATATATAAAATATGATTTTATCTTGTTTAAATTTGAATTGCCACAGCATGTTATCCAATAAATTAATTTGAATTAAATGTTATTGGATAAGGATGATCGATTGCCATGACCAATTTTGTAGGTGTATGTTAGGAATTTACATTTTGTTTTTATTGTTGTTGGTTTTATTAATGGGCCTGGTTTATGGCCCGATATGAATGTCATATGTAATAAAAGTGGGCTTGGTTTATAGCCCGTTCCCACCCCCTAAAAATGTATCCCCTACTTGTCATTGTTATTTATTGTAAATACATTAGATTTAGTGGGAGATCAAGATTTGAAGATGGTGGGCCCAGCAGACAATGAAGACTGAAGAAATGTAAATTGGAAGCATATGTAATAGGATTGCATTTGCATACTGCATATTACCTAGGATTGGACTAAGACCCGTGATTGGCAACCACGGGTCAATTAGAAATGGAATCGATCATCCTATATAATATGTGATATTATGATTGTATGCATGTTTAGACATAATTGCGTGAATCCGGCAAGCATGCAATAAATTGAATATGATGAGACAAATAATTTTATAATTAAAAATCCCTCATTTTAAATACGATTTAAAATTGATATCAAGATAAATAAAGGAAATTTAAATTTGTTTAAATGTTCCTACCTTCCATCAACGGTCAATGTATGTGATGCTACGCGGATACGGTCCGGCTCATATTATTGGGGGGCCCGTCCGTCGGAAAGCTGTACATTGGATCGACAAATGTTGTAAGTTGGGTGGAACTCCCATGGGATCGGCTCATATTATTGGGGATCCACATGGCGACCGTCCATCACAACTTAATATTGATGGGTCATCTTGACATGTCACTTTAAACGGCGTCATATTATTGGGCCCTTATTGGACATGAGGTAAATACATGGGGGTTGCTTAGGAAGCAATTGGGCTCTACCTTTTGAGAATTATGGTTGGCTGATATTATTCGGGACCATAAGTTTGTCAATTGGACTCCATGTTCTCACTAAGGAAAAAGTTTCCCGTTTTCACTAGAGGGTGGTGAAATCGTTAAATAGTGGGAGTGAGATTCATAAAATAAAATTCGCCAATTTTATGTCTTAGTAAATTATTTAAACAATCATCGATAATTGTCTGTTTTATCTCAGTAATCCACATGTTTCTGTTCTCCAACAAAACAAACTTATTGACGCAAACAATACAGAATGATTCCATAAGTTAAGATTGTCCTCAGTTCGGAAAAAGATTTTCTAAGTGTTAGAAAAGGCTTCTCCGAAAACAGCCCCGGCTGATGTAACTGCCAAAAGGTTGGCCGAATTAGAGAAATGGTTGGACCATGATCTCAAGGCCAAATGTTACATGCAAAATTGGACAAGTCTAAACAAGTTTGCCATCACTGCAAGAAACCCGGTAATTGGAAACGTAACTGCAAGGAATACCCCAAGCAGTTGCGAACTGCAAAGGGTATGTTTTACATTGAAATAAATGTTTTTCTTAATATTACTTCTTGGGTATTGGATACCAGATGTAGATCTCATATTTGCAATGAGTTGCAAATGATAACAAGAAGTAATAGGATAAGGATGGGTGAGACCCAGTCAAGGCTCGGAATGGTTCCAGAGTTAAATCCATAGCTATGGGAAATATTTATTTTTGCAGAACGGTTTTAAGTTACTTTTGATAGATGTTTTATTTGTTCCAGATTTAATTAAAACATTATTTCTGTTTCTATGCTAGATAGAGATGGTTATTCTTGCAATTTTGTGAATGAGATTTGCAATTTTTACAAGAATGAATGTTTAATTGGAAATGGACAATTTGAAAACGATCTATACAACTTAAAACTAAAAGACGTTCCAATGAATTATGTTGATAAACCGGCTACAACAAACAAAAGGAAAAACGATAGTCAAAACCCGGCAAACCTATGGCACGCTAGGCTAGGTCATATTTTCTCAAGAAGGATGAACAAGCTAGTGGGAGAGGGCATGTTTGATATGTCGGATATTAACTCTCTACCTACTTGTGAATCTTGTCTAAAAGGAAAAATGACTAAATCTCCTTTTAAGGGGAAACCTGAGCGTAGTCAGAATCTGTTGGATTTGATCCATACAGATGTTTGTGGTCCATTTAGAGTAGGGACTCAACATGGCCACACCTACTTCATTACCTTTACTGATGATTATTCAAGGTATGGGTATTTATATTTAATGAAATATAAGTCTGAAGCATTTGAAAAGTTCAAAGAATTCAGGGCTGAAGTAGAAAACAAGCTAGGTAAAAGTATTAAAGCACTTCGATCGGATCGAGGTGGAGAATACTTGAGTACCGAGTTTTTGGACTATCTAAAAGAGAATGGGATTCTCTCTCAGTGGACTCCTCCTATGACACCACAGCTTAATGGTGTATCGGAGCGTCGTAATCGAACTTTGTTGGACATGGTTCGATCTATGATGAGCTTCACTGAGCTTCCACCTTCGTTTTGGGGCTATGCGCTTGAAACGGCGGTATTGTTGTTGAACAACGTCCACACTAAAGCAGTGGACAAAACACCATACGAGTTATGGAATGGCAAAGCTCCTAAGTATTCGTACTTGAGGATTTGGGGATGTCCTGCTTACGTGAAGCGGACAGTGGGAGATAAGTTGGATAGTCGATCCAGCTTATGTTATTTTGTAGGGTATCCGAAGAATTCAATCGGATATTATTTCTATTATCCTGATGAAACAAAGGTGTTTGTTTCTAGGAATGCCACCTTCTTGGAGAAGGAGTTCTTATTGGATAAGAAAGGCGAGATGATGGAACTCGAAGAAGTTCGAGAAGAACCCAAAATACAAAATAACGATCCTACACCTCAGGAACCATTGCTGGACACGCCTGCACCTAGAAGATCCGAAAGGACTTCTAGACCTCCAGTTCGATATGGTCTTCTTCTTGAAGGGGATCAAGATGAACCCGACATTGGATGTGATCCAAGAAACTTCAAGGAAGCAATTTCTGATGCGAATTCGAATTTATGGCTTGAAGCTATGCAGTCAGAATTGGATTCGATGCATACAAACCAAGTTTGGTCTTTAGTAGATCCTCCCGATGGAATTGTTCCAATAGGGTGTAAATGGATCTACAAGAGAAAGCTTGGGCCTGATGGTAAGGTATTGACCTACAAGGCGCGATTGGTGGCTAAAGGTTATACTCAAAGGCAAGGAGTTGACTATGATGAAACCTTTTCACCAGTTGCTATGTTCAAGTCCATAAGAATCCTTATTGCCATAGCTGCATGGTATGACTATGAGATATGGCAAATGGATGTGAAGACTGCTTTTCTTAATGGAGACATTAAGGAAGAAATCTATATGAAGCAGCCAGAGGGGTTCACATCCATGGGAAGCGAGCATAAGGTATGCAAGCTTCAGAGATCAATTTATGGTCTAAAACAAGCATCAAGAAGTTGGAACCAGAAATTTGATGAAACAATAAAAGATTTTGGTTTCATCAAGAACCCGGAGGAACCGTGCGTGTACAAGAAAGTAGTTAAGGATGCTGTGACATTCTTAGTACTTTATGTTGATGACATCCTACTCATTGGGAATGATGTAGGGATGTTGCAGTCAACAAAGATATGGTTATCAGGTAGATTTTCGATGAAGGATTTGGGAGAGGCATCCTACATTCTTGGGATACAGATCTATAGAGATAGGTCTAAGAGAATGATAGGACTCACTCAATCAACCTACATCGATACCATATTGAAACGGTTTTCAATGGATGGGTCCAAAAGAGGACATCTACCCATGTGTCATGGAGTTTCTCTATCCAAGTCTATGTGTCCCAAGACTGATGCAGAGATAGAGAATATGACACATGTACCATATGCGTCAGCTATAGGTAGTATCATGTATGGGATGATATCTACTAGACCGGATGTAGCATTTGCTCTGAGTGTCACGAGCAGATATCAGTCTAATCCTGGTCAAATGCATTGGAAAGCCGTGAAGGACATTCTTAAGTACTTGCGAAGGACTAAGAATATGTTCATGGTTTATGGAGGACGAGAACTCAAATTGGAAGGCTATACCGACTCTAGCTTCCAAAGTGATGTGGATGACTCGAAGTCAACCTCTGGATTTGTGTTCATGCTCAATGGCGGTGCTGTCTCTTGGAAGAGTTCCAAGCAGGACACCACAGCGGATTCCACCACTGAGGCTGAATACATTGCAGCATCAGCTGCTGCTAAAGAGGCCGTTTGGATGAGGAATTTCGTCCAAGAGTTGGGCGTCATTCCTGAATTTGTTGGTCCAGTCCCGGTGTACTGCGACAACACGGGTGCCGTTGCTCAAGCAAAGGAACCAAGGTCTCATCAAAGATCCAAACACGTACTGAGGAAATACCACATAATCCGGGAGATTGTGGAAAGAGGAGACATCATTGTCGAACGAGTGGCCTCTGCAGACAATATCGCTGATCCGCTTACTAAGCCCTTGCCAGGACCATTGTTTGACAAACATCGCGAAGCAATGGGTCTGCGTAGTATGACTAGTTGGCTATAGGGCAAGTGGGAGATTGTAAGAGTGGGTGCCCAGTGAGCCAACTGTGTGGCTATGGGCTTTGATGACTCTTTGTATAAACAATCTTTTGTTTAATATTATTTACACTTTTATGGCAATGACTTTATATTACTTCATATTGTTATATTGTGATATACTATTGTTGTTTTGATAAAGACCTTGAATATACTATAGTGTATGTAAGATGTGGTAGAACATGGAGATGTCTATCATGAAATACATCTTATAGTCACTGTATGTTCTAAAACCGTTCCTAGTCGATTGAGCCGTCCGATAATAAGGATAAGGATCGCTCGAGTTTGAGACTAGCATTTGCGATGCGGAGTACCACGTTTCATTGGTAGGGAACATGGAGATGTTCGAAGCATGCAAATGGATATTCATAGGATGAATAATCGAACTACCCTATCCGGACTTTCCAAGTGGTTATCACTTATCGAGTGGATTAAGTCCGCGGTTTTGGTTGTACACCATTAGTCCTTACGACTTGAAACATCATGGAGACTCTATATGCTAGTGCTGTGCTTTGACTCGTTTACCGACTCTATGGGGGTCATCAGGTGTCGAGATTGGGTACAGTTACGACACATATAGGAGTCAATGCATTGTTGTCAAGGATTCACCACATACTTGCGAGTGTGGATATCCTATGCGATCTGAGGAGATATTAGTGTGATAAATCTCTGGCCAGAGTAATTGATGTGATTTAAGAAATGGTTTCTTAGTAGCACATGCGATGTCACTAATTTGATCTTCAAGATGTATTGCATAGTTATCGAATCTTGAGCGACTCTCGATATACCAATGGTTGTTGATTCGATCGGGATATATGGATGAAGGGACCGTACTGTACGCTAACCAAAATCTACTGGTTCTTGTAGGCACTATCAGTGATACCTAGGGAATCATGGGGCGATGTTGCTAGGCGCTTTACCATGATTCGTTGGGCAAGTCGGAAAGTGTTGTTCCGAGTCACAAGGAGTTGTGAGCCCACGGCTAGCTGTATCCCTGAACCATTGAGGGTCACACAGTGTAATGGAGTTTTAATCCCCGTTGAGATAGTTAAATTTAAAGAGTTAAATTTAATGAACTAAGGAGTTGGACTTCTTAAATAAGAGTAAGGGAGTAGGATTTCCTAAAATGACATAGGGATGGACATTTTTGGAAACCACTGAATTCGGATTCAGGAAAATTTATTTTGACTTTAAAATGTGCAGAAATGGTTTCTGTGCACATTGGTGAAATCAGTTCATCAATCGGAGTCACGATGAATTTTATATTAATTTCTGAACGAGCGGGCTTTGCTTGTCGGGCCCCAGCTTATGACTAATGGGCCCTAAGGTGTTAGTGGCCTGCATTATAAATAAGTTGTTTCAGTACAGAAATTACATACAACAGGTCATAATTTTTGAGAGCAAAAATCGAAAACCCTAGTCTCTCTAAAAGAAAATTTCGGCCGACCCCTCCCCCTCTGCCCGAGAAAATTCCGGTCTGTGATTTTGAATCGCGGTCAGGAATAACGAATCAGATTCGTGTAATCTCTTCGCAGAAAACTTCTGATAGATTTTCTAGTGCAATCTATCAGAGGGATTAAACCTCTGTTCGTGGACCTGATTGAAGGAGTTCATCGGTTCCAGGGAAAGACAACAAGAGCAGATCAAATCTGTTGGTGTCCATTAATCTCGTTGCGAGATTGGAGGTAAAATTTAATAACTGTTATTTAAATTTTACACACACAATAATTTAATCGTTAAACGGTTGATACCCACACCATGGAATTGTTCCATGATAAAAATTTTAAACTTCCGCTGCACCGGGTATCAATCGTGATTGATCTGACCGCCAGTTTTCCAACAGTGGATTCTAACGCATTCCAATATTTAATATTTTGAAAATTGATTTATTGATTTATTTATTATTTCTTAAAACAAACACAATGTCACGTAGTAAAACCTTGGATATCTTAAAAAACTCACGGTCACATAAAGACAAATTGAACGAAGGAAAATCAAAGTCCTGAACAATCTACGTTAATAAAAAATCTCATCAAAAAAATCTCGGATCATTATGATATTTTTTTCACAAAAGGCGAGACATGCACGAAATAACCATGAGATCATTCCAAACATGAGATGAAAAATAATTAAAATATAATTATTATACATACATAAAACAATGGGATCGTTGCAAATATTGAAAAACTTGTTAATTCAAAATTGATTCCAAAAATTACTATAAGCTGATGAAAAAAAAAACCCTTCAATAATTATGAATTTCTAACTCAATTACACAAATATCGTTTGATTTTTCTTAATATCTGGCCCAACTTTTTTTCTGCGATTATATACAACAAAGATATTAAAATGAATTATTAAAAAACCATAAAATATATTTATCAACCGATTTTCCAATGGCTCAGTCGTCCTGAGAGTTCGTAAGGCAGCTACCGTAGTTCAAAGATTCTGAACCGAGCACCCGACACAGAATAAAACAATTTCTGGAGGAGAAAAAAATTATATATTTCAACTTTTTGACCAAAATCAACTAAGTTTGAACTCACATGTATCCATGTGTAAACTCATTAAATTGAAAGACTTCTCATGTTCATCTCCCAAATGAAACGAAACATTCTTCTTAATCACTACAGTCATGGGTGCTGCCAACGTGCTAAAGTCTTTCACAAACTTCCGGTTGAATCCTGCAAGCCCATGGTAACTTCGAACTTGACCAATCGACGTAGGCGTCGACCAATCTCGAATGACACTTACCTTCTCTTCATCCACTCTTACACCTTGTGCACTCAGACCAGAACCAAGAAACACGAGTTCTTTCGTAGAAAACACACACTTTTTCAAATTAGTATATAAATGTTCAGCTTTCAAAGTGATTAGTACAACCCTCAAGTGTTCTACATGGTCATCCAAGTTCTTGTTATATATCAATATATCATCAAAATATAAAACCACAAATTTCCCAATATATGTACGCAAAACATGATTCATGAAAAGCATAAAAGTACTAGGTTTATTAGTCAAACCAAAAGGCATAACCATCCATTCATACAAAACATACTTTGTTTTAAATGCAGTTTTCCACCATCTCATTCTCTCATCCTAATTTGATGATAACCACTCTTAAGATCAATCTTTCTAAAAATTCTTGAGCCATGCAATTCATCTAACATATCATCTATTCTAGGAATAGGATGCTTATAATTGATGGTAATGTTATTTATAGCCCTACAATCTACACACATACGCCAAGATCCATTTTTATTTGGGACTAATAACACAGGCACTGCACATGGTGACATCGACTCACGCACAAAACCTTTATATAAGAGCTCACTTACTTGTCTTTGCAGTTTCTTTGTCTCCTCCGGATTGCTTCTATAAGCTGGACGGTTCGGCAGCGCACTCCCGGGTATGAAGTCGATCTGATGCTCAATCCTTGTCAAAGGTGGTAACCCTTGAGGTAGTTCCTCCGGAAACAAATCCTCGAACTCTTGCAAAAGAGATGTAAAATGCTCGAAAGATCTTCAGCTATATCACTTGTGTTTAGGAGAAATTCCTTATAAAAGATTAACACAAGTGTAACATGAGAACTCAAAACATCTCTCAACTCACTCTTTTGGGCTATGTACATTTTTTTTCAGCCTCTTTTCTTTCACTTTTTTCTCATATTTGTTTTCTCACTTTTCTTTTTTAAGATCATCTCACTTTTTTTGTCACTATTTTTTTCGTCCTCATCTCTCTTTTTCTTTTTCATTTGATCGTCCAACATTTGGTTTGGAGACATGGGTAACAATACAATAGACTCTTTTTTCATAGTAAAAGAATACTTATTTCTAAACCCATCATGCACTACCCTCCTATCAAATTGCCACGGTCTACCAAACAATATATGACAAGCATGCATAGGTATCACATCACACACTACCTCATCAACATACTTACCAATAGAAAATAGAACCTCTACTTGTTTGTTCACCCTCACCTCCGCACAGTCATTACACCACTACAACTGATATGGCTGAGAATGATTTAAAATAGGCAACCCCAATTTGTCCACCAACTTACAAATGGCTACATTTGTACAACTCCCACCATCAATAATGGCACAACACACCTTCCCATCACAAAGCAACGAGTATGAAAAAAATTTTCTCACTGACTCTCTTCCTCCTCCTTATGGTGTGTATTTAAAATTCTCCTAGTGACCAACAACTCACCAACCACCATACCATATCCTGTTGGAACACGTTCTCGGATCTGTCAGATTTGATACCCATGGCAGCGAAAGTTTAAAATTTTTATTTTCAGATCTGAAACGATTCCAAATCAATTGGTACCAAATCCGTACGATTAAAATAATTTGCGTAAAATAAAACGAAAGTAAATTTTACCTCTCAAGTCTCAACTTGAGGTTATGGACTCCAACAGATAAATCTGCTCTTCTTGTATATCCCAGGAACCGATGCCTCGATCAACTTGTTGGAACATGCGTTCTCTGATCACACGGATGTGATACCCGGAGCAGCGGAAGTTTAAAAATTTTATTTTTCGATATGGAACGATTCCATATCGTGGGTATCAAATCCTAACGATTAAAATCATGCAAGTAAAATATAAATACACAATTAAATATTTTTACCTCTTCAAGCTAAAGCTTGATTATGGACTCCAACAGAATTCAATCTGCTCTTCTTGTAAATCCAGGGAACTGATGACTTGCTCGATCAATCTCCGGAATTAGGTCCACGAATAGAAAACAGAAACCCTCTAATTGATTGCACTAGAAATCAATCAGATGTTTATCGTAGAGAATAAACAGATTTGATCTGTTAATTCAGAAAGTGATTTTCAGAAAAATCACAGACCGAATTTTTCTCAAAAGGGTGTAGAGGATTTTTGAAAAATCCTCTTGAAAATATTTTGTGTAATTCGAAAATCTCAAGGATGGGATGCCTCCAATTTTCGAACACTACACCTATATTTATAGATAATTTCTAGACTAGATTAAGTTATAATTATATTAGGACTCTAACTCCTTAGGGCTCATAATCCATAACTTAAACACAACAAGCAAAGCCCGTTATTATAAAAATTAATATAAAATTCATCATGACTCCGATTGATAAACCGATTTCACCAATGTGCACAGAAACCATTTCTGCACCTTTTAAAGTCAAGATAATTTTTCTGAATCCGAATTCAGTGATTTCCAAAAATGTCCATCCCTATGTCATTTTAGGAAATTCCACTCCCTTTAGTTAAGAAGTCCAACTTCTCTTTCATTAAATTTAACTCTTTAAATTTAACTATCTCAACGGGGTTTAGTAATCCATTACTTGTGTTACCCTCAATGGTTCAGGAATACAGCTAGCCGTGGCCTCATAACTCCTTGTGACTCGGAACAACAATTTCCGACTTACCCATCGAATCATGGTAAGAGCGTCTAGCAACATCGCCCCATGATTCCCTAGGTATCATTGATAGTGTCTGCAAGAACCAGTAGATTTTGGTTAGCGTACAGTACGGTCCCTTCATCCATATATCCCGATCGAATCAACAAACATTGGTGCATCGAGAGTTGTTCGAGATTCGATAACTATGCAATGCATCTTGAAGATCAAATAGTGACATCGCATGTGCTACTAGAAAAACCGAGTAACCTAAAACACATCATGTACTCTGGCCAGAGATTCGTCACACTAATATCTCCTCAGATCGCATAGGATATCCACACTCGCAAGTATGTGGTGAATCCTTGACAACAAAGCATCGACTCCTATATGTGTCGTAACTGTACCCAATCCCGACACATGATGACCCCAATAGAGTTGGTAAACGAGTCAAAGTACAGTACTAGCATATAGAGTCTCAATGATATTTAAAGTAGTAAGGACTAATGGTGTACAACCAAAACCGCGGACTTATCCACTCAAATAATAATAACCACTTGGAAAGTCCGAATAGGTTAGTTCGATCATTCATCATATGAATATCCATTTGCATGCTTTGAACATCTCCATGTTCATTACCAATAAAACGTGGTACTTGGCATCACAAATTCTAGTCTCAATCTCGAGCGATCCTTATCCTTATTAGCGGACAGCTCAATTAACTAGGAACTGTTTAGAATATACAGTGACTATAAGATGTGTTTCATAATAGTGATCTCTCTTTATTCACTATCTCATCTTACTTACACTATAGTATATTCATGGTCTTTATCAAAACAATAATAGTATATCACAATATAACAATATGAAGAAAGACAAAGAAAATGTCATTAATGAATGTAAATTATATTAAACAAAGATTGTTTATACATAGAGTCATAAAAGCCCTTAGCCAAAATTTGTGTGGGGATCTTGGGTTGCTAATATCATCTTAGGGTAATAAACAATTAATCAACAATTAATCATATAATAAAAGAATATTCAAACCAATTTTTTTTTTTTAAAAAAACCCACGCGCGCCCACGACCCACTTCAGGAGCGCCCGAGCATAGGTTTCATACAGAATCTGGTAAACTGATAAACATAGCAGTTGTAGATCTTTGTCTTAGCTTTCGAATGCCGCCAACCACACCCTAATCGGAGTTTTCAGTAAAATTTTATGCTCATTATACCAAGAAGGGTCGGTACAGAAATTTACAAATATTATCAAAGGCTACAACGAAGATCAAAGTTGCTAGGGCTATTTCAAATCTGAAAAATTGCATACATAATCTCAATATGTCCGAAGCATAAACACATGCATATCTAGACATAACAATAATCGCATACATGTTTCTAAGGTGCAATACAATAAACTCAATTCTATGTTTTCTAAGCTCAAACTAAATCAACACCTTCTAACATGCATTTGACAGCAATCTATTCTTAGTCCGAAGTCACCACATGCTAATCTTTCTCAATCTTGAGCTATCCAAGCCACATCTGACTCGCTCATGCCCCAAACCTGATGCAATGCACACATACAAACAAAGCAATAACCGGATAACTCCGGTGAGAATAAATCTCAGTATGAACAACATGCATATACATCATTTAAGCATGTAATTTATTCAATCATGAATTTCATATAATAACATAACATGCTAGCATTTATAAACGCATATTCTAAACCACAGAAATCTCTAGGTTAATGTATAAATGCAATGCATGTGCCAAGGAATAGGCTATCAAATCTGATATCAATAAATCGTAGTTCTGGGATCCCGGGGAAATAAAATCTTTAACCGACCACCGACTCTCCCAATCGAGGTGGTGATAAATATCTCAATTCCCATGACTTTGGTGCAACTATAGTGAGTCATCTAGCTTTGGAAAATAAATCTATATTCCGTGCCATGAGTCATCTGACTCTGAAAGTAAATCTACATTCCATGCCACTTACTACAGTTCTCCAAACGTCATCTGCACTCTAGGCCATTCTGCCCTCTGTGCTTTTCAAGCTGGAGTTCAAGATGAATGCAACATATTCTGTATGCATTAAATGTTATAAAACACCTTGAACACATCAATCATATAATCATATGAGCATATAATCACTCAACGATACCGACAAATCTGTAAGCATCACATTGAATACGTAATGTAGTAGCCCGTACCCTAATTGAGTAATTAAAGGATTAATGCTAATTAAATAAATTGGGTATCAGATGGATCGGAAGCTCCGAAGGCACGATCGAAAGCTCCGATGAGCGATCGGAATCACCGATGATATTACGTCATCCATGACGATTGGCTAGATCGGAAGCTCCGATCACCCCTATCCGAAGTCAACAAGTGATATTTTGACATGTGGAAGATCAGGATCTTCGGAAGCTCCGATGGCAGGATCGGACGTTCCGATCGAGGTTCGGACGTTCCGATCATTGTCTATAAATAGAAGGCCGAGGCTTCACTTTCATTTGCCAATTCCGAGTTTTCCTTTCCATTCTAGTCCTTTTGGAGCTGTTCTAGTCTTCTTAGGCTTGTTCTGGAGGTCGGCGAGACATTCGGGAGTCGTAGCGGAGTTGTGCCCAAGTTCTGGAGGCATCGACATCAAAGGGCTAACGATGGACGAAGGTATAGTTTTGCTTCCTATAAATATTTAGGAGTATTCAATAGCTTAGTTAAGGCTTTTAGAGCACTTTAATGATAGTAGTATCATTTGGCAGTGTAGAGCAGACTATAGGCGTGGACCTAGAGTTGGTAGAGCTTGCACTGTTTTGAGGTACGGAAGTACTGTTCGAGATATCCTGACTGAGTATGCATGTATTATGTGACTGCATGATTTATATGCCATGATATTATGCTGCATTCATTTGCATCTTGCTGTATCTCTTTCGAGATGTCTGTTAGTAGGGTTGTACCCTATCCTGTTAGTGGATGGACTTCCATCGATTTGGGTCCGGCGTATCCACGGTTATCTCGGTATGGGAGCCACCTCCTGAAGCGACGGCACAGCGTGCTACATACCAAGGCCCGGTCTGTCTCTGTTATTTGATCCTTGACCTCGAGTCTATAGGGAGTTCACTTTGCATGCATGTATACTCATACTCTCGTACTGAGTGTTTTATGCTCACGTCTCATACTCTGTGTTTCTGGGCACCCTATTCCATGGGGCAGGTTTGCGATTGGACAAGGAGGGTGGATCCAGGAGAGGCTAGTTAGTGGTTGGCCAGCTAGAGCTTCGTCTAGGTTTTATTACTGTTGTTTGGGTTGATACAGCTATTCGATTTGGTTGTATATTATTTGGATAAATTACAGATTCCTTTACTTGGGATTGTATATTGTTTATGGTTTCCGCAGTTTTATTCTGATATCCATTTAATTAAGTTAATTGCATGCCTAAGTTTTGTTTAGTATGGGATCCGGGTAAGGGTCACTACATTTATGGTATCAGAGCATGCAAAAGAATTCTTGGGATTTAGTCTCATCATGAGGTATTTTTGTAGATGGCAAATCGTGACGACCGGAGTTCTCATGGCAGTGTTGGTGGGCGTTGGGGTGATGCCGACCGGGAGCCTCGTCGAGAACGGCGTCATCGTCATCATGACGACGAGCGTTTCACTGTGCGTCGATTCTTAGCTATGGGTCCTAAGCCCTTAGTTGGAGGTGAGTCTCCGGAGGATGCGGAGAACTGGTTAGACCGCATGAAGACGACTTTTCAGACTTTCCAATGCACCGAGGAGCAGAAGGTGGAGACCCTTGGCTATCTTCTAGATGGGCGTGCCGCAGGTGGTGGAGGTTTACTTCTGCACCTTTTGTTGCGGCGAGAGGAGTGGCCACCTGGGCCGAGTTCCGCACAGCTTTCCAAAAGCGGTATTTTCCTCCTGCACTCCGACAGTCGAAGGCAGGCGAGCTACTGAGTCTGCGACAGGGAGCCATGTCTATTGATGAGTATCAGCAGAGGTTCTTTGATCTGCTATCCTATTGCCCCGAGATTGCTGATAACTCAGAGATGAAGTATAATCTGTTCCTTCAGGGCCTTAACCCTGAGATCCATGACCGTGTGGCGGTTGGCGACGACATGTCCTACGAGGGTTTGGTGAGCCGTTGTCACCAGGCGAAGGACAACATTCGACGAAATAGGTCTCTCCCTCAGTCAAGGCCTGCTAGTTCTTTGGGTCCCCGTGCCCAAACTTTCAAGAAGTCTGGATCTTCTTCTTCCTCTGGTTCTGGAGGTGTTGTCCGTTTCGGTAAGAAGGACAAGTGTGATCACTGTGGGAAGAACCATCCATCCGACAAGTGCCGTAGAGCTTCTAGAGCTTGTTTCCGTTGTGGAGAGACTGGTCATATCCGGAGGGATTGTCCACTGTCTGGGGGAGGCGGTTCTGGTTCTGGTTCAGGATCGGGCTCTCAGGCCACCGTTCAGCAGAAGTCGCAGGGACAGTCTGCTGGGAGTTCTCATTTGAGGCCACGAGCTTCTGGCCAGGTGTTTGCCCTAAGACATGATCAGACTATGGAGGAGAATGAGAAAGTCATCGTAGGTACATTTCTGCTTTATGGTATACCTGCTCTTGTACTTATTGACACTGGTGCATCTCATTCCTTCATTTCTGCACGTTTTGTTAAGAGGCATAAGTTACCATGCATTGCACTAGACGTAGTAATGTCTGTTTTTACTCCGACGGGCCAATCTGCTTTGGCTAAGCATCTAGTGATGGGTTGCCCTTTAAAGTTCGAAGGGAACATTCTGTTAGCGAATCTCATGGTCCTGGCGATGGACGATTTTGATTGCATTCTGGGAATAGATATATTGACTACCTATCGAGCTTCAGTGGACTGCTATCAGAGATTAGTACGCTTTCATCCGGAGGGGAGTGAGAGCTGGTTTTTCTATGGTGAGGGAGCGCGACCCCCGATGCCTTTGGTATCAGCTTTGAGAGCCTGTCGAGCTTTAGAGTCTGGCCGGAAAGGCTACCTTATCTATGCAGTTGATTTGTCCGCTGAGAGTATTGGGATAGAGAGCATTCCTGTTGTGGATGAATTTCCAGATGTATTTCCTGATGAGATTCCGGGTTTTCCTCCTGCTAGGGAAGTCGAGTCTGGCATAGAGTTGATGTCGGGTACTTCGCCTATTTCTAGAGCACCGTATCGTCTGGCTCCGTCAGAGATGCGTGAGTTGAAGAATCAGCTACAGGATCTTTTGGACAAGGGGTATATTCGTCCTAGTGTATCTCCTTGGGGAGCTCCTGTTCTCTTCGTGAAGAAGAAGGATGGGTCGATGCGGCTGTGCATTGACTATCGGCAGCTGAATCGAGTCACTGAGAAGAACAAGTATCCGTTGCCTCGTATTGATGACTTGTTTGACCAGCTGCAGGGCACATCAGTTTACTCCAAGATTGACTTGAGATCTGGGTATCATCATTTGAGAGTCCGTGATCAGGACGTAGCCAAGACTGCATTCCGTACTCGCTATGGGCATTACGAGTTCCTAGTGATGCCATTTGGTTTGACTAATGCGCCGGCTATATTTATGGATCTGATGAACCGTGTCTTCAGGGAGTATTTGGACAAGTTTGTCGTGGTCTTCATTGACGACATCTTGGTGTATTCGCGTAATATGGAAGAGCATGTTTCTCACTTGCGGTTGGTACTACAGACTCTTCGAGATGAGCAGTTGTACGCCAAGCTGAGCAAGTGTGAGTTCTGGATGGATAGAGTGGTCTTTCTTGTCCATATCATATCCAGGGAGGGGATTTCTGTTGATCCAAGCAAGATTAAAGTGGTACTTAATTGGTCGCGTCCGATGACAGTTGCTGAGATCCGTAGTTTTCTGGGTCTAGCAGGGTATTATCGTCGCTTCATTCTGAACTTCTCTCAGTTAGCTCGACCGTTGACGCAGCTTACCCGCAAGGGTGTGGATTTCGAGTGGTCCTCCGAGTGCGAGGAGAATTTCTGTGAGCTTCGACGGCGGTTGAATTCTGCGCCGGTGTTGGCATTACCGTAAGGTTCTGGAGGGTATGTAGTTTACACGGATGCTTCTCTTCAGGGGTTAGGTTGTGTCCTGACTCAGAATTGGCATGTGATCGCATACGCTTCTAGACAGCTGAAGCTTCACGAGGACAACTACCAAGTCCATGATTTGGAATTAGCAGCCATTGTGTTCGCTTTGAAGATCTGGCGTCATTATCTGTATGGCGAGAAATTTGAGATCTTCACCGACCATAAGAGTCTCAAGTATTTGTTCACTCAGGCGGAGTTGAACATGAGGCAGAGACGTTGGATAGACTTGCTTAAGGACTATGATTGCGAGATTAAGTACCATCCGGGAGCTGCTAATCTCACCGCTGATGCTTTGAGTCGCAAGGTGCGACTATCCGCACTTCAGAATTGTTCGATGTCTAGTGCGATCAGTGACTGTTGTACTTTAGGTTATACCTTCAAGCAAAAGAAAGGTATGCAGAGTATCATGATGTTTGCGATATTATCTGAGCCAGCCTTGTATTCGCGGATCCGAGATGCTCAGATGTCTGATTCGAAGACCCAGCGTTTAGCTCGTCTAGCTAATGAGGGTAGCTCATCTGGATTTCATTATCAATCAGATGGCTTTCTGTGTTTGTCTGGTAGGCTTGTGATTCCACAGGATGAAGAGTTGCGAGAGGAGATTTTGTCTCAGGCACATCGCACTAAGTTGAGTATTCATCCTGGGAGCAACAAGATGTACAAGGATCTCCGTACTCGTTTCTTGTGGAAGGGAATGAAACGCAGTGTTTATCAGTTTGTTTCAAGATGTTTGGTGTGTCAACAGGTCAAGGCAGAGCACCGACGACCTGGAGGATTGCTTCACAGTCTGCCTATTCCTGAATGGAAATGGGAGTTTATTACAATGGACTTTGTGACCAATTTGCCGGTATCCCCGAGGAACTGTGATGCTATCTGGGTTGTGGTGGACCGACTCACCAAGTCAGCGCATTTCATTGCCTATAGCCGAGAGTACTCTGTGGATCGCATGGCACGGATGTACATTCAGGAGATCGTTCGACTTCATGGAGTGCCTGTGAGCATTGTAAGCGATCGGGACCCCAAGTTTACTTCTAGATTCTGGGGGAGTGTTCAGCGTGCGATGGGTACTACTCTCAGTTTGAGTACAGCCTATCATCCGGAGACTGATGGTCAGTCAGAGCGCACTATCCGTACCTTAGAGGATATGCTTAGAGCGTGCGTCATGGATTTTGGTTCAGCCTGGCAGGATCATTTGCCGTTGATCGAGTTCGCTTACAACAACAGCTATCACACTAGTATTGGGATGGCACCTTTTGAGGCGTTGTATGGGCGACGTTGTCGTACTCCACTCTTCTGGGAAGAAGTGGGGGAAAGACAGGCTGAGGGACCGGAGTTTATCCAGCAGGCGATAGATATTGTTGATCAAATCAAGAAACGGATTAAGACTGCACAGGATCGTCAGGCCAGTTATGCTAATATCAAGCGTAGGCCCTTGCAGTTCGAGGTCGGGGAGAAAGTGTTTCTGAGAGTGTCACCTTTTCGCAAGATTCTCAGATTTGGCCTTAAGGGCAAGTTGTCTCCCAGATTTATCGGTCCGTTTGAGATCTTGGAGAGCATTGGCGATTTGGCTTATCGACTAGCTTTGCCACCGCATCTATCCAGTATTCACGACGTGTTCCACGTATCTCTGTTGCGACGGTATGTGGCGGATGAATCTCATATTCTACAGAGGTCTGAGGTTCAGGTAGACAAGGATTTGACTTATGTTGAGAAACCTATTCGTATCCTGGATTATAAGGATAAGGTTTTACGGAACAAAGTCATTCCTTTGGTTTTAGTTCAGTGGCAGCGCCGAGGCACTGAGGAAGCTACTTGGGAGCTTGAGGACAGGATGCGTAAAGACCATCCTGAGTTGTTTTGATTTCATTCTTTAAGTTGTATTCAGTAGCAAACTCTGTAAACGTTTGATTTGAATAAAGAATGTTTCTGATTTCTGTATTTGCATTCGTTACTTAAGATCTGATTTTGAGGATGAAATATCTTAAGTGGGGGAGAATGTAGTAGCCCGTACCCTAATTGAGTATTTAAAGGATTAATGTTAATTAAATAAATTGGGTATCGGACGGATCGGAAGCTCCGAAGGCACGATCGGAAGCTCCGAACAGGATCGGAAGCTCCGATGAGCGATCGGAATCACCGATGATATTACGTCATCCATGACGATTGGCTAGATCGGAAGCTCTGATCAGGATCGGAAGCTCCGATCACCCCTATCCGAAGTCAACAAGTGATATTTTGACATGTGGCAGATCAAAATCTTCAGAAGCTCCGATGGCAGGATCGGATGTTTTGATCGAGGTTCGGACGTTCCGATCAAGGATCGGAAGTTCCGATCGTTGTCTATAAATAGAAGGCCGAGGCTTCACTTTCATTTTCCAATTCCGAGTTTTCCTTTTCATTCTAGTCCTTTTGGAGCTGTTCTAGTCTTCTTAGGCTTGGTCCAGAGGTCGGCGAGACATTCGGGAGTCGTAGCGGAGTTGTGCCCAAGTTCTGGAGGCATCGACATCAAAGGGCTAACGACGGACGAAGGTATAGCTTTTGCTTCCTATAAATATTTAGGAGTATGCAATAGCTTAGTTAAGGCTTTTAGAGCACTTTAATGATAGTAGTATCATTTGGCAGTGTAGAGCAGACTATAGGCGTGGACTTAGAGTTGGTAGAGCTTGCACTGTTTTGAGGTACGGAAGTACTGTTTGATATATCCTGACTGAGTATGCATATATTATGTGACTGCATGATTTATATGCCATGATATTATGCTGCATTCATTTGCATCTTGCTGTATCTCTTTCGAGATGTCTGTTAGTAGGGTTGTACCCTATCCTGTTAGTGGATGGACTTCCATCGATTTGGGTCCGGCGTATCCACGGTTATCTCGGTATGGGAGCCACCTCCTGAAGAGACGGCACAGCGTGCTACATACCAGGGCCCGGTCTGTCTCTGTTATCTGATCCTTGACCTCGAGTCTATAGGGAGTTCACTTTGCATGCATGTATACTCATACTCTTGTACTGAGTGTTTTATGCTCACGTCTCGTATTCTGTGTTTCTGGATACCCTATTCCATGGGGTAGGTTTGCGATTGGACGAGGAGGGTGGATCCAGGAGAGGCTAGTTAGTGGTTGGCCAGCTGGAGCTTCGTCTAGGTTTTATTACTGTTGTTTGGGTTGATACAGCTATTCGATTTGGTTGTATATTATTTGGATAAATTACAGATTCCTTTACTTGGGATTGTATATTGTTTATGATTTCCGCAGTTTTATTCTGATATCCGTTTAATTAAGTTAATTGCATGCCTAAGTTTTGTTTAGTAGGGGATCCGGGTAAGGGTCACTACACGTAAAACATGTTCAATACAGAACATAATATAAATCAACGAATACAAGTAAATATTTACATAAATATTCTGTGAAATTCAAGAAGATATCTATCTTGAATAATCTATTCCATTTACGTAAACATAAACAATAACATATATGAAAACATGCAGGTATGTGATTTTAGGCAACTCGATAATCAAAAACAATCTCGAGCTATTATACCCATCTTATTTATTTCTATTCATACCTTTCATCGCGATTCAAACCTCTTGAATCTGTTTCCAATGGTGATCATTTCAAAGCTTGCCAAATCGGTCATACAATCTGCTCATTTCAATCAGTGCTACTTGAAGGTATTCTTGATTCAACTTCAAACACTTCAAGGTATTCGAATTCAAACTCGTTGATTCAACTTCAATAATCTTCAATTCAAATGTCAAAACGTAGCACTCGGAGTTGTGATCGCAAATATATGTTCAATCGGAAATTCTACCGGGCGGATTGAATTTAATCGGGACTTGAAGGGACAAAAATGGCTTAACCCTTCGTTTGTTTCTTCTCTCTCGTTCAATTCTGAACATTCTGATCCCTTTGTCACGTTTTTATGGCCAAGTTGCAAGGAATTTGCAGTTTGGTCCCGCAACTTTGGCCTAATTGCAATTCAGTCCCCGAACAAGCGATTTAATTCAATTTCAATCCTAACTAATTTAAGAATATTAGAATTTAATTCTAAACTCTAAATATTCTCAAATTACATATTCTTGGATTAAAATTAAATCATTTCGGACCTTATCGCATTTTAGTCCTTGAACTATTCAATATTTGCAAATGGGTCCTTACTCGGATTTCCCTCAAATTCAATCCTTGATATTTATCATCTTGGAATTCACATCTTAAATTCCATAAATATCAATTGCAAATATTTTTAATCTTTTAATTTAAGAATTCCGGATATTAAAATCTTAAAATCCAAAAAATCCTCAAATTAAATATTTCTGACCCGAAATTGAAATCTCTAATTTCCATACATTCTTAAATTCATCTTTTCTCTCTTATTCGGAATTTAAATCTTAAATCCCATAATTAAGAACTTAATATTTTTGGGCCTTACAATTCCTCCCCTCTAAGGAATGATTTCGTCCTCGAAATCGCATTCGATCTTACTGCTGATTCTCGTAAGTTGTATAGCTGACTGAAGTAATAATGACTTCAATTCTCTGAGCTTTCGATATCTATTCTGATATCTTCTCTTCTATAATATCTTACTCTTCCTGATCACTTATGTAAAACATATAATCACTGAGTCAACTTATATCTAAGTTGCTTTTTCTCGTGATCTAATTCTGCATTAGTTAGTCTGTCTTGCTTAAAATCTTATCGACTTCTGTTGTATCTGAATTGAATGCACATACATATTCTAGCTGATATTCTTCAGCCAATGCTTATGGATAACAATTCATCTATCTGACAATTCACGATTGAGTATTAATCAACTAGTTAGATCAAATACTCATAGCTTCTAAAATCTCTTTCTGAACCTAATGATGCTTGGGAAAGAATTTCTTTTCTGATCATTCTGTTCAGGCTTCAATTCTCTATCTGTTACTCATCTACTAGCTCTGTTAATGCTGCTCTATTCTTATTCTGTTCGAAGCAATCTTCACATTCTCTATCGTTTTTTGACTCATATCTGGTCTGATAGCTGATATTTTTGTAAGATTGTTTTAATATAAAGACAATTCTGTGTTTCTGATCAATCAATCATCAAAATACTGTCTTTATATCTAACAAATAGCTGTTACAGGAATCATAGTAATCACGTGGCAAATAATCAATCAACTATTACCGAATCTAGTACTATAGTTCTGAGCATATCCTCGAAAATCTGGATAATCACATCTGATAGTCCACTAATCAGAGGATGGTATAATGAAATCTCATACTACTAAACACTCAGAACATCTGACAATCAATGCCACAATCTAGAAAACAAATCTAAAGTATCTATCTTGACAATAGATTTCCATAATTCCTGTAATCTGATCATCTTGCTAAATGCATGACAAGTATCTTTTATGTTTGTATCATATCTAATACAACATATTCATAATCAAATGATTATTCACCGCAAAAATTCATCTGTTCTGCTCTGCTGTCTTATCTCTTATCTTAATCTAGTGTTCTCAAGCAATATGTTGCTTTTATCTGTCCAAACCAATTCGAGTTTAGCTTGGATGGCAACAATTCTGATCGTTTGATTATCTGTCAAGCATAAACATTCAACAAGTATATATCTGTACTCAATAAATCCAGCAATTAGCTACAACCCATAAATCTTACTGATGATCTGAATCTGAATTTCTATCAGTTACGAGCCAAATACATCAAGATATACTGAATAAACACATCAAATAATCAATAATTCTCAAATTTCAAATCAAAGGAACTTGCTCAATTCAAAGTCATCCAAAATCAACTATTCTGAATGACAAAATCTGCTAAGTGAAAACAACTCACTTGCATTTCAAAACTCAACGCAAATGAATCAAAACAAACTTTAGCAAAAGAATAAGAGTCAATCAAAATCGATCGAGGTCGAATACAAAAACCTTAGAATCGATAGCAAGAAATTCAAAAATCATGATTTCTATGATGGAATAGCTTCAGCAAAATTGAAGAAAAAGCTCAACTGTAACTGATTTTTCTTATTCTCTATTGATATGAGTTCATTTATTAATTCTTAATTCTCAGCTGACAATAGTCGAATATACTCTTTTCGACTTAACTTATTGTCATATAATTAATCATAATTTCGGTAATACATAACTCTTTTCTACGCAATCTGCTAGCTGTTTCTGAAGTTCTTTAGTTTAAGTAATGCTCTTCTATACAATTTGTCATAATACCATTGTACTAGACACCACTCTATATAGAACTGCATTCATGTCGTAGAAAGGTCAAAATATGTCATTGAACTATGTCTGTACATTCTAACCACTGACAGAGCTGTCAATTCTAGGTTAATTCTGCACTAGTTCAATATATCGACTAGACTTCTACTGACATTCTTCCATGGTCAAACGTGATATAACTAGTACTAAAATAACAAAATCTACTTTCTGAAACTCATATCATAAATTGCTAGTCATGTCTATTTCTTTATCAGTGCACGGATTCAATCAACTGGTAACTGGTACTCAGTTATTGCATTAATATCTATAATGCATTCTAGCTTAATATCTCACGCCTGATATCAGCACATTCAATCTTATTTCCTCAATTCTGTATTTCATCTTCTATGACTAATCTTACAAATGTATTCCATCTACTCAAAGGCAAAATTTCAGCAAATACGATGAATACAGGCTCATCAGATACAGATTATAGCATAACAAATCACTCATCTATGAATGTATGCTATGCAATCAATATATAAGCGGTTAATTAGAATAAACTCACTTACCTGTAATATTCTTATCTTATACAACTTGAGCCTTTCAGCTAGGGGAACTATGCTAATAGTTCTTCCTCTGCTGGCATTTAGACTAACTCGATCTTTGCTGCTATTGTCACTATCTCTTGCTTCATAGCTATACTGCTATGAAAGTTTAGTGAAGGTGATGATTATAGTGTTTCCACAATTACAGAGGCGTGAATAAAAAAAATTCAACTCTGCCTCATACTACCAGTTCATGATTTCATTCTTCTATTACTGGCTTGAAATCAACTTATTAGCTTCTATTCTTCAAAGTCTACTGTTCTATCTTCTTTAGCATGTACAGAAGGAAACAATTCTGTTTACTTACCTGCCAAACAATTTCAGTACTTCTTCTGGCAACTTCACCAACTTCTTGCTAAGTCCTGGAGTTGATATAAAATCAAGCTGATTCTATGTTCATCTGAATATTCTTCTCTTGAACAACTGATTCAGCTCTTCAAATCAACCCCTTTCTAGACATAGCATATTCTGTATCTTTCTAAGTTGATGATTCATAGCTTTGGAGTTGTTCAACTAACATACTCCTCAGTGCACTCATCATATCGATCGGCTCAAAAACATACCTCAACACTGTTCTGTTCTATCTGCGGTTCTGTTCTGTCTGAAGTTCTCATGCTATCTACATCATCTGTCTTATTCAATACCAGTATCAATATATATGGCAGAGATTATAAAATACAATTTCAGTATAACATACATATAATCTCATACTTCTGAATAGAACACATGCTTGCAAATTCTCATGATTTTTCACATATTACATGCTTAAAACGAATTCACTCATTGTCGCATACAATTCTGTAAAGCAAGTAAAGCATACTCATGCAATACTATCAATGCATGCGACTCAATCTACCCCGCTCAACTTCTATCTTAGTCCAAGACTTTATGCTCTGATACCACCTGTTGTGGGGACCTCGGGTTGCTAATCTCATCTTAGGGCAATAAACAATTAATCAACAATTAATCATATAATAAAAGAATATTCAAACCAATTTTTTTTTTTCAGAACCCCACGCGCTCCCGCGCATAGGTTTCGGACAGAATCTGGTAAAATAATAAACATAACAGTTTTAGATCTTTGTCTTAGCTTTCCAATGCCGCCAACCACACCCTAATCGGAGTTTTCAGTAAAACGTTATGCTCATTCTACCAAGATGGGTCGGTGCAGAAATTTACAAAAATTATCAAAGGCTACAACAAAGATCAAAGTTGCTAGGGCTATTTCAAATCTGAAAAATTGCATACATAATCTCAATATGTCCGAAGCATAAACACATGCATATCTAGACATAACAATAATCGCATACATGTTTCTAAGGTGCAATACAATAAACTCAATTCTAAGTTTTCTAAGCTCAAACTAAATCAACACCTTCTAACATGCATTTGACAGCAATCTATTCTTAGCCCGAAGTCACCACATGCTAATCTTTCTCAATCTTGAGCTATCCAAGCCACATCTGACTCGCTCATGCCCCAAACCTGATGCAATGCACACATACAAACAAAACAACAACCGGATAACTCCGGTGAGAATCAATCTCAGTATGAACAACATGCATATACATCATTTAAGCATGTAACTTATTCAATCATGAATGTCATATAATAACATAACATGCTAGCATTTATAAACGCATATTCTAAACCATAGAAATCTATAGGTTAATGCATAAATGCAATGCATGTGCCAAGGAATAGGCTATCAAATCTGATATCAATAAATCGTAGTTCTGGGATCCCGGGGAAATAAAATCTTTAACCGACCACCGACTCTCCCAATCGAGGTGGTGATAAATATCTCAATTCCCCTGACTTTGGTGCAACTATAGTGAGTCATCTAGCTCTGGAAAATAAATATATATTCCGTGTCATGATTCAACTGACTCTGAAAGTAAATATACATTCCATGCCACTCACTACAGTTCTCCAAACGTCATCTGCACTCTAGGCCATTCTGCCCTCTGTGCTTTTCAGGCTGGAGTTCAAGATGAATGCAACATGTTCTGTATGCATTAAATGCTATAAAACACCTTGAACACGTCAATCATATAATCATATGAGCATATAATCACTCAACGATATCGACAAATCTGTAAGAATCACATAGAATACGTAAAACATGTTCAATACAGAACATAATATAAATCAAAGAATACAAGTAAATATTTACATAAATATTCTGAGAAATTCAAGAAGATATCTATCTTGAATAATCTATCCCATTTATGTAAACATAAACAATAACATATATGAAAACATGCAGGTATGTGATTTTAGGCAACTCGATAATCAGAAACAATCTCGAGTTATTCTGCCCATATTATTAATGTATATTCATACCTTTCATCGCGATTCAAACCTCTTGAATCTGTTTCCAATGCTGATCATCTCAAAGCTAGCCAAATCGGTCATACAATCTGCTCATTTCAATCAGTGCTACTTGAAGGTATTCTTGATTCAAATTCAAACACTTCAAGGTATTCGAATTCAAACTCGTCGATTCAACTTCGATAATATTCAATTCAAATGTCAAAACGTAGCACTCGGAGCTGTGATCGCAAATATATGTTCAATCGGAAATTCTGCCGGGCGGATTGAATTTAATCGGGACTTGAAGGGACAAAAATGGCTTAACCCTTCGTTTGTTTCTTATCTCTCGTTCAATTCTGAACATTCTGATCCCTTTGTCACGTTTTTATGGCCAAGTTGCAAGGAATTTGCAGTTTGGTCCTGAACTTTGGCCTAATTGCAATTCAGTCCCCGAACAAGCGATTTAATTCAATTTCAATCCTAACTAATTTAACAATATTAGAATTTAAATCTAAACTCTAAATTTTCTCAAATTACATATTCTTGGATTAAAATTAAATCATTTCGGACCTTATCGCATTTTAGTCCTTGAACTATTCAATATTTGCAAATGGGTCCTTACTCGGATTTCATCCTCAAATTCAATCCTTGATATTTATCATATTTGAATTCACATCTTAAATTCCATAAATATCAATTGCAAAGATTTTAATCTTTTAATTTAAGAATTCCGGATATTAAAATCTTAAAATCCAAAAAATCCTCAAATTAAATATTTCTGACCCGAAATTAAAATATCTAATTTCCATACATTCTTAAATTCATCTTTTCTCTCTTATTCGGAATTTAAATCTTAAATCCCGTAATTAAGAACTTAATATTTTTTGTCCTTACAAGTTGGCTAACCGGGCACCCACTCTTTCAATCTCCCACTTGCCCTAAAGCCTAGTCATACTACGTAATCACATTGCTTCGCGATGTTTGTCAAACAATGGTCCTGGCAAAGGCTTAGTAAGTGGATCAGCGATATTGTCTGTAGAGGCCACTCTCTCAACAGTGATGTCACCTCTTTCCATAATCTCCCGGATGATGTGGTATTTCCTCAGTACGTGCTTGGATCTTTGATGAGACCTTGGTTCCTTTGCCTGAGCAACGACACCAGTGTTGTCGCAGTACACCGGAACTGGACCAACAGCTTCAGGAATTACGCCTAACTCTTGGACGAAATTCCTCATCCAAACGACCTCTTTAGCAGCAGCTGATGCTGCAATGTATTCTGCCTCAGTGGTGAAATCCGCTGTGGTGTCCTGCATGGAACTCTTCCAAGAGACAACACCACCATTGAGCATGAATACAAATCCAGAGGTTGACTTCGAGTCATCCACGTCGCTTTGAAAGCTAGAGTTGGTATAGCCTTCCAATTTCAATTCTCTTCCTCCATAAACCATGAATATATTCTTAGTCCTTCTCAAGTTCTTAAGAATATCCTTCACGACTTTCCAATGCATTTGACTGGGGTTGGCCTGATATCTGCTCGTGACACTCAGAGCAAAGGCTACATCTGGTCTGGTAGATATCATCCCATACATAATACTACCTATGGCTGACGCATATGGTATGTGTGTCATTTTCTCTATCTCTTCGTCAGTCTTGGGACACATAGACTTGGATAGAGAAACTCCATGACACATAGGTAGATGTCCTCTCTTGGACTCATCCATTGAAAACCTTTTCAATATAGTGTCAATGTAGGTAGCTTGAGTAAGTCCTATCATTTTCTTAGATCTATCTCTATAGATCTGTATCCCTAGAATATAGGAGGCCTCACCCAAATCCTTCATCGAGAATCTACCTGATAACCATATCTTTGTTGACTGCAACATCCCTACATCATTTCCAATGAGTAGGATGTCATCAACATAAAGCACTAAGAACGTCACCGCATCCTTAACTACTTTCTTGTACACGCACGGTTCCTCCGGATTTTTGATGAAACCAAAGTCCTTTATTGTTTCTTCAAATTTCTGGTTCCAACTTCTTGATGCTTGTTTGAGACCATAAATTGATCTCTGAAGCTTGCATACCTTATGCTCGCTTCCCATGGATGTGAATCCCTCGGGCTGCATCATATAGATTTCTTTCTTAATGTTTCCATTAAAAAATGCAGTCTTCACATCCATTTGCCATATCTCATAGTCATACCATGCTGCTATGGCAATAAGGATTCTTATGGACTTGAACATTGCGACTGGTGAAAAGGTTTCATCATAGTCAACTCATTGTCTTTGAGTATAACCTTTTGCTACCAATCTTGCCTTGTAGGTTAGTACCTTGCCATCAGGCCCAAGTTTTCTCTTGTAGATACATTTACACCCTATTGGAACAGTTCCTTCGGGAGGATCTACTAAAGACCAAACTTGGTTTGTATGCATCGAGTCTATTTCCGACTGCATAGCATCAAGCCATAAATTCGAATCCGCATCAGAAATTGCTTCCTTGAAGTTTCTTGGATCACATCCAATGTCGGGTTCACTTTGATCCCCTTCAAGAAGAAGACCATATCGAATAGGAGGTCTAGAAGTCCTCTCGGATCTCCTAGGTGTAGGCGTGTCCACTGAAGGTTCTTGAGGTGTGGGATCGTTATTTTGTATCTTGGGTTCTTCTTGAATTTCTTCGAGTTCCATCATCTTGCCTTTCTTATCTAATAAGAACTCCTTCTCCATGAAGGTGGCATTCCTCGAAACAAACACTTTTGTTTCAGTAGGATGATAGAAATAATATCCGATTGAATTCTTCGGATATCCTACAAAATAACATAAGGTGGATCGACTATCCAACTTATCTCCCACTGTCTGCTTCACGTAAGCAGGACATCCCCAAATCCTCAAGTATGAATACTTAGGAGCTTTGTCATTCCATAACTCATATGGAATTTTATTCACTGCTTTGGTGTGAACATTGTTCAACAATAATACCGTCATTTCAAGTGCATAGCCCCAAAATGAAGGAGGGAGCTCAGTGAAGCTCATCATAGATCGAACCATGTCCAACAAAGTTCGATTGCAATGCTTCGAGACACCATTCAGCTGAGGTGTCATAGGAGGAGTCCACTGAGAGAGAATTCCATTCTCTTTTAGATAGCTCTCGGTACTTAAGTATTCTCCACCTCGATCCGATCGAAGTGCTTTAATACTTCTACCTTGTTTGTTTTCTACTTCAGCCTTGAATTCTTTGAACTTTTCAAATGATTCAGACTTAATTTGATTAAATATAAATACCCATACCTAGAATAATCATCAGTAAAGGTAATGAAGTAGGTGTGTCCAAATTTAGTACCGATACTAAATGGTCCACAAACATCTGCATGGATCAAATCCAACAGGTTTTGACTACGCTCAGGCTTTCCTTTGAAAGGAGATTTAGTCATTTTTCCTTTTAGGCAGGACTCACAAGTAGGTAGAGAGTTAATATCAGACATATCAAACATGCCCTCTCCCACTAGCTTGTTCATCCTCCTTGAGAAAATATGACCTAGCCTAGCATGCCAAAGGTTTGCCGGGTTTTGACTATCATTTTTCCTTTTATTTGTTGTTACCGGTTTATAAACATAATTGATTGGAACGTCTTTTAATTTTAAGTTATATAGATCGTTTTCAAGTTGTCCATTTCCAATCAAACATTCATTCTTGTAAATATTGCAAATCTCATTCACAAAACTACAAGAAAAACCATCTCTATCAAGCATAGAAAAAGAAATAATGTTTTTAACTAAATCTGGCACAAATAAAACATCTCTCAAAAATAACTTAAAATTGTTCTGCAAAACTAAATAAACGTCTCCCACTGCTTTGGCTTCAACTCTGGAACCATTTCCGAGCCTCAGCTGGGTCTCACCCATCCTAAGCTTATGACTTCTTGTCATCACCTACAAATCATTGCAAATGTGAGATCCACATCCGGTATCCAATACCCAAGAAGTAGTATTAAGTGAAACATTTATTTCAATGTAAAACATACCCTTTGCAGTTCGCAACTGCTCGAGGTATTCCTTGCAGTTACGTTTCCAATGACCGGGTTTCTTGCAGTGATGGCAAACATCTCCAGATATGTTCACGTTTGAAGCGTTTGTCTTGCCCTTCTTCTTTGGTAAAATTTTCTTGGGTGGGGCAGAACGTTTCTTACCCTTTCCACTTGGCCCCTTCTTAGAGTAAGAAGAGGAGCCAGCCAAGAGTACTGGTTTTTCCTTCTTTAATGTGGCCTCATAAGACACAAGCATATTGACCATCTCTTCAAGGGTGGCCTCTATCTTGTTTATATTGAAGTTCACCACAAATCCGTCAAATGACAAAGGAAGTGAAAGAAGCAATAAGTCCGTATTCAATTCATGCTCTAATGTCAAATCGAGTGATACCAACTTCTCAATTAGCCCAATCATGTGTACCCCATGCTCACGGACAGAAGTCCCATCACGCATGCGGCATGTCATGAGCTCTTTGACGGTGGCATACCTCTCCGACCTTGACTGAGCTCCAAAAAGTTCCTTGAGGAGCATGTGTATGTCAACAGCATTCATGACATCCTCAAATCGCCTCTGGAGTTCATCAGACATTGAAGCTTGCATATAGCATTTAGCCTTGATATCATGGTCCCATCATTGATCAAGTTTTGCCAATTCTTCCGGACTTATATTAGCCGGTGCTTCCTTTGGAGGATTCTTTTCTAACACGTAGAAAATTTTCTCCGAGTTTAGAACAATCTTTAATTTACGGAACCATTCCGTATAGTTTGCGCCAGTCAATGTGTTTTGTTCGAGAATTGAGTATAGTGGATTGCGCAAATTAATTGTAATGAAATACTGAAAAAAAACAGACAATAATCAGTGATTGTTTAATTAATTTACTAAGACATAAAATATGGCGAGATTTAATTTTATGAATTTCACTCCCACTATTTTAACGATTTCACTACCCTCTAGTGAAAACGAGAAACTTGTTTCCTTAGTGGGAACATGGAGTCCAATTGACAAACTATAGTTCCGAATAATATCAGCCAACCATAATTTTCAAAAGGTAGAGCCCAATTGTTTCCAAAGCAACCCCATGTTTTTATCTCATGTCCAATAAGGGCCCAATAATATGATGCCGTTTAATGTGACATGTCAAGATGACCCATCAATATTAAGTTGTGATGAACGGTCGCCTTGTGGATCCCCAATAATATGAGCCAATCCCATGGGAGTTACACCCAACTTACAACATGTGTCGATCCAATGTATAACTTTCCGACGAATGGGCCCCCCCAATAATATGAGCCGGACCGTGCCCGCGGATAGCATCTCATACATTGATCGTTGATGGAAGGTAGGAACATTTAAATAATATTTAAATTCCCTTTTGTTTATCTTGATATCAATTTTAAATCATATTTAAAATGAGGGATTTTTAAAATTTGAAAATTGTCTCATCATGCAATATTTGTATGCTTGCGGGATTCATACAATTTAGTCTAAACATGCATACAACAATAATATCATATATTATTTAAAGGATGATAGATCCCAATCACTAATAGAACCGTGGTTGCCAATCACGAGTCTAAGTCCAATCCTAGCTGATATGCAATGCAATCCTATTACATTGAGCTTCCAATTTACATTTCTTCGTTCTTTATTGTCTGCTGGGCCCACCTTTGTCTTCAAATCTTTATCTCCCACTAAGTCTAATAAAATTATAATAAATTTCGATGACAAGTAGGGGATACATATTTAAGGGTGGAAACGGGCCATAAACCAGGCCCACTTTTTATTACAAATGACAATTCGAATTGGGCCATAAACCAAGCCCATTAATAAAACCCAATAACAATAAAACCAAATGTAAACAACCTAACATACACCTATAATATTGATCATGGCAATCGATCATCCTTTTATCCAATAATTAATTCAACAATTAAATAATTGGATAACATGCAATGGCATCATAATTAAAAAAATAAAATCAAATTTTATCTTATCCTTTCATAAGATCATATCTTATCATCAATTGTACCAAAATAATTAATTTTATAAAATCTAATTTAACAGATAAAATTTATAAATTTTTCAAAAATTCAAATTTATCAAAAAATCAATTTTAAAAATTTCAGACTCAAACAATTTGATCTGATGCCTCGTGGACCAATCAAAAACAATTTTCGATCGGACCAAAAACTAAAATTTCAAAAATTTCAAAAAATCCAAAAAAAACAAATTTTAAAATTTCCGGACTGCCCGGGCAGACCCGCCTCCACGTGGGATAGGGCTGCCCACGTGGAGGTGGGCAGCGCACTGGGCAGCGACGTGCGCTGCCCCGGGCAGCGAAAATCGCTGCCCGATTGCCCTTGTTTCCCTTCAAATTTAATTTTAAAAATTTTTCGTTTTGTTTCAAAAACCGAGGCTAAAAATTTTGTACAATCGATTAATTTTAATCGTTTGATCAAGGTTTACGACCTGGCTCTGATACCACTATTGGAACATGTGTTCTCTGATCACACGGATGTGATACCCGGAGCAGCGAAAATTTAAAAATTTTATTTTTCGATATGGAACGATTCCATATCGTGGGTATCAAATCCTAACGATTAAAATCTTGCAAGTAAAATATAAATACACAATTAAATATTTTTACCTCTTCAAGCTAAAGCTTGATTATGGACTCCAACAGAATTCAATCTGCTCTTCTTGTAAATCCCGGGAACTGATGACTTGCTCGATCAATCTCCGGAATTAGGTCCACGAATAGAAAACAAAAACCCTTTGATTGATTGCACTAGAAATCAATCAGATATTTATCGTAGAGAATAAACAGATTTGATATGTTAATTCAGAAAGTGATTTTCAGAAAAATCACAAATCGAATTTTTCTCAAAAGGTAGTAGATTATTTTTGAAAAATCCTCTTGAAAATATTTTGTGTAATTCGAAAATCTCAAGGATGGGATGCCTCCAATTTTCGAACACTACATCTATATTTATTGATAATTTCTAGACTAGATTAAGTTATAATTATATTAGGACTCTAACTCCTTAGGGCCCATAATCCATAACTTAAGCCCAACAAGCCAAGCCCGTTATTATAGAAATTAATATAAAATTCATCATGACTCCGATTGATAAACCGATTTCACCAATGTGCACAAAAACCATTTCTGCACCTTTTAAAGTCAAGATAATTTTTCTGAATCCGAATTCAGTGATTTCCAAAAATGTTCATCCCTATGTCATTTTAGAAAATTTTACTCCCTTTAGTTAAGAAGTCCAACTTCTCTTTCATTAAATTTAACTCTTTTAATTTAACTATCTCAACGGGGTTTAGTAATCCATTACTTGTGTGACCCTCAATGGTTCAGGGATACAGCTAGCCGTGTCCTCACAACTCCTTGTGACTCGGAACAACAATTTCCGACTTACCCATCGAATCATGGTAAGAGCGTCTAGCAACATCGCCCCATGATTCCCTAGGTATCACTGATAGTGCCTGCAAGAACCAGTAGATTTTGGTTAGCGTACAGTACGGTCCCTTCATCCATATATCCCAATCGAATCAACAACCATTGGTGCATCGAGAGTCGTTCGAGATTCAATAACTATGCAATGCATCTTGAAGATCAAATAGTGACATCGCATGTGCTACTAGGAAAACCGAGTAACCTAAAACACATCATGTACTCTGGCCAGAGATTCGTCACACTAATATCTCCTCAGATCGCATAGGATATCCACACTCGCAAGTATGTGGTGAATCCTTAACAACAAAGCATCGACTCCTATATGTGTCGTAACTGTACCCAATCCCTACACCTGATGACCCCAATAGAGTCGGTATACGAGTCAAAGTAAAGTACTAGCATATAGAGTCTCAATGATGTTTCAAGTAGTAAGGATTAATGGTGTACAACCAAAACCGCGGACTTATCCACTCAAATAATAATAACCACTTGAAAAGTCCGAATAGGGTAGTTCTATCATTCATCATATGAATATCCATTTGCTTGCTTTGAACATCTCCATGTTCATTACCAATGAAACGTGGTACTTGGCATCACAAATGTTAGTCTCAATCTCGAGCGATCCTTATCCTTATTAGTGGGCGTCTCAATTGACTAGGAACTGTTTAGAATATACAGTGACTATAAGATGTGTTTCATAATAGTTATCTCTCTTTATTCACTATCTCATCTTACTTACACTATAGTATATTCAAAGTCTTTATCAAAACAACAATAGTATATCACAATATAACAATATGAAGAAAGACAAATAAAATGCCATTAATGAATGTAAATTATATTAAACAAAGATTGTGTGAGACTCCGTTTCTAATCCTCTATTAACGAATAATTAAACATAATTGAACACAATAAACCGCGGAAAATGAATCAATTTTTTTTTTTTTAAAAGCACTGCGCGCCCGCGCCGAGCCTTCGCAAAACAACGGCGCGCCCGCGCCAAGAACCACGTGCCCGCGCCCTCTCTTTGCGAATCAACGGCACGCCCGAGCCAAGGACAGCGCACCCGTTCCCTTGGTTCGAGAATCAACAGCGCGCCCACACCAAGAACAGCGTGCCCGCGCCCTCTCTTCGAAAATAACCAGCGCGCCCGCGCCGCCCTCTCGAACTGCTGAACACCAGGGCAAAAAAGAAAAGTCTAACTGTAACGCCTTCAACCGATGAAGATGTTACAAAACTAACATAACCTTACAATAACGCGGAAAAGAAATTTTTTTTTTTTTTTTTGAAAGATGTATGCATACATCAAACCTTACTTAAAACATTTCAGAATAGTTTACAAACCAAATCCAAACCTTAAAATTTATAAAACTTGTTTACAACCTTAAAATACATCATAAAGTTGCAAATAGCTCATGACATAGCATATCACACTCAACACATAACACACTCATGCATCGCCCGTCGGTCCGACTCCTTGCTCTTCTTCATGTCCGACATTAAACTCGTCGACATATGCATAAATGTCACCCTCATTACCTGCACCATTCAAGTATAGTGAGTCTAAAGACTCAGCAAGTATATGCAGTAAAAATCGTGAGATTTCAAATATCATTTAAACGTAACATAACATAACATAAACTCATCATTTGGTGACGAATTATGCGAAATTGTGGCAACTGTCATAATGGGCACATTCATCATTTTCTTGTTGATCAACAAGCATATGGCACTAAGCCTCATAACATTCGTTCTTTGGAAAGGCCCTCTCCGGAGCTCATTCCGGAGCACCAGTCCCGTGTACTTATCTGTCTCATGAGCCATGTTTGGAAAGGACCTCTCCGGAGCCCAAACCGGAGCACCAATCTCGTGTTTGCCACCACAAAGACACATAAGACATCAAAATCTTTTCATGCATCAACATATCATATCATGATTCATCTTAACATCATTCATCATATCGTTTCATTCATTATGAAACATCATTGTTTCATCGTAAATTCCGTCATAACTTTCATTCCATGATAAAAATCATACTTTCATATTGAACATAGGTTTCATGAATGAAACTTAGACATTTACATGCATCACATAGCGTAATCGATCCACGTAAGTCGTTCTTATCGTTCTTGACTTAAACTTAAAACTTTTTGCATAGAAACTCTTAAATATATTTTATAAGCCTTTGAAGATCATAATCATGAATTTAGGAATCTAAAATAACATAAACAAATCATGAATTTCGAGTGAAAGGCGCGGCCGCTCAACTTCTAGGCGCGGGCGCGCCTGACCTGCGCAAATGGTTCATCGTGATCGCTCCGAAACTCTATTTTTAATTTAGAATTTGAAACAGTGGTAAACATAAAAGTTGTAGCTCTGGATCTTGGCTTTCTAATGCCGAAAACCGCAGCTCAATTAGAGTTTTCAGTAAAGAGTTATGCGCATTCTTCCCAAATGTGTCACTGCCGGGAAATCAAAACACTCTACACACTTTGGGGTGATTTTGACCAATCTTCCAAAATTATTTTGACAAAACTCAAAACATGAAAGTTGTAGATAAATAAGCTAGCTTTCAAATAGAATTGGCCTCATATCATTTGGATTAATACCCTAATTGTTATCCTCAAAATCATAACAAGTATAGGTAATCCGGTGCCACCAAACACAATTTCAACACTTCAAACTTCAAACATAAACTTCTTTTAATCAAAATCCTAACTACATACATCATCAAAGCTCATTTTCTTGTAATTTAACATGGTTTAACTAACTTCAAAACATTAAAATCTTAAAAGAACATGAACCTCTTGAATCAACTCAAGTACTTGACAAGAACAACCTACGCTTCACGATCTCGTAAAATCATAACTTCATGCTCTTGAAATTCATGAAAATCATGCATAAATATCTCAACACACAACAATTCATATCAAAATACATAATAGCTTGAATGGGTTTCAAAATCTTTTAAATTTGTACTTGCCTTGAAATGAAGACGAAGTTGATTCGGATTCTTGGCAACGAGCTAACCACACAAAGAACGAGATTTGGAACTTTGTCTTGTGACTTTCTTGAAGAACCGTGAAGGTTCAATAAAGAAACAAGAAGGAGAAGATGATAGAATGGAGAGAAGGGGAAAGAATCGTGTAGAGGATAGGGAAGAAGAGAGTCAAGGGAACAAGGGGACATGGGAAGTAATGGGGTGGGGAACCGGGTAGATAGATAGGATAATGATCATTCAATACATAATGTGTGTTCATCTCTAAAATGCAGTCAGTCACCCGTCCCGAATCGTCTGATAAAAATACCATCCCCCGACTCATGCATCAAAAACATATCAATATTATACTTAAAACGTTCGTAAAAATACGCTCTATCATCTCGTTCGTAGGTTAGCCTCGTCCCATGATTCCAAAATCAAACTCGACCTGAAACCATTAACTTAATCGAAAGCGTTAAACATAAAATAATTATATCATGAAATCATAATCATTAAATCATAACTTAAACAATTTATGGCATAAAATCATAAAAATTATTTTAAAATCATCGTAAGTGAGTTTAGTGGATTTGGACCTTACAACTCTACCCTCCTTAAAAGAATTTTGTCCTCAAAATTCGACTTACCAAATAATTCTGGGTATCGGCTACACATATCTTGTTCAGTCTCCCAAGTAGCCTCTTCCACAAATTGATTGCGCCATAAGACCTTTATCATCTTGATCTCTTTGTTTCTCAACTTCCGGACTTGTGTATCCAAAATTTGGATAGGTACCTCTTCATATGACAAGTCTGGCGTCCACTGAACTGGTTCATGACGAATGACATGGGAAGGATTTGAGATATACTTCCTCAACATCGAGACATGGAAGACGTCGTGTACTCCTTCTAGATTTGGAGGCAATGCTAATCGATAGGCTCTTTCTCCAATCTTGTCTAGGATCTCGAAAGGCCCTATATATCTCGGACTCAGCATTCCTTTCTTCCCAAATCTCAAAACTCCTTTCCAAGGTGACACTTTCAAGAACACATGATCACCTACCTGAAACTCCAAGTCTCTATGCCTCTTATCGGCGTAGCTTTTCTGTCGACTCTGTGCTGTCAACATTCTGTCCTTGACTTTTGCTATCATGTCGATTGTCTGTTGCACTATTTCTGGTCCCAATACAGCTCTTTCTCCCACTTCATCCCAATGCAATGGAGTGTTGGAAAACTGGCGAGTTCCCAGACCAATTACGATTGATACCCGGTGCAGCGGAAGTTTAAAAATTTTTCATGGAACGTTTCCATGGTATGGGTATCAACCGTTCATCGATTGAATTACGTGTGTGTAAAATTTAAATAACAATTAAATAAATTTTACCTCAAATCTCGCAACGAGATTAATGGACACCAACAGAACAATTCTGCTCTTGTTGTCTCTCCCTGGAACCGATGAACGCCTTCAATCAGGTCCACGAACAGAGGTTTAATCCCTCTGATAGATTGCACTAGAAAATCTATCAGAAGTTTTCTGCGAAGAGAATACACGAATTTGATTCGTTATTCCTTACTGCGATTCAAAATCACAGACCGGAATTTTCTCGGGCAGAGCAAGGAAGGGGACGGCCGATTATTACTTTGAGAGGCTAGGGTTTTCGATTTTTGCTTCTCAAAAATAATGAGCTATCGTGTGTAATTTCTGTACTGAAATAACTTATTTATAATGCAGGCCACTAACACCTTAGGGCCCATTAGTCATAAGCTGGGGCCCGACAAGCAAAGCCCGCTCGTTCAGAAATTAATATAAAATTCATCGTGACTCCGATTGATGAAACGATTTCACCAATGTGCACAGAAACCATTTCTGCACGTTTTAAAGTCAAAATAAATTTTCCTGAATCCGAATTCAGTGGTTTCCAAAAATGTCCATCCCTATGTCATTTTAGGAAACCCTACTCCCTTACTCTTATTTAAGAAGTCCAACTCCTTAGTTCATTAAATTTAACTCTTTAAATTTAACTATCTCAACGGGGATTAAAACTCCATTACACTGTGTGACCCTCAATGGTTCAGGGATACAGCTAGCCGTGGGCTCACAACTCCTTGTGACTCGGAACAACACTTTCCGACTTGCCCAACGAATCATGGTAAAGCGCCTAGCAACATCGCCCCATGATTCCCTAGGTATCACTGATAGTGCCTACAAGAACCAGTAGATTTTGGTTAACGTACAGTACGGTCCCTTCATCCATATATCCCGATCGAATCAACAACCATTGGTATATCGAGAGTCGCTCAAGATTCGATAACTATGCAATGCATCTTGAAGATCAAATTAGTGACATCGCATGTGCTACTAAGAAACCATTTCTTAAATCACATCAAGTACTCTGGCCAGAGATTTGTCACACTAATATCTCCTCAGATCGCATAGGATATCCACACTCGCAAGTATGTGGTGAATCCTTGACAACAATGCATTGACTCCTATATGTGTCGTAACTGTACCCAATCTCGACACCTGATGACCCCCTCAGAGTCGGTAAACGAGTCAAAGCACAGTACTAGCATATAGAGTCTCCATGATGTTTCAAGTCGTAAGGACTAATGGTGTACAACCAAAACCGCGGACTTTATCCACTCGATAAGTGATAACCACTTGGAAAGTCCGGATAGGGTAGTTCGACTATTCATCCTATGAATATCCATTTGCATGCTTCGAACATCTCCATGTTCCCTACCAATGAAACGTGGTACTCCGCATCGCAAATGCTAGTCTCAAACTCGAGCGATCCTTATCCTTATTATCGGACGGCTCAATCGACTAGGAACGGTTTTAGAATATACAGTGACTATAAGATGTATTTCATGATAGACATCTCCATGTTCTACCACATCTTACATACACTATAGTATATTCAAGGTCTTTATCAAAACAACAATAGTATATCACAATATAACAATATGAAGTAATATAAAGTCATTGCCATAAAAGTGTAAATAATATTAAACAAAAGATTGTTTATACAAAGAGTCAACAAAGCCCATAGCCACACAGTTGGCTCACTGGGCACCCACTCTTACAATCTCCCACTTGCCCTATAGCCAACTAGTCATACTACGTAGACCCATTGCTTCGCGATGTTTGTCAAACAATGGTCCTGGCAAAGGCTTAGTAAGTGGATCAGCGATATTGTCTGCAGAGGCCACTCGTTCGACACTGATGTCTCCTCTTTCCACAATCTCCCGGATTATGTGGTATTTCCTCAGTACGTGTTTGGATCTTTGATGAGACCTTGGTTCCTTTGCTTGAGCAACGGCACCCGTGTTGTCGCAGTACACCGGGACTGGACCAACAAATTCAGGAATGACGCCCAACTCTTGGACGAAATTCCTCATCCAAACGGCCTCTTTAGCAGCAGCTGATGCTGCAATGTATTCAGCCTCAGTGGTGGAATCCGCTGTGGTGTCCTGCTTGGAACTCTTCCAAGAGACAGCACCGCCATTGAGCATGAACACAAATCCAGAGGTTGACTTCGAGTCATCCACATCACTTTGGAAGCTAGAGTCGGTATAGCCTTCCAGTTTGAGTTCTCGTCCTCCATAAACCATGAACATATTCTTAGTCCTTCGCAAGTACTTAAGAATGTCCTTCACGGCTTTCCAATGCATCTGACCAGGATTAGACTGATATCTGCTCGTGACACTCAGAGCAAATGCTACATCCGGTCTGGTAGATATCATCCCATACATGATACTACCTATAGCTGACGCATATGGTACATGTGTCATATTCTCTATCTCTGCATCAGTCTTGGGACACATAGACTTGGATAGAGAAACTCCATGACACATGGGTAGATGTCCTCTCTTGGACCCATCCATTGAAAACCGTTTCAATATGGTATCGATGTAGGTTGATTGAGTGAGTCCTATCATTCTCTTAGATCTATCCCTATAGATCTGTATCCCAAGAATGTAGGATGCCTTACCCAAATCCTTCATCGAAAATCTACCTGATAACCATATCTTTGTTGACTGCAACATCCCTACATCATTCCCAATGAGTAGGATGTCATCAACATAAAGTACTAAGAATGTCACCGCATCCTTAACTACTTTCTTGTACACGCAAGGTTCCTCCGGGTTTTTGATGAAACCAAAATCTTTTATTGTTTCATCAAATTTCTGGTTCCAACTTCTTGATGCTTGTTTTAGACCATAAATTGATCTCTGAAGCTTGCATACCTTATGCTCGCTTCCCATGGATGTGTACCCCTCAGGCTGCTTCATATAGATTTCTTCCTTAATGTCTCCATTAAGAAAAGCAGTCTTCACATCCATTTGCCATATCTCATAGTCATACCATGCAGCTATGGCAATAAGGATTCTTATGGACTTGAACATTGCAACTGGTGAAAAGGTTTCGTCATAGTCAACTCCTTGCCTTTGAGTATAACCTTTAGCCACCAATCGCGCCTTGTAGGTCAATACCTTACCATCAGGCCCAAGCTTTCTTTTGTAGATCCATTTACACCCTATTGGAACAATTCCATCGGGAGGATCCACTAAAGTCCAGACTTGGTTAGTATGCATCGAATCCAATTCTGATTGCATAGCTTCAAGCCATAAATTCGAATCCGCATCAGAAATTGCTTCCTTGAAGTTTCTTGGATCACATCCAATGTCGGGTTCATCTTGACCCTCTTCAAGAAGAAGACCATATCGAACTGGAGGTCTAGAAGTCCTCTCGGATCTTCTAGGTGCAGGCGTGTCCAGCAATGGTTCCTGAGGTGTGGGATCGTTATTTTGTATTTCGGGTTCTTCTCGAACTTCTTCGAGTTCCATCATCTCGCCTTTCTTATCCAATAAGAACTCCTTCTCCAAGAAGGTGGCATTCCGTGAAACAAACACCTTTGTTTCAGCAGGATAATAGAAATAATATCCGATTGAATTCTTCGGATACCCCACAAAATAACACAAGCTGGATCGACTATCCAACTTATCTCCCACTGTCCGCTTCACGTAAGCAGGACATCCCCAAATCCTCAAGTATGAATACTTAGGAGCTTTGCCATTCCATAACTCGTATGGTGTTTTGTCCACTGCTTTAGTGTGGACGTTATTCAACAACAATACCGCCGTTTCAAGCGCATAGCCCCAAAACGAAGGTGGAAGCTCAGTGAAGCTCATCATGGATCGAACCATGTCCAACAAAGTTCGATTACGACGCTCCGATACACCATTAAGCTGTGGTGTCATAGGAGGAGTCCACTGAGAGAGAATCCCATTCTCTTTTAGATAGTCCAAAAACTCGGTACTCAAGTATTCTCCACCTCGATCCGATCGAAGTGCTTTAATACTTTTACCTAGCTTGTTTTCTACTTCAGCCTTGAATTCTTTGAACTTTTCAAATGCTTCAGACTTATATTTCATTAAATATAAATACCCATACCTAGAATAATCATCAGTAAAGGTAATGAAGTAGGTGTGGCCATGTTGAGTCCCTACTCTAAATGGACCACAAACATCTGTATGGATCAAATCCAACAGATTTTGACTCCGTTCAGGCTTCCCCTTAAAAGGAGATTTAGTCATTTTCCCTTTTAGGCAGGATTCACAAGTAGGTAGAGAGTTAATATCAGACATATCAAACATGCCCTCTCCCACTAGCTTGTTCATCCTTCTTGAGGAAATATGACCTAGTCTAGCGTGCCAAAGGTTTGCCGGGTTTTGACTATCGATTTTCCTTTTGTTTGTTGTCGCCGGTTTGTCAATACAATTTACTGGAACGTCTTTTAGTTTTAAATTGTATAGATCGTTTTCAAGTTGTCCATTTCCAATTAAACATTCATTCTTGTAAATATTGCAAATCCCATTCACAAAATTACAAGAATAACCATCTCTATCAAGCATAGAAATAGAAATAATGTTTTTAATTAAATCTGGCACAAATAAAACATCTCTCAACAATAATTTAAAACCGTTCTGCAAAATCAAACAAACATCTCCAATGGCCGTAGCTTCAACTCTGGAACCATTCCCGAGCCTCAGCTGGGTCTCACCCATTCTAAGCCTGCGACTTCTTGTCATCACCTGCAAATCATTGCAAATGTGAGATCCACATCCGGTATCCAATACCCAAGAAGTTGTATTAAGTGACATGTTTATTTCGATATAGAACATACCCTTTGCAGTTCCCAACTGCTCAAGATACTCCTTGCAATTGCGCTTCCAATGACCCGGCTTCTTGCAGTAATGGCAAACATCCTTGGATTTTCCATCGTTTGAAGCCTTTGTCTTTTGCTTCTTCTCGGGTTCCACTTTCTTGGGTGGGGCAGAACGTTTCTTGCCCTTCATACTTGGCCCCTTCTTAGCAGAAGATGAGGAGCCCACCAAGAAAGCTGGCTTATCCTTCTTAAGTGTGGATTCATATGTAACGAGCATATTGACCATCTCTTCAAGGGTGGCCTCTATCTTGTTCATATTAAAATTTATCACGAATCCATCAAATGAAGAAGGAAGAGATAGAAGCAGCAAGTCCACATTGAGTTCATGCTCCAACACCAAATCAAGGGTCGCTAACTTCTGTATGAGCCAAATCACTCGTACCCCATGATCACGGACCGAAGTCCCTTCACGCATGCGGCACGTCATCAACTCCTTAACAGTAGAGAACCTTTCAGCCCTCGACTGAGCCCCAAAAAGTTCCTTGAGTTGCGTGTGAATGTCAGCAGCATTCACCGTGTCCTCAAATCGCCTCTGGAGTTCATCAGACATCGAGGCTTGCATATAGCATTTGGTCTTGATGTCATGGTCACACCATGCATCAAGTTTGGCCAATTCCTCCGGACTTATGTCAGCTGGTGCTTCCTTCGGAGGTGCTTTCTCTAACACGTAGAGCATTTTCTCCGAAGTTAAGACAATCTTCAACTTCCGGAACCATTCCGTATAGTTGGCGCCAGTCAGCTTGTTTTGTTCGAGGATCGAGAATAAAGGATTTCGCGAATTCATTGTATGAAATACTGAAAAGGAAAAACAGACATATATCAATGATTGTTTAACAATTTACTAAGACATAAAATAGGCGAATTTAATTTTATGAATCTCACTCCCACTATTTTAACGATTTCACCACCCTCTAGTGAAAACGGGAAACTTTTTCCTTAGTGAGAACATGGAGTCCAATTGACAAACTTATGGTCCCGAATAATATCAGCCAACCATAATTCTCAAAAGGTAGAGCCCAATTGCTTCCAAAGCAACCCCCATGTGTTTACCTCATGTCCAATAAGGGCCCAATAATATGACGCCGTTTAAAGTGACATGTCAAGATGACCCATCAATATTAAGTTGTGATAGACGGTCGCCATGTGGATCCCCCAATAATATGAGCCGATCCCATGGGAGTTCCACCCAACTTACAACATTTGTCGATCCAATGTACAGCTTTCCGACGGACGGGCCCCCCCAATAATATGAGCCGGACCGTATCCGCGGGTAGCATCACATACATTGACCGTTGATGGAAGGTAGGAACATTTAAACAATATTTAAATTTCCTTTATTTATCTTGATATAAATTTTAAATCATATTTAAAATGAGGGATTTTATTTATAAAAATATTTGTCTCATCATATTTAATTTATTGCATGCATTGCCGGATTCACGCAATTTATGTCTAAACATGCATACAATCATAATATCACATATTATATAGGATGATCGATTCCATTTCTAATTGACCCGTGGTTGCCAATCACGGGTCTTAGTCCAATCCTAGGTAATATGCAGTATGCAAATGCAATCCTATTACATATGCTTCCAATTTACATTTCTTCAGTCTTCATTGTCTGCTGGGCCCACCATCTTCAAATCTTGATCTCCCACTAAATCTAATGTATTTACAATAAATAACAATGACAAGTAGGGATACATTTTTAGGGGGTGGGAACGGGCTATAAACCAAGCCCACTTTTATTACATATGACATTCATATCGGGCCATAAACCAGGCCCATTAATAAAACCAACAACAATAAAGACAAAATGTAAATTCCTAACATACACCTACAAAATTGGTCATGGCAATCGATCATCCTTATCCAATAACATTTAATTCAAAATTAATTTATTGGATAACATGCTGTGGCAATTCAAATTTAAACAAGATAAAATCATATTTTATATATAAAATCACATTTCACATATAAAATCATATTTTATCTCCATATCAAATAAAATCATATTTTATCTATAAAATCCAATTTTACAAATAAAATCATATTTTACTTAATATATCATAAGATCATATCTTATCATCAATTGTACCAAAATAATTGATTTCAAAATTCAATTTACGGATAAAATATTAAAATTTTCCAAAAATTCAAATTTATCCAAAATCAATTTTAAAATTTACGGACTCGAACAATTCGATCCGAAATCTCGTGAACCAATCAAAAACAATTTTTGACCGGACCAAAAATAAAATTTTAAATATTAAAATTAATAAAAATATTAAAAATTAATTTTTTTTTTCCCGCGGGCCACCCGGGACACTCCCGGGTTGGCCCGCACCCGGGGCGCGGGCCGGGGCAGCCCGGCTGCCCCCTTAGGGCAGCGCCTGGCGCCGCCCCTGGGCGGCGCCGTGCGCTGCCCTGGGCGGCGCCGAGCGCCGCCCTGCGCAGCGCCTGGCGCTGCGCTGGGCGGCGCCGAGCGCCGCCCCTGGGCAGCGCCGAGCGCTGCCCTGCGCAGCGCCCAGCGCTGCGCTGGGCAGCGCACAGCGCTGCCCTGGGCGGCGACGGTCGCCGCCTTGGGCGGCGCCGTGCGCCCCCTTTGGGCGGCGCCGTGCGCCGCCCGGGGCAGCAACAATTGCTGCCCCCGGGCAGCGATCCAATCGCTGCCCGGGTTTTGCCCGAAAAATTTTTTTTTTTATTTAAATATTTATTTTGTTTCAAAAACCGAGACTCAAAAATTTTGTACAATTGATTAATTCAATCGATTGATCTGAGCAACCTGGCTCTGATACCACTGTTGGAAAACTGGCGAGTTCCCAGACCAATTACGATTGATACCCGGTGCAGCGGAAGTTTAAAAATTTTTCATGGAACGTTTCCATGGTATGGGTATCAACCGTTCATCGATTGAATTACGTGTGTGTAAAATTTAAATAACAATTAAATAAATTTTACCTCAAATCTCGCAACGAGATTAATGGACACCAACAGAACAATTCTGCTCTTGTTGTCTCTCCCTGGAACCGATGAACGCCTTCAATCAGGTCCACGAACAGAGGTTTAATCCCTCTGATAGATTGCACTAGAAAATCTATCAGAAGTTTTCTGCGAAGAGAATACACGAATTTGATTCGTTATTCCTTACTGCGATTCAAAATCACAGACCGGAATTTTCTCGGGCAGAGCAAGGAAGGGACGGCCGATTATTACTTTGAGAGGCTAGGGTTTTCGATTTTTGCTTCTCAAAAATAATGAGCTATCGTGTGTAATTTCTGTACTGAAATAACTTATTTATAATGCAGGCCACTAACACCTTAGGGCCCATTAGTCATAAGCTGGGGCCCGACAAGCAAAGCCCGCTCGTTCAGAAATTAATATAAAATTCATCGTGACTCCGATTGATGAAACGATTTCACCAATGTGCACAGAAACCATTTCTGCACGTTTTAAAGTCAAAATAAATTTTCCTGAATCCGAATTCAGTGGTTTCCAAAAATGTCCATCCCTATGTCATTTTAGAAAACCCTACTCCCTTACTCTTATTTAAGAAGTCCAACTCCTTAGTTCATTAAATTTAACTCTTTAAATTTAACTATCTCAACGGGGATTAAAACTCCATTACACTGTGTGACCCTCAATGGTTCAGGGATACAGCTAGCCGTGGGCTCACAACTCCTTGTGACTCGGAACAACACTTTCCGACTTGCCCAACGAATCATGGTAAAGCGCCTAGCAACATCGCCCCATGATTCCCTAGGTATCACTGATAGTGCCTACAAGAACCAGTAGATTTTGGTTAACGTACAGTACGGTCCCTTCATCCATATATCCCGATCGAATCAACAACCATTGGTATATCGAGAGTCGCTCAAGATTCGATAACTATGCAATGCATCTTGAAGATCAAATTAGTGACATCGCATGTGCTACTAAGAAACCATTTCTTAAATCACATCAAGTACTCTGGCCAGAGATTTGTCACACTAATATCTCCTCAGATCGCATAGGATATCCACACTCGCAAGTATGTGGTGAATCCTTGACAACAATGCATTGACTCCTATATGTGTCGTAACTGTACCCAATCTCGACACCTGATGACCCCCTCAGAGTCGGTAAACGAGTCAAAGCACAGTACTAGCATATAGAGTCTCCATGATGTTTCAAGTCGTAAGGACTAATGGTGTACAACCAAAACCGCGGACTTTATCCACTCGATAAGTGATAACCACTTGGAAAGTCCGGATAGGGTAGTTCGACTATTCATCCTATGAATATCCATTTGCATGCTTCGAACATCTCCATGTTCCCTACCAATGAAACGTGGTACTCCGCATCGCAAATGCTAGTCTCAAACTCGAGCGATCCTTATCCTTATTATCGGACGGCTCAATCGACTAGGAACGGTTTTAGAATATACAGTGACCATAAGATGTATTTCATGATAGACATCTCCATGTTCTACCACATCTTACATACACTATAGTATATTCAAGGTCTTTATCAAAACAACAATAGTATATCACAATATAACAATATGAAGTAATATAAAGTCATTGCCATAAAAGTGTAAATAATATTAAACAAAAGATTGTTTATACAAAGAGTCAACAAAGCCCATAGCCACACAGTTGGCTCACTGGGCACCCACTCTTACATGGAGTCCTACACTTTCTCCCATACAAAGCCTCATAAGGAGCCATTCCAATAGTAGCTTGATAACTATTGTTATATGTGAACTCCACTAAAGGCAATTTCGATTCCCAATTTCCTCCGAAGTCAATCATGCAAGCCCTAAGTAAATCCTCCAGTATCTGAATCACTCGCTCAGATTGCCCATCTGTTTGTGGATGAAAAGCTGTACTGAAGGCTAACTTTGTCCCCAATCCATGATGTAGACTCTTCCAAAAGTTTGATGTGAACCTGGGATCCCTGTCAGAGACTATCCTTTCTGGAACTCCATGCAATCTAACTACCTCTCGAATATACAACTCTGCATATTGATTCATCGAGAAGTTGTTTCTAACTGGTAAAAAGTGAGCTGACTTCGTCAACCTATCAACTATTATCCATATTGAATTCATTCTTTGTTGTGTAATTGGCAGTCCAATCACAAAGTCCATGGTGACATCTTTCCATTTCCAAGTGGGAATGTGTAATGGTTTCAGAAGTCCTGCTGGCCTTTGATGTTCAACTTTGACCTGTTGACATGTAAAATATTCGCTAACAAAATTAACGATGTCTTTCTTCATACCTGGCCACCAGTATAGCATCTGTAAATCCTTGAACATCTTTGTACTCCCTGGATGAATAGAATATGGTACAGTGTGAGCCTCAACCATCACATCTTCCCTCAGTAAATCTACTGCTGGTACCCACTTTTGCCCTTTGTGATGCACGATCCCATCCTTCACTGTATATAATGCACCCCCTTTAGCTTCATCTTTAAGTTTCCAAGTTAATAATTGCTGGTCTGAAGCCTGACCTATTCGAATCTTGTCGAGCAAACTTGGAACCATTGTTAAGGCTGATAGGGCACAAACTTCCATCGGCTCAACTACTTCCAATCTGAGTCGTTCAAAATCTGCAATCAACTCTTGTTGAGTTGTCATTCTGTTCAAGGTTGCAGATTTACGACTCAAAGCATCTGCTACTACATTAGCTTTACCCGGATGGTAGCTAATATTACAGTCATAATCTTTCACCAATTCGAGCCATCTTCTCTGCCTCATGTTCAACTCCTTCTGGGTGAAGAAGTACTTCAAACTCTTATGATCAGTGAAAATCTGACACTTCTCACCATAAAGGTAATGTCTCCACAGTTTGAGTGCGAAGACAACTGCTGCCAATTCAAGGTCATGGGTAGGGTAATTCTTTTCATGAATCTTCAACTGTCGTGAAGCATATGCTATCACCTTTCCATCTTGAATCAAGACAGCCCCTAATCCACTCTTGGAAGCATCTGTATAAATTACGAATCGACCTGTTCCTTCTGGTATGGCTAGTACTGGTGCTGTCATCAACTTTTTCTTTAACACTAAAAAGCTTTTCTCACACTGATTAGACCATTCAAACTTCACACTTTTGCGAGTTAATGATGTTAGTGGCAGCGCTATCTTGGAGAAATCCTGAATGAATCTCCTATAGTAACCCGCTAATCCCAAGAAACTCCGTATCTCTGTAGCATTCTTTGGAGTAACCCAATTTTTAATTGCTTCTATCTTTGCTGGATCAACCTCTATTCCCTTAGCCGAAACTATGTGACCCAAAAATGCAATCTGTTCCAGCCAAAATTCACACTTACTGAACTTAGCAAACAATTGTTTTTCTTTCAGAATCTGCAAGACTGTAGTTAGAAGCTGACGATGCTCATCTGAACTACGAGAGTATATTAGTATGTCATCTATGAATACTATGACAAACTGATCTAAGAAAGGCTGAAACACTCTGTTCATAAGATCCATGAATACTGCCGGTGCATTGGTAACTCCAAATGGCATGACTAAAAACTCGTAGTGGCCATAACGAGTCCTGAAAGCCGTCTTATGAATATCTTCATCTTTCACCTTCAATTGGTGATAACCTGATCTCAAATCGATCTTGGAGAATACTACTGCCCCTTGTAACTGATCAAACAAATCATCAATCCTTGGCAGTGGATATTTGTTCTTCACTGTTACTCGATTCAGCTCTCTATAATCGATGCACAGTCTCATAGACCCATCTTTCTTCTTGACAAACAATACCGGTGCACCCCAAGGCGATATACTCGGTCTAATAAAGCCTTTATTGAGTAGCTCTTGTAGTTGCTCCTTCAATTCTTTTATTTCAGTCGGTGCTAATCTGTATGGTGCTTTGGAAGCTGGTTGGGTTCCGGGCATTAATTCAATCCCAAATTCTACCTCCCTAGCTGGAGGTAATCCTGCAATATCATCAGAAAATACTTCTGGGAAATCTCTCACTACCTCGACGTCTTCAAGTTTCGGTCGAGGTAATTCTTGGTCGCAAGTGACACTTGCGAGGAAACCTTCACATCCTTTATTCAACAGTTGCCATGCCTTACCTACTGAAATTAAAAGAGATGAATTATTTTTCGGTGTGGCATGGAATAGAAACGTTTCTCCATCCTTAGTTTTCAAGGAAACCGTCCTCCGTTTACAGTCTATGGTAGCCTCGTAACAAGACAACCAATCCATACCAAATATCACGTCAAAGTCCGACATTTTGAGGATAATAAGATCAGCATACAACTCATGACCTTGCATCTGTATACTGCATCCTCTGATAATCAAATCACTACTCAATTCTTCCCCTGAAGGCAAAGATATACTAAACCCCGAAATTGACTTATCCGGTACCAAACCCGATTTATTAACAAATTCAACAGATATGAATGAATGTGTAGCTCCAGTATCAATTAAGATATGAGCAGGAATACTGGAAATATTAATCATACCTGTGACGATGGCTGAGTTTGTGTCCACTTGCTCATGAGTCATGGCAAACACTCGGCCTTTGGCCGGTCCTCTTTGTTGGGGACATTCCTTTGCAAAATGTCCTGGTTGTTTGCACAAATAACATACACCAGTTCCCATCATACATTGGCCTGAATGAAGTTTTCCAAATTTTTGACAAGCTGTTGGTGCATTTGCCGGTTTTGGTGCTGGCAGAGCCAACTGTTTCTGCCCTTGAGGTCGAGGCTGTTGTTGTTGGTACAGTCGGTGTTGGGGAGGGGCTTGGTACGGCCTCTTTCTGTTAGAATTTCCTTGTTGGTCTCGACCCTGATAGTTAGATCTCTTTGCCTGTGACTCTTTGATAATATCGTTTCTGTCCTTTTCGGACAGCATGGCCTGATCTACCGCTTCTTTGTAATTTTTCGCTCCACTTAGTCTAACATCCTTTCTGATGAAGGCATTCAACCCTTTTGTAAAGTGTTTCAACTCTTCAGCAGGGTCACCAGAAATCATCGGTACAAAGTATCTTCCCCTTTCAAACTTCTTTACATACTCCGCAATTGACATGTTTCCTTGACGGATCTCCAAAAACTCTCTAGCCAACCTGTTTCGGGTGCTCACCGTGAAATATTTGCCGTAGAACACATCCTTGAATCCATTCCAAGTAAGGGTGGTTAGGTTCAACGCTGCTTTGGCTCCATTCCACCAAACACGAGCATCATCATGGAACATATAGGTAGCACATCTCAATCTATACGCATCCGTGATCTGCATGAATTCAAAAGCAGTCTCCATAGCTTGGAACCATTGTTCCGCAATCAAAGGATCAGTCTCTCCTTTGAACTCAGGTGGTCCCAACTCTAAGAACCTTTTGTAGATAGGGTTTTGATTAGCCGCAGGATGGTTATTTACGACATTAGCTGTTTGGGCTTAAAGCAACTGTTGGATTTGAGCTCCCTGAGCACGACTTTGCTCTTGAAGCAGAGCAGTTAATCCCGCCGAAAACTGGTTGTTTTGATTGTTCTCACTATCTGGCCCGCAATCATTATGGTTGTTGTTAGCGGCATTGGCGTTGGTGTTATTTCCCCTACGTGATGCCATAGTCCTAAAGTCCAATATTATCCACACCGCTCAGTCACGATTCAATACGTAAATATACTTTAACATGTAACATGCATACAATATCTCATCGCATTATCATACACATAATCGAATAAACATCATAACTTACAGACATGAAGACTGAGCGTTGGAGTCGTGGCGAGTATGCATGAATGTTTCAAGAAAACCCAGAGCGAACTGCTCTGATACCAAACTGTAACGCCCTCAACCGATGAAGATGTTACAAAACTAACATAACCTTACAATAACGCGGAAAAGAATTTTTTTTTTTTTTTTTGAAAGATGTATGCATACATCAAACCTTACTTAAAACATTTCAGAATAGTTTACAAACCAAATCCAAACCTTAAAATTTATAAAACTTGTTTACAACCTTAAAATACATCATAAAGTTGCAAATAGCTCAAGACATAGCATATCACACTCAACACATAACACACTCATGCATCGCCCGTCGGTCCGACTCCTTGCTCTTCTTCATGTCCGACATTAAACTCATCGACATATGCATAAATGTCACCCTCATTACCTGCACCATTCAAGTATAGTGAGTCTAAAGACTCAGCAAGTATATGTAGTAAAAACCGTGAGATTTCAAATATCATTTAAACGTAACATAGCATAACATAAACTCATCATTTGGTGACGAATTATGCGAAATTGTGGCAACCGTCATAATGGGCACATTCATCCTTTTCTTGTTGATCAACAAGCATATGGCACTAAGCCTCATAACATTCGTTCTTTGGAAAGGCCCTCTCCGGAGCTCATCCCGGAGCACCAGTCCCGTGTACTTATCTGTCTCATGAGCCATGTTTGGAAAGGCCCTCTTCGGAGCCCAAACCGGAGCACCAATCCCGTGTTTGCCACCACAAAGACACATAAGACATCAAAATCTTTTCATGCATCAACATATCATATCATGATTCATCTTAACATCATTCATCATATCATTTCATTCATTATGAAACATCATTGTTTCATCGTAAATTCCGTCATAACTTTCATTTCATGAACATAAAACTTTACTCCATTACTTCATGCATGTCATAGATGATAAAAATCATACTTTCATATTGAACATAGGTTTCATGAATGAAACTTAGACATTTACATGCATCACATAGCGTAATCGATCCACGTAAGTCATTCTTGTCGTTCTTGACTTAAAACTTGAAACTTTTTGCATAGAAAATCTTAAATATATTTTATAAGCCTTTGAAGATCATAATCATGAATTTAGGACCCTAAAATAACATAAAAAAATCATGAATTTCGAGTGAAAGGCGCGGCCGCTCAACTTCTAGGCGCGGGCGCGCCTGACCTGCGCAAATGGTTCATCTTGATCGCTCCGAAACTCTATTTTTAAGTTAGAATTTGAAAAAGTGGTAAACATAAAAGTTGTAGCTCTGGATCTTGGCTTTCTAATTCCGAAACCCGCACCTCAATTGGAGTTTTCAGTAAAACGTTATGCTCATTCTCCCCAAATGTGTCACTGCCGGGAAATCAAAACACTCTACACACTTTGGGGTGATTTTGACCAATCTTCCAAAATTATTTTGACAAAACTCAAAACATGAAAGTTGTAGATAAATAAGCTAGATTTCAAATAGAATTGGCCTCATATCATTTGTATTACTACCCTAATTGTTATCCTCAAAATCATAACAAGTATAGGTAATCCGGTGCCACCAAACACAATTTCAACACTTCAAACTTCAAACATAAACTTCTTTTAATCAAAATCCTAACTACATAAATCATCAAAGCTCATTTTCTTGTAATTGAACATGGTTTAACTAACTTCAAAACATTAAAATCTTAAAAGAACATGAACCTCTTGAATCAACTCAAGTACTTGACAAGAACAACCTACGCTTCACGATCTCGTAAAATCATAACTTCATGCTCTTGAAATTCATGAAAATCATGCATAAATATCTCAACACACAACAATTCATATCAAAATACATAATAGCTTGAATGGGTTTCAAAATCTTTTAAATTTGTACTTGCCTTGAAATGAAGACGAAGTTGATTCGGATTCTTGGCAACGAGCTAACCACACCAAGAACGAGATTTGGAACTTTGGCTTGTGACTTTCTTGAAGAACCGTGAAGGTTCAATAAAGAAACAAGAAGGAGATGATGATAGAATGGAGAGAAGGGGAAAGAATCGTTTAGTGGATAGGGAAGAAGAGAGTCAAGGGAACAAGGGGACATGGGAAGTAATGGGGTGGGGAACCGGGTAGATAGATAGGATAATGATCATTCAATACATAATGTGTGTTCATCTCTAAAATGCAGTCAGTCACCCGTCCCGACTCGTCTGATAAAAATACCATCCCCCGACTCATGCATCAAAAATATATCAATATTATACTTAAAACGTTCGTAAAAATACGCTCTATCATCTCGTTCGTAGGTTAGCCTCGTCCCATGATTCCAAAATCAAACTCAACCTGAAACCATTAACTTAATCGAAAGTGTTAAACATAAAATAATTATATCATGAAATCATAATCATTAAATCATAACTTAAACAATTTATGGCATAAAATCATAAAAATTATTTTAAAATCATCGTAAGTGAGTTTAGTGGATTTGGACCTTACACTAACAAACTCAACTCAAAAACTCAAGCAACCAAGGTTCAAACATCATAAATACATGAGATCTAAGGAGTTGAAACACCAACAAAACGATGTTTAACAGTACAAGTTTGAAGGTAGGGATTCGTTTGACTAAACAAAACAGTACAAATCCAAAGGTACGACCCTAAGATACATGGTGTCTCACTTCTATCATCACACCCCGAGCTAACCCAAACGACCTGGTCCAGCTCCTGATCCTCTAGTTGCCAAGTACACATACAAACAAAGACAACAACCGGATAAACCTGTTAGAAATATAATTTCTAAGTAAAAGAGACAGGCATGTAATATCAAGTAAACACCTCAGATTGAAATGTAATAATCAGTAACAAATCAAAATGAGCATGAATGAATGCATGACTTCAAAACTCGGGACTATCAAATCAGATAATCGAAATATCAATCGTTATTCGGTTGGGATCACAACAACTCACCGACACACCCATTCGGGGTGGATGTCGTTCAACTCAACTCCTAGACTTCAGAGCAACTATAAGAAGTATTCTGGCAATTGGAAAAACTCAAAATCCAAAGTCACTTCAATATAGCTCCCTAAATCGTCTAATTCAAAACGAATCGAGAAATCGGCTCAATATGGAATGCAAGTGAAAATAAAATAACACTCAAATTCACTTAAGCAATTAAACATGTAGTATGTGATTTTCGGGAACTCGAGAATAAGTCGATATCGAGTATTCGTTCCCATTCGTTTCATTGTCGACTTTTACCTTTACTCGAGGCTCCAAGTGATTCCTTCCAAACAAGATAACTCGGTTCAATACTTTATTTGAAACCAAACTCGAAGTCGATAAAACTAACAATATACCGTCTTCAAACTTCAATCGACAAATGAGCCTTCAAATATTTTAACTTCGAATCCTTCAATCAACTGTCAAAACATCGGATGCGGATTCAATAACAAACTCAATAATTCGAATAACTCGAAATCAAACCGAATAACAAAACCGATAGTCCAAAATCGATTTCGATGGCATAACGGCTATAAACTGACTATCCGAAAATACAAACCATTAATCAACAATCACAATAACTAAATCATCATCCCAATCCATCAAAACAACTCAAATACAACCTCAATCAAAATCATCATTCTCGAAAATATGCCTCAAAAATCATATAAAATCCAAACTTCGTTCTTTTTCCAAATTGACTTCGAATACACGATCTATGCTAGCTCAAGAATAACATACACCAATATTATCAAATTCTGACCACTCAACAAAATCGAAGTTCAAGAGATCGTAGCAAAACTTACGTTAGAATGAAGCCCTCGTTGCGGTGATCGTCAATCTCAACTCGGAATGAAAATCTAACGGTCGGATCGTGCGAATCGGACGGAAAGGAAGCTTGAAGAATCGATTTCCATGGCTTCCGGAGAGAGAGATCGAGAGAGAGAGGGTAGGGGAGGAAGGAGGGAATGATTGATTGGTCAACTTGATTAATAATAATATATAAAATTCCAATTTTCATTTCAGTCCTTTATTTCTCCAAGTTTGCAAAATGATCCTCCTGCGAATATCAATAAAATTCTCAATTATTGAAAACTCTGATTATCTCCATTAAACTCAATTATAATAAAATCGGGGCATTACAATTCTCCCCCTCTAGGATTCGATTTCGTCCTCGAAATCTGACAGATCATAGACTGAACAAGAACGAAACAAACTGAAGATGAACTCACCTCAATCGAATAACTTTGAAAATCGCTGCCTCATATCGGATTCGGTCTCCCAAGTCGCTTCTTCATGTTGGAAAAATACGGCTCTCAGATCAATCACGATTGATACCCGGTGCAGCGGAAGTTTAAAAATTTTATCATGGAACAATTCCATGGTGTGGGTATCAACCATTCAACGATTAAATTATTGTGTGTGTAAAATTCAAATAACAATTATTAAATTTTACCTTCAATCTCGCAACGAGATTACTGGACACCAACAGATTTGATCTGCTCTTGTTGTCTCTCCCTGGAACCGATGAACTCCTTCAATCAGGTCCACGAACAGAGGTTTAATCCCTCTGATAGATTGCACTAGAAAATCTATCAGAAGTTTTCTGCGAAGAGAATAAACGAATCTGATTCGCTATTCCAGACTGCAATTCAAAATCACAGACCGGAAAATCTCGGGCAGAGGGGGAGGGGTCGGCCGAACAGAGAGAGAGAGCTAGGGTTCGAAAATTTTCTCTGTCTCAAAATTATGACCTGTTGTGTGTAATTTCTGTACTGAAATAACTTATTTATAATGCAGGCCACTAACACCTTAGGGCCCATTAATCATAAGCTGGGGCCTGACAAGCAAAGCCCGCTCGTTCAGAAATTAATATAAAATTCATCGTGACTCCGATTGATGAAACGATTTCACCAATGTGCACAGGAACCATTTCTGCACGTTTTAAAGTCAAAATAAATTTTCCTGAATCCGAATTCAGTGGTTTCCAAAAATGTCCATCCCTATGTCATTTTAGGAAACCCTACTCCCTTACTCTTAATTAAGAAGTCCAACTCCTTAGTTCATTAAATTTAACTCTTTAAATTTAACTATCTCAACGGGGATTAAAACTCCATTACACTGTGTGACCCTCAATGGTTCAGGGATACAGCTAGCCGTGGGCTCACAACTCCTTGTGACTCGGAACAACACTTTCCGACTTGCCCAACGAATCATGGTAAAGCGCCTAGCAACATCGCCCCATGATTCCCTAGGTATCACTGATAGTGCCTACAAGAACCAGTAGATTTTGGTTAGCGTACAGTACGGTCCCTTCATCCATATATCCCGATCGAATCAACAACCATTGGTATATCGAGAGTCGCTCAAGATTCGATAACTATGCAATGCATCTTGAAGATCAAATTAGTGACATCGCATGTGCTACTAAGAAACCATTTCTTAAATCACATCAAGTACTCTGGCCAGAGATTTGTCACACTAATATCTCCTCAGATCGCATAGGATATCCACACTCGCAAGTATGTGGTGAATCCTTGACAACAATGCATTGACTCCTATATGTGTCGTAACTGTACCCAATCTCGACACCTGATGACCCCCATAGAGTCGGTAAACGAGTCAAAGCACAGCACTAGCATATAGAGTCTCCATGATGTTTCAAGTCGTAAGGACTAATGGTGTACAACCAAAACCGCGGACTTTATCCACTCGATAAGTGATAACCACTTGGAAAGTCCGGATAGGGTAGTTCGATTATTCATCCTATGAATATCCATTTGCATGCTTCGAACATCTCCATGTTCCCTACCAATGAAACGTGGTACTCCGCATCGCAAATGCTAGTCTCAAACTCGAGCGATCCTTATCCTTATTATCGGACGGCTCAATCGACTAGGAACAGTTTTTAGAATATACAGTGACTATAAGATGTATTTCATGATAGACATCTCCATGTTCTACCACATCTTACATACACTATAGTATATTCAAGGTCTTTATCAAAACAACAATAGTATATCACAATATAACAATATGAAGTAATATAAAGTCATTGCCATAAAAGTGTAAATAATATTAAACATAAGATTGTTTATACAAAGAGTCATCAAAGCCCATAGCCACACAGTTGGCTCACTGGGCACCCACTCTTACAATCTCCCACTTGCCCTATAGCCAACTAGTCATACTACGTAGACCCATTGCTTCGCGATGTTTGTCAAACAATGGTCCTGGCAAAGGCTTAGTAAGCGGATCAGCGATATTGTCTGCAGAGGCCACTCGTTCGACAATGATGTCTCCTCTTTCCACAATTTCCCGGATTATGTGGTATTTCCTCAGTACGTGTTTGGATCTTTGATGAGACCTTGGTTCCTTTGCTTGAGCAACGGCACCCGTGTTGTCACAGTACACCGGGACTGGACCAACAAATTCAGGAATGACGCCCAACTCTTGGACGAACTTCCTCATCCAAACGGCCTCTTTAGCAGCAGCTGATGCTGCAATGTATTCAGCCTCAGTGGTGGAATCCGCTGTGGTGTCCTGCTTGGAACTCTTCCAAGAGACAGCACCGCCATTGAGCATGAACACAAATCCAGAGGTTGACTTCGAGTCATCCACATCACTTTGGAAGCTAGAGTCGGTATAGCCTTCCAATTTGAGTTCTCGTCCTCCATAAACCATGAACATATTCTTAGTCCTTCGCAAGTACTTAAGAATGTCCTTCACGGCTTTCCAATGCATTTGACCAGGATTAGACTGATATCTGCTCGTGACACTCAGAGCAAATGCTACATCCGGTCTGGTAGAAATCATCCCATACAAGATACTACCTATAGCTGACGCATATGGTACATGTTTCATATTCTCTATCTCTTCATCAGTCTTGGGACACACAGACTTGGATAGAGAAACTCCATGACACATGGGTAGATGTCCTCTTTTGGACCCATCCATTGAAAACCGTTTCAATATGGTATCGATGTAGGTTGATTGAGTGAGTCCTATCATTCTCTTAGACCTATCTCTATAGATCTGTATCCCAAGAATGTAGGATGCCTCTCCCAAATCCTTCATCGAAAATCTACCTGATAACCATATCTTTGTTGACTGCAACATCCCTACATCATTCCCAATGAGTAGGATGTCATCAACATAAAGTACTAAGAATGTCACCGCATCCTTAACTACTTTCTTGTACACGCAAGGTTCCTCCGGGTTCTTGATGAAACCAAAATCTTTTATTGTTTCATCAAATTTCTGGTTCCAACTTCTTGATGCTTGTTTTAGACCATAAATTGATCTCTGAAGCTTGCATACCTTATGCTCGCTTCCCATGGATGTGTACCCCTCAGGCTGCTTCATATAGATTTCCTCCTTAATGTCTCCATTAAGAAAAGCAGTCTTCACATCCATTTGCCATATCTCATAGTCATACCATGCAGCTATGGCAATAAGGATTCTTATGGACTTGAACATTGCAACTGGTGAAAAGGTTTCATCATAGTCAACTCCTTGCCTTTGAGTATAACCTTTCGCCACCAATCGCGCCTTGTAGGTCAATACCTTACCATCAGGCCCAAGCTTTCTCTTGTAGATCCATTTACACCCTATTGGAACAATTCCGTCGGGAGGATCTACTAAAGACCAGACTTGGTTTGTATGCATCGAATCCAATTCTGACTGCATAGCTTTAAGCCATAAATTCGAATCCGCATCAGAAATTGCTTCATTGAAGTTTCTTGGATCACATCCAATGTTGGGTTCATCTTGATCCCCTTCAAGAAGAAGACCATATCGAACTGGAGGTCTAGAAGTCCTTTCGGATCTTCTAGGTGCAGGCGTGTCCAGCAATGGTTCCTGAGGTGTAGGATCGTTATTTTGTATTTCGGGTTCTTCTCGAACTTCTTCGAGTTCCATCATCTCGCCTTTCTTATCCAATAAGAATTCCTTCTCCAAGAAGGTGGCATTCCTAGAAACAAACACCTTTGTTTCAGCAGGATAATAGAAATAATATCCGATTGAATTCTTCGGATACCCTACAAAATAACATAAGCTGGATCGACTATCCAACTTATCTCCCACTGTCCGCTTCACGTAAGCAGGACATCCCCAAATCCTCAAGTACGAATACTTAGGAGTTTTGCCATTCCATAACTCGTATGGTGTTTTGTCCACTGCTTTAGTGTGGACGTTGTTCAACAACAATACCGCCGTTTCAAGCGCATAGCCCCAAAACGAAGGTGGAAGCTCAGTGAAGCTCATCATAGATCGAACCATGTCCAACAAAGTTCGATTACGACGCTCCGATACACCATTAAGCTGTGGTGTCATAGGAGGAGTCCACTGAGAGAGAATCCCATTCTCTTTTAGATAGTCCAAAAACTCGGTACTCAAGTATTCTCCACCTCGATCCGATCGAAGTGCTTTAATACTTTTACCTAGCTTGTTTTCTACTTCAGCCCTGAATTCTTTGAACTTTTCAAATGCTTCAGACTTATATTTCATTAAATATAAATACCCATACCTTGAATAATCATCAGTAAAGGTAATGAAGTAGGTGTGGCCATGTTGAGTCCCTACTCTAAATGGACCACAAACATCTGTATGGATCAAATCCAACAGATTCTGACTACGCTCAGGTTTCCCCTTAAAAGGAGATTTAGTCATTTTTCCTTTTAGGCAGGATTCACAAGTAGGTAGAGAGTTAATATCAGACATATCAAACATGCCCTCTCCCACTAGCTTGTTCATCCTCCTTGAGGAAATATGACCTAGCCTAGCGTGCCAAAGGTTTGCCGGGTTTTGACTATCGATTTTCCTTTTGTTTGTTGTCGCCGGTTTGTCAATACAATTCACTGGAACGTCTTTTAGTTTTAAATTGTATAGATCGTTTTCAAGTTGTCCATTTCCAATTAAACATTCATTCTTGTAAATATTGCAAATCCCATTCACAAAATTACAAGAATAACCATCTCTATCAAGCATAGAAATAGAAATAATGTTTTTAATTAAATCTGGCACAAATAAAACATCTCTCAATAATAATTTAAAACCATTCTGCAAAATCAAACAAACATCTCCAATGGCCGTAGCTTCAACTCTGGAACCATTCCCGAGCCTCAGCTGGGTCTCACCCATTCTAAGCCTGCGACTTCTTGTCATCACCTGCAAATCATTGCAAATGTGAGATCCACATCCGGTATCCAATACCCAAGAAGTTGTATTAAGTGACATGTTTATTTCGATATAGAACATACCCTTTGCAGTTCCTAACTGCTCAAGATACTCCTTGCAGTTGCGCTTCCAATGACCCGGCTTCTTGCAGTAATGGCAAACATCCTTGGATTTTCCATTGTTTGAAGCCTTTGTCTTTTGCTTCTTCTCGGGTTCCACTTTCTTGGGTGGGGCAGAACGTTTCTTGCCCTTCATACTTGGCCCCTTCTTAGCAGAAGATGAGGAGCCCACCAAGAAAGCTGGCTTATCCTTCTTAAGTGTGGATTCATATGTAACGAGCATATTGACCATCTCTTCAAGGGTGGCCTCTATCTTGTTCATATTAAAATTTATCACGAATCCATCAAATGAAGAAGGAAGAGATAGAAGCAGCAAGTCCACATTGAGTTCATGCTCCAACACCAAATCAAGGGTCGCTAACTTCTGTATGAGCCAAATCACTCGTACCCCATGATCACGGACCGAAGTCCCTTCACGCATGCGGCACGTCATCAACTCCTTAACAGTAGAGAACCTTTCAGCCCTCGACTGAGCCCCAAAAAGTTCCTTGAGTTGCGTGTGAATGTCAGCAGCATTCACCGTGTCCTCAAATCGCCTCTGGAGTTCATCAGACATCGAGGCTTGCATATAGCATTTGGTCTTGATGTCATGGTCACACCATGCATCAAGTTTGGCCAATTCCTCCGGACTTATGTCAGCTGGTGCTTCCTTCGGAGGTGCTTTCTCTAACACGTAGAGCATTTTCTCCGAAGTTAAGACAATCTTCAACTTCCGGAACCATTCCGTATAATTGGCGCCAGTCAGCTTGTTTTGTTCGAGGATCGAGAATAAAGGATTTCGCGAATTCATTGTATGAAATACTGAAAAGGAAAACAGACATATATCAATGATTGTTTAACAATTTACTAAGACATAAAATAGGCGAATTTAATTTTATGAATCTCACTCCCACTATTTTAACGATTTCACCACCCTCTAGTGAAAACGGGAAACTTTTTCCTTAGTGAGAACATGGAGTCCAATTGACAAACTTATGGTCCCGAATAATATCAGCCAACCATAATTCTCAAAAGGTAGAGCCCAATTGCTTCCAAAGCAACCCCCATGTATTTACCTCATGTCCAATAAGGGCCCAATAATATGACGCCGTTTAAAGTGACATGTCAAGATGACCCATCAATATTAAGTTGTGATGGACGGTCGCCATGTGGATCCCCCAATAATATGAGCCGATCCCATGGGAGTTCCACCCAACTTACAACATTTGTCGATCCAATGTACAGCTTTCCGACGGACGGGCCCCCCCAATAATATGAGCCGGACCGTATCCGCGGGTAGCATCACATACATTGACCGTTGATGGAAGGTAGGAACATTTAAACAATATTTAAATTTCTTTTATTTATCTTGATATAAATTTTAAATCATATTTAAAATGAGGGATTTTATTTATAAAAATATTTGTCTCATCATATTTAATTTATTGCATGCATTGCCGGATTCACGCAATTTATGTCTAAACATGCATACAATCATAATATCACATATTATATAGGATGATCGATTCCATTTCTAATTGACCCGTGGTTGCCAATCACGGGTCTTAGTCCAATCCTAGGTAATATGCAGTATGCAAATGCAATCCTATTACATATGCTTCCAATTTACATTTCTTCAGTCTTCATTGTCTGCTGGGCCCACCATCTTCAAATCTTGATCTCCCACTAAATCTAATGTATTTACAATAAATAACAATGACAAGTAGGGGATACATTTTTAGGGGTGGGAACGGGCTATAAACCAAGCCCACTTTTATTACATATGACATTCATATCGGGCCATAAACCAGGCCCATTAATAAAACCAACAACAATAAAAACAAAATGTAAATTCCTAACATACACCTACAAAATTGGTCATGGCAATCGATCATCCTTATCCAATAACATTTAATTCAAAATTAATTTATTGGATAACATGCTGTGGCAATTCAAATTTAAACAAGATAAAATCATATTTTATATATAAAATCTCATTTCACATATAAAATCATATTTTATCTCTATATCAAATAAAATCATATTTTATCTATAAAATCCAATTTTAAAAATAAAATCATATTTTACTTAATATATCATAAGATCATATCTTATCATCAATTGTACCAAAATAATTGATTTCAAAATTCAATTTACGGATAAAATATTAAAATTTTCCAAAAATTCAAATTTATCCAAAATCAATTTTAAAATTTACGGACTCGAACAATTCGATCCGAAATCTCGTGAACCAATCAAAAACAATTTTTGACCGGACCAAAAATAAAATTTTAAATATTAAAATTAATTTTTAAATAAAAATATAATTTTTTTTTTCCCGCGGGCCGCCCGGGACACTCCCGGGCCGGCCCGCACCCGGGGCGCGGGCCGGGGGCAGCCCGGCTGCCCACTTAGGGCAGCGCCTGGCGCTGCCCTGGGCGGCGCTCGCTGCGCTGGGCGGCGCCGAGCGCCGCCCCTGGGCAGCGCCGAGCGCTGCCCTGCGCAGCGCCCAGCGCTGCGCTGGGCAGCGCACAGCGCTGCCCTGGGCGGCGCCGTGCGCCGCCCTGGGCGGCGACGGTCGCCGCCTTGGGCGGCGCCGTGCGCCCCCCTTAGGGCGGCGTCGTGCGCCGCCCGGGGCAGCAACAATTGCTGCCCCACCGGGCAGCGATCCAATCGCTGCCCGGGTTTTGCCCCGAAAATTTTTTTTTTTTTTTTTATTTAAAATTATTTATTTTGTTTCAAAAACCGAGACTCAAAAATTTTGTACAATTGATTAATTTAATCGTTTGATCTGAGCAACCTGGCTCTGATACCACTGTTGGAAAAATACGGCTCTCAGATCAATCACGATTGATACCCGGTGCAGCGGAAGTTTAAAAATTTTATCATGGAACAATTCCATGGTGTGGGTATCAACCATTCAACGATTAAATTATTGTGTGTGTAAAATTCAAATAACAATTATTAAATTTTACCTTCAATCTCGCAACGAGATTACTGGACACCAACAGATTTGATCTGCTCTTGTTGTCTCTCCCTGGAACCGATGAACTCCTTCAATCAGGTCCACGAACAGAGGTTTAATCCCTCTGATAGATTGCACTAGAAAATCTATCAGAAGTTTTCTGCGAAGAGAATAAACGAATCTGATTCGCTATTCCAGACTGCAATTCAAAATCACAGACCGGAAAATCTCGGGCAGAGGGGGAGGGGTCGGCCGAACAGAGAGAGAGAGCTAGGGTTCGAAAATTTTCTCTGTCTCAAAATTATGACCTGTTGTGTGTAATTTCTGTACTGAAATAACTTATTTATAATGCAGGCCACTAACACCTTAGGGCCCATTAATCATAAGCTGGGGCCTGACAAGCAAAGCCCGCTCGTTCAGAAATTAATATAAAATTCATCGTGACTCCGATTGATGAAACGATTTCACCAATGTGCACAGGAACCATTTCTGCACGTTTTAAAGTCAAAATAAATTTTCCTGAATCCAAATTCAGTGGTTTCCAAAAATGTCCATCCCTATGTCATTTTAGGAAACCCTACTCCCTTACTCTTAATTAAGAAGTCCAACTCCTTAGTTCATTAAATTTAACTCTTTAAATTTAACTATCTCAACGGGGATTAAAACTCCATTACACTGTGTGACCCTCAATGGTTCAGGGATACAGCTAGCCGTGGGCTCACAACTCCTTGTGACTCGGAACAACACTTTCCGACTTGCCCAACGAATCATGGTAAAGCGCCTAGCAACATCGCCCCATGATTCCCTAGGTATCACTGATAGTGCCTACAAGAACCAGTAGATTTTGGTTAGCGTACAGTACGGTCCCTTCATCCATATATCCCGATCGAATCAACAACCATTGGTATATCGAGAGTCGCTCAAGATTCGATAACTATGCAATGCATCTTGAAGATCAAATTAGTGACATCGCATGTGCTACTAAGAAACCATTTCTTAAATCACATCAAGTACTCTGGCCAGAGATTTGTCACACTAATATCTCCTCAGATCGCATAGGATATCCACACTCGCAAGTATGTGGTGAATCCTTGACAACAATGCATTGACTCCTATATGTGTCGTAACTGTACCCAATCTCGACACCTGATGACCCCCATAGAGTCGGTAAACGAGTCAAAGCACAGCACTAGCATATAGAGTCTCCATGATGTTTCAAGTCGTAAGGACTAATGGTGTACAACCAAAACCGCGGACTTTATCCACTCGATAAGTGATAACCACTTGGAAAGTCCGGATAGGGTAGTTCGATTATTCATCCTATGAATATCCATTTGCATGCTTCGAACATCTCCATGTTCCCTACCAATGAAACGTGGTACTCCGCATCGCAAATGCTAGTCTCAAACTCGAGCGATCCTTATCCTTATTATCGGACGGCTCAATCGACTAGGAACGGTTTTTTAGAATATACAGTGACTATAAGATGTATTTCATGATAGACATCTCCATGTTCTACCACATCTTACATACACTATAGTATATTCAAGGTCTTTATCAAAACAACAATAGTATATCACAATATAACAATATGAAGTAATATAAAGTCATTGCCATAAAAGTGTAAATAATATTAAACATAAGATTGTTTATACAAAGAGTCATCAAAGCCCATAGCCACACAGTTGGCTCACTGGGCACCCACTCTTACACTTCAACTCCATGACGACTCCACTGTATCTTCACCAACGGAATCGACTTGTTTCTGAGCTGCTTATCTTTTCTTTCAAGAATCTGAATCGGTCGCTCGAAGTAACTCAGAGTCTCATCAAGTTCGGCCTCGTCTGGCTGAAGAATATGGGACGGATCCGGATGATATTTCCGTAGCATCGACACGTGAAACACATTGTGGATACCTGAAAGAGACGGAGAAAGAGCAATCTTATTGGAAAGATCGCCTATCTTCTCCAGAATCTCATACGGACCAAGGAATCTCGGTGACAACTTTCCTCTCTTTCCGAATCTGACAGTGCCCCTGAACGGTGAAATCTTCAGAAACACACGGTCTCCCTGCTCGAAACACAATGGTCTGCATCTGACATTCGCATACTTGGCCTGTCGGTCCTGGGCCGTCTTCATTCTGACTCGAATCAACTTCACCTGCTCTGCCATATCGCGAATAATATCTGGACCCAACTCAGGTGATTCTGAAATCTCATCCCAAAATAACGGAGATCTGCACTTCTTCCCGTACAAAGCTTCAAAAGGTGCCATTCCAATACTCGCCGGGAAGCTGTTATTGTACGAAAACTCCACTAGAGGAAAGGACTCCTGCCAACCTGATCCAAAATCAAGCACTATAGCGCGAAGCATATCCTCCAAAGTCTGGATCGTACGCTCGGACTGACCGTCGGTCTGAGGGTGATACGCTTTGCTCAAGTGCAAACGAGTACCCAATGCCTCCTACAAACTGTGCCAAAAGTGAGAAGTGAACCTCGGATCTCTATCTGATACTATCGACTTTGGCACTCCGTGCAATCTCACAACCTCTCTAACATACAACTCGGCCATCTGATCGTGACGGTATGTCATATGGTATGGAATGAAACAAGCAGATTTCGTCAACCGGTCAATCACAACCCAAATCGCATCACAGCCTCGGACTGAAGGCGGTAGCTTCGTGACAAAATCCATGGAGATATGATCCCACTTCCATTTCGGAATAGGTAAACTGTGCAATAATCCTCCGGGCTTCTTCCTCTCGGCTTTCACCTGTTGACAATTCAGACAACGGGATACAAACCTCGTGACATCTCCTTTCAACTGTTTCCACCAGAACTGAGTCTTCAAGTCGTTATACATATTCCGGCCTCCTGGATGAACACTGAACCGACTGCAATGCGCCTCTCGTAGAATACGCTGTCTCAACTCTGAAACATCGGGCACCACTATACGGCTGTTCACAAACAAAACATCATCCTTGACCTGAAATTCTGACTGATGACCTGATCGGACCTTCTCTATCGAACTTTGAATGCTCGGATCGGATCTCTGTGCCTCTCTGATCAACTGAAACAACTCTGGCTCAGCCTGAATCGCAAAAACTTTGATGAATCTCCTTTCGGTCTCAAACTCCAAACCAGAAGTACAACAGTATTCAATAAATGAGAGACATCCCTTGTAGCAAGAGACAAAGAACAAAGCTTCCGACTAAGAGCGTCTGCAGCTGCATTCGACTTTCCAGGATAATACTTGATCTCGCAGTCGAAGTCCTTAAGCAAATCCATCCATCTCCTCTGCCTCATAATCAGCTCGGACTGAGAAAACAAGTATTTCAGGCTCTTGTGGTCAGAAAATATCTCAAATGACTCGCCATAAAGGTAATGGTGCCAAGTCTTCAAAGCAAAAATGATTGCAGCTAGCTCGAGATCATGGATCGGATAACGAGTCTCGTGAGGCTTCAGCTGCCTCGAAGTATAAGCTATGACGTGCTTCCTCTGCATAAGAATACACCAAGACCACGGTGAGAAGCATCGCAGTACACAGAGAAACCTCCAGTACCTGATGGAATAGACAAGATCGGAGCGCTGGTCAATCTCTTCTTCAGCTCAATGAAACTAGCCTCACATTGCTCGGACCAAACAAACGGTGCATTCTTCTGGGTCAACTGAGTAATCGGCTTTTCAATGGAAGAGAAACCCTCGATAAATCTGCGATAGTACCCGGCTAAACCCATGAAGATTCGGATCTCTGGCACTGATGTCGGTCTCGGCCAATTCATAACTGCTTCGATCTTATTGGGGTCCACATATATTCCATCTCCCGATACAATGTGGCCTAAGAAAACCACTCGGTCCAACCAAAACGCGCACTTCGATAGCTTAGCATACAACTATTTGGCTCGCAAAGTCTGCAATACGATTCTCAAATGCTCGGCATGATCAGAACGGTTCTTCGAATAGATCAGAATGTCGTCGATGAAGATAATGACGATGATAAGTGTATTTTATATACTTAATTTATATATGATTTTAATTATTAATTGTTTGTTTCGAGCAGATTTATGTGTGGGTGTTGTTGTTTTTGTGATTGTAGGGAATTATTGAGATTTTGTGAATTATGGAATATTGTGGAGAAAAGAAAATAATAAAAGAAACGAAAAGAAACGTACAGACAAAGAAGAAGAATAGTGATGGGCTTCTCTATTGGGCCTAAGTATAGCGCTTGATGAAGCGCTAAAGAATGGAAGAGAAAGAGCTAACGCGCAAGACACACATGAAGGCGAAAAGATTGAGAACAGTATCCTATACGCGGGCGCGTGATTTCTGGAGCGGGCGCGTGTCGCGAAGTTTGAGTTTGGAAATTTTAATCGGAAGGAAATTTTTATAATTTCCTGGGCTTTTGAGTGGGCTTTGTGAGACACTATAAAAGGGAATTTTTCATCTGATTATTGGAGAGGAGCCGCCACAACAATTACAGAGGAATCAGAGATTTGATCGTGACTTTTATTTTATTCTGGAGCTTCATCGTGAAGAACGAAGACGGAGTTTGATCGACCGGACATGGCGTCGACAACGGATTTGTTTCTTATCTTTTATTTTATTCTGGACATGTTTGGATTTATTATTTATTGTTTTCAGAATTTTATTATGAACTAAATTTTTAGAGTCTAGAGGTCGGATGGAACCTGGTATAGACGCTTTCTTGAATTTTTGATTTTATTGAATTGAGTTTCTTCTAGATTAATTGTTTTTTTCTAGAATTGATTGTCTTTTCAATTATCTGATCAATAATTGATTTGTAATATTTATTTGAAATCTGGCACTAGGGAGAGGAGATTTTGAATAGGACCAATAGAAAATACACTGTTAATTATTTATATCGCTCGGGAGAGTGTATAATTTTAACAGAGCTTTTAAAGAGAACATAGTTTTGAATTGATCACTGCAAGTAGATTCTTAATAGGGATATTGGAATTGAATTGTAGTTGATATATTTTATTCGGCACTCGGGAGAGGGAATAATACACGTAAGTGTTCTTGACTATTAATTCTTTGAAATTCATGAAGATTAATTAATTAGGATTGATTGTTGTTGACACCAGGTGAAATCTATACCTCTAGACCATTTTTCTCTGATTGAGTTTAATCTGATAGTTGTGTGCGTGCTATCTAAAAAACATTCTGATTATTTATTTTTATTGCAAAATTCTTGATTATTGGTTTTCTAGATAAAGTTTAGACTATTTTAATTACAAGAACTAAGATTTTCATTTTACTCCCTGTGGGATCGATATCTGATTTTAATCACTTTACTAAAACTTGACACTCGTACGCTTGCGAGGAAATTTAACAACAAGTTTTTGGCGCCGTTGCCGGGGAGTAAATTTGGATTATTTTTTAGTCTTGTTACCAATTAGTCTAGATTTTAATTTAGAGTTTTTTTTTATTTTATTTTTTACGTTACTAATTAATTTCTTCTTATCTTTTAATTGCAGTTTATGCGACGATCTCAAAGTGCTAATTCTCTACTGTTTGATCCGGAGATCGAGCGCACTGCACGTGCTTTAAGACAAGCTAGAAGAGAAGAAAATGAAAGAATGGCTGAACAAGAAGAAAATCAAGCTCCCCTAGTGCCAATTAGAGAGCACTTCAGACCGACGATCCAGACTCACTATTCTGGAATCGCTCGAGGAACTATCAATGCAAACAATTTTGAGCTGAAGCCTGCATTGATCAACATGGTTCAATCGAACCAATTTAATGGGAGTGCCACAGCTGATCCTCATCTGCATCTCAGGACCTTCTTAGAAATTACTGATACGGTAAAATTTAACGGGGTTCCTGAAGATATTATTCGCTTACGCTTGTTTCCGTTTTCTCTCAGGGATCAAGCCAGAAGTTGGTTGCAATCACTGCCGTTGGAAGCATCACTACATGGGAGGGGATGGCAGAAAAATTTCTTGCGAAATATTTTCCACCTGCCAAAACCACCCAACTGAAGATTGAGATCAGTACCTTCCGGCAGATGGACACTGAACAGTTATACGAGGCATGGGAAAGGTATAAAGAATTATTAAGACATTGTCCTAACCACAATTTTGCAGATTGGGAACAGATCGAGTGGTTTTACAACGGACTGAATGCGCCTACAAGGATGAATGTCGATTCTGCTGCTGGAGGTACTATATTTGCAAAGGATCATGTTCAGGCTTATGATATGTTAGAGCAGATGACGGTCAATAGCTTTCAATGGCCATCTAAGCGTATGGGAGTCAAAAAGCCAGCTGGACTGTATGCAGTGGATCCTCTCACGTCCATCACTGCTCAATTATCGGCACTGACTACACAGGTAGCTGCATTGAATAAAGTGAGTGTTGCAGAACCAGCAGGTGTGCGGAGTGCTATGGATGAATCTCACTATCATGAACAAGCCCAGTACATCAATCAAAGAGGTTATGGAGCTTTCAGAGGTAATCCTGTCCCTAATACTTACCATCCTAGCTTTTGAAATCATGAAGATTTTTCTTATGCTAACAATACTAATAAGGGTGATGGTAAGTTGTCTTTGGAGGATGTGGTTAGTACCTTTGTGCAGGAATCAGGTAAGAGGATGGCAAGAACTGAGTCTCGCCTTGACAGCTTGGAGACGCACATGACCAACATGGGTGCTGTGTTGCAATCCATGGAAACCAGCATAGGGCAGTTGGCGAACGCACTGAAGGACAACAACCGCGGCCAGTTCCCTAGCAATACTGAGGTAAATCCCAAGGAGCAGTGCAATGCCATAGAGTTGAGGAGTAGAAAAGAAATTGGAGTCCAAGAACCTGCTATGAAAGAGGAGAAAGTCGAGAAAAAAGAGAAGGAGCCTAAACTGGAGCCGAAACCGATGTACAAGCCTCCACTTCCCTACCCGCAAAGGTTCAAGAAGAAAGCATTGGACGAGCAATTTTCCAAGTTCTTGGAGATTTTTAAGAAGATTCACATCAACATTCCCTTTGCTGAAGCTTTGGAGCAAATGCCGAATTATGCGAAGTTCATCAAGGAGATGATGTCCAAGAAAAAGAGACTGCTAGAAAACGAGGTGGTCAATTTGACTAAAGAGTGCAGTGCGGTGCTGCAAAAAAAGATGCCACAAAAGCTTAAGGATCCAGGGAGTTTTACTATTCCTTGTTCTATTGGCTCTTCTTATTTTAATAATGCACTTTGTGATTTAGGGGCCAGTATTAATTTAATGCCATTATCTATTTACAGGGCCTTGGCGTTGGGAGACATGAAATCAACTAAGATTTCATTGCAATTGGCGGATAGAAGCATTAAATATCCACTAGGAATTGTTGAAGATGTTCTAGTCAAGGTGGATAAATTCATCTTTCCAACGAATTTTGTGGTATTGGATATAGAAGCAGATCATGGTGCTCCCCTGATATTGGGGAGACCTTTCTTGGCCACTGCTGATGCCAAGATAGAAGTGAAGAAGGGTGCGTTGTCGATGGGTGTGGAAGGCGAGAGAGTGATTTTCAACTTTTTCATGAAGACATCTAATCCATCCATCGAAGACTTATGCTTAATTGAACCGGTTGTGAAGTTGGAGAGATGTCAAAGAGCTGATTTTGCAGTTGATTCATCGAAGGAGAAAGCGCCAAATTTACTACCAAAGAAAGCCACGAAGAACAAGAAAGCAAAATTTAAAAGACGGTTCGTGGAATTTATTTGGCGAGTGAAAGAGAAAGGGAATAATTAATCCGGTGAAAGTCGGGCTGACGACTATAAACCAAGCGCTTTTTGGGAGGCAACCCAAAATCTTTATTTTTTGCTTTAATTTTTCATTTTAGTTAATTAGTTAATTTTAGTTTTTTTTTTTAAATGCATATTATTTGAGAATTTTGGAGGCCTGATATTACAAAAATTTTAAATTTTTCAGAATTTTGACTTGTGGCAGCGGCTTATGCGCGCTTGCCCAAGATTTGAGGCGCCCGCTCAAGATTTTTGAGTTGATAACAGAGGCTCATGCGCGCCCGCCTCACCTCTACGCATACTTAAGTGCACAACACATGAGCTATCGCGCTCACCATTCGCGCATAACTCAGCACTATCGTTCATCACCTTCCGCGCTCCCTTCTTGCGCTATCGCCCTTCCCATTAGCACCTCCCATAGCGCGAACGCGCTTCCCATCCCACCATCAGCGCTAGAACAAAGCGCCATCACGCTCCAAGTTCCCCATTCAGCGCCTCTTCATGCGCTAATCCCCTACCACTACAGCGCAAGTAATCTGCACCACAATCCAAGCGCTAACCACCCCACCATCAGCGCTAGAAAATGCGCTATCGTGCAACAGAAGCTCCCATCTGCGCCCTTCATAGTGCTATCGCGCGTTCATTTCTCCCTTCAGCGCATCTCCAGTCTCTCCAGCTGCGCAGCTATCTAAAGCTATCGTGCTCCCACATTTCCCATCAGCGCAGCTCCATGGCCATACAGCTACTGGATCACGCACCAAACCACTCCAGCTGCTACTCCTCCTTGCGAACATAACCTCTTCAGCGCAACCTCCTCTTGAGAAAACGAATTTTCAGCAGCAATACCATGCATGATCGTGTTTTACCAGCTGCTCCGTACATGCGATAGTGCACTTCCAGCAGCCTGCTATGTGTTTTTTTTTTTTTTTTAGCTATCTTGCTTGCTATGATTTTACTTTTGAGTGTTATATTGTGCAGGTATTATTTTCAGGTTCATTTGGATGTTCACGTGGTGCTTCTCAACCATTTTAACCATGGAATTGTGGCTATGAAACTATTGTACATGAATATGATTTTGGTTACATCGCGTACTGATGCTCGGTGTCGATGGTATGAGTCCCTTGTTTTTTTTATTGCTTTTAATCATTAGGGACAATGATTACATTAAGTTTGGGGGGGTGAATCAATGTTTGATTTGGTTGTTTGGTTGAAAGTTGATGTTTGATTTGGTTGTTTGGTTGAAAGTTGAGTTTTGAATTTCATAGATAAAATTTTTGTTGAGTTTAGTTGTTTTTGGTTGAGTTGAGTTGAATTTAAAAGAAGTTGAGAAAGATGTGGATGCATGGATGATGAAAAATATTTTTTGTGCTATAACTGAAATCCATGATTGTCTACCTATCTGACAAATATTTTGAAAATATGGAACTAATTAGATGAACAATTTCCTATATACTCTGTGATTAATGCTTGAATCTGATGTTTGAGACATACAGACATAGATATGATTGAGGCATTGTTTGAAATTTTTGGGCCTAATTTTCATTGAATTTAGCTTTAGATGCCTATTTGAGCCTACACTTGTATAAGTACATTGAGGTACAAAATTCTGAATTTGTTGTGAAAATCATCTTTAACTGCTGATGATTATTCTTTTTCTGCACTGATTGAATTTGTATGATTTAATTGTGGATTGAGACTTGTCTAGAACTAGTTCGAACACTCTTCGAGGTGAAATACGGGCAATACTGAGATTAGGAATGATTTAGGCAATTTTTCTGAATTCGTTTGAGCCTTTCAAGCTACCCATTAATTATTTTTTATCCCTAGTACCTTGTTTGAGCTTTATTAAAAATCGAATGGCATGCGTGTAAACGTGTGATTAAACCCCCATTCGTCATTATTTCAAGGTCCTACATTGACTACCTGAATAGCCTAAACACTATTTCCTACCTTTAAGGGAGTAATTTGAATGCTAAAATGTTGTATGCTCCTAGCTTTATTTGTGAAAAAAGGATTGGTGTGGTGGATGAATTGAAAAGATGAAAAAAAGGTAGTAAAAAAAAAAAAGAGTTGAAAAATGTGGTTGAAATAAAAAGAAAGAAAGAAAAAATTTGTGAGAGAGTTGTGAAAAATTTGAGAAATGAAATGAAGTGAAGAAAAAATGTAAAATTGTGAATGAAAAGGAGTCGAAATTAGATTTGTGCATAAGTATGAATTACTTCTTATTTTGAATTCTTATCCTTCATTTGTAGCCGTGAGCCAGGCCTTACATTATAAGCTGATTAAGTCCTATTGACCGAGTCTCAGTTGCCCAATATACTAGTGGAGAAGAGTTGCGAGAATTTAGCCTATGGACTGTTGATTGATGCATTTAATGATTATGAATTTTGATCTAAACACTTACACACTATCATTCGTTGCATTTACCTAATTGTGAGTGTTTTTGATTAATATCTTATTTTTGATCCTATTGTTACCTTGAAAAGACCTCATGATCTATGAATGTTTGAATTGAATTTGGAGAATGGTGTTTTGAACTTGAGTTGCGGAGATTGTGAGTTTATGCTGTTATTATTTTGTGATTGGCTAAAACTTTCAAGTGTTAGTAGATTGGATTTGATATTTTTTTGAAATCATTGCTGAGGCCATTGTTCCATAATATTTCTTGACTATTCTTGATGGTTTTTGATAGAATGAGTTTTTGGAATTTAATAGTTTTGCTCGGGACTAGCAAAAGTCTAAGTTTGGGGGTATTTGATAAGTGTATTTTATATACTTAATTTATATATGATTTTAATTATTAATTGTTTGTTTCGAGCAGATTTATGTGTGGGTGTTGTTGTTTTTGTGATTGTAGGGAATTATTGAGATTTTGTGAATTATGGAATATTGTGGAGAAAAGAAAATAATAAAAGAAACGAAAAGAAATGTACAGACAAAGAAGAAGAATAGTGATGGGCTTCTCTATTGGGCCTAAGTATAGCGCTTGATGAAGCGCTAAAGAATGGAAGAGAAAGAGCTAACGTGCAAGACACACATGAAGGCGAAAAGATTGAGAACAGTATCCTATACGCGGGCGCGTGATTTCTGGAGCGGGCGCGTGTCGCGAAGTTTGAGTTTGGAAATTTTAATCGGAAGGAAATTTTTATAATTTTCTGGCCTTTTGAGTGGGCTTTGTGAGACAGTATAAAAGGGAATTTTTCATCTGATTATTGGAGAGGAGCCGCCACAACAATTACAGAGGAATCAGAGATTTGATCGTGACTTTTATTTTATTCTGGAGCTTCATCGTGAAGAAAGAAGACGGAGTTTGATCGACCGGACACGGCGTCGACGACGGATTTGTTTCTTATCTTTTATTTTATTCTGGACATGTTTGGATTTATTATTTATTGTTTTCAGAATTTTATTATGAACTAAATTTTTGGAGTCTAGAGGTCGGATGGAACCTGGTATAGACGCTTTCTTGAATTTTTGATTTTATTGAATTGAGTTTCTTCTAGATTAATTGTTTTTTCTAGAATTGATTGTCTTTTCAATTATCTGATCAATAATTGATTTGTAATATTTATTTGAAAGCTGGCACTCGGGAGAGGAGATTTTGAATATGACCAATAGAAAATACACTGTTAATTATTTATATCGCTCGGGAGAGTGTATAATTTTAACAGAGCTTTTAAAGAGAACATAGTTTTGAATTGATCATTGCAAGTAGATTCTTAATAGGGATATTGGAATTGAATTGTAGTTGATATATTTTATTCGGCACTCGGGAGAGGAAATAATACACGTAAGTGTTCTTGACTATTAATTCTTTGAAATTCATGAAAATTAATTAATTAGGATTGATTGTTGTTGACACCAGGTGAAATCTATACCTCTAGACCATTTTTTTCTGATTGAGTTTAATCTGATAGTTGTGTGCGTGCTATCTAAAAAACATTCTGATTATTTATTTTTATTGCAAAATTCTTGATTATTGGTTTTCTAGATAAAGTTTAGACTATTTTAATTACAAGCACTAAGATTTTCATTTTACTCCCTGTGGGATCGATATCTGATTTTAATCACTTTATTAAAACTTGACACTCGTACGCTTGCGAGGAAATTTAACAACAGACGAACTCGTCCAAAAACCGCTGAAAGATGCGATTAATCAGGTACATAAAAACTGCTGGAGCATTGGTCAAACCAAAAGGCATGACTACGAACTCAAAGTGCCCATATCTGGTTCTGAAGGCTATCTTAGGCACATCCTCGTCACGAACTCTCAGCTGATGATACCCTGATCGCAGATCTATCTTCGAATACACTGAAGAACCTTGCAGTTGATCAAAAATATCGTCGATTCTTGGTAGAGGATACTTGTTCTTGACCGTCGCTTGATTCAATTGGCGGTAGTCGATGCAAAGTCGCATAGAACCGTCTTTCTTCCTCACAAAAAGCACTGGTGCACCCCAAGGCGATACGCTAGGTCGGATGTATCCCTTGGAAATCAAATCTTCTAACTGTTTCTTCAATTCTTTCCACTCTAACGGAGCCATACGGTAAGGTCCTTTCGAAATAGGCTGAGTACCTGGTGTAAGTTCAATGCTAAATTCGATGTCTCGAATAGGCGGTAGACCAGGAATATCCTCTGGAAAAACATCAGGAAACTCGCTAACAACGGGTATCTCAGACAACTCAGGACTAGACCTCTGAACATCCATTGCATAAATCAAGAATCCCTCTGCTCCTTTCTGTAGCAAACGAGACATGGATAACACAGAAATCAACGGAATTTTGGATCGATAACCCTTACCGAAAAACTTCCAATCGTCTGCCATCTCAGGTCTGAATCGAACCACTTTCTAAAAGCAATCTACTGTCGCCCTATACTTGGTCAGAGCATCAATCCCAACAATACAGTCAAAATCATATAATCCAAGTACGATGCAGTCAATCTCAATCGAATTCCCTTCGGATTCTATTACACAATTTCGGACCATTCTCACCGAAACAATTCCTCCACCTAAAGGTGAAGTAATAGAAACAACATCAGATAATGGCTCAGCAAATAAATCATGCATCACGACAAATCTTTCAAAAATAAAACAGTGAGAAGCACCCGTATCAATCAACACAAACGCAGGATAACCAAAAATCGAACAGTTACCTGCTATCACGTCATTCGGGGCTGCATTGGCTTGATACTCTATCAAGGCAAACACCCTCGCCTGCTGTCGAGGAGGTTGGTTCTGGTTCTGGTTACCTCCCTGAAGATTCTTTTGCTGAGGCTGAAAGGAATGAACTACAGTAGCTGATCACTCTGGCTGAGCTGGAGGTCGAGAAGAACTGCCGCTCTGAGCTCTATCGGATCCTCGCTGAGGACAAACTCTAGCAAAGTGACCCGGCTGCTGGCAGATATTGCAACTACCAAACACTCCTCGACACTGATCACTGGGATGACATCCTCCACACTTGCTGCACGAAGCTCCAGAAAACCCTGAACTCTGCCCAGAACTGAACTGTCTAGAGCCACTGGAACTCGATGAATTGTTACCAGACTTCTTGAAATTCTTCCTCTTCGGCCGATACTGATCTCTCCTGTTTTTGCCACTGTTGCCTCCCTTAACCCTCTGAGACTGATTCGACTGCTGAGAAGGTTGATACTGATACTGAGACTGTTGAGGCTGAAACTGAACAGGCTTATTCTGAAAAGATCTCTGCTGCTGCTGAGGAGCTACCTGATTACCTCGTTGTATCAAGAATCCGGCTTCGGCTCCCTTTCCTTGATCCATAGCATCTGCGAAGTTGTTGGGTCTTCCGATATTGACCAAGGTAAATATCTCAGGGTTCAAGCCATTGATGAAATGGTCGGCCTTGGCTTCCTCGTTATCTGCAACGTGAGGTGCAAACCTCAAGAGACTGTCAAATTTGCTCACATAGTCCTCAATGCTCAAGTCCCCTAGTTTTAGATTCGCAAATTTGGCACCCTTTTCCTTTCGATACGAGACAGGAAAGAAACGCCTAAAGAACTCAGTCTGAAACAAACTCCAAGTGATAACGGTGCCTCGATTCTCATTGGCCCTCTTGGTCGTGGTCCACAAATTCTTGGCAACACCCTGCAACTGATGACTGACTAACCTGATTTTGCGGTCATCGGTATAGTCGAGGGAATCAAAGAGCTCATCCATTTCATCTAGCCAACTTTCACAAGCAACGGAGTTCTCGGTGCCCGTTAAAGTAGGCGGTCGGAAAGATCAAAACCTCTTCAGTAGAGTCTCCATCGGGGTTGTAGTTGCATCAAACTGATCCATTCCAGTACTACCCTGATCATTCTGAGGAGTTATCACTGGCGGCGGATTCTCAGTAGAAGGAGGAGTTAAAGGTGGTTGATTCCTTCTCAAAGATCGTCGAGGTGCCATCTGATATCAAGGGTTAGGGCACAATATCTCAGACTTATTCTCAATCTCATAACCTCGATGTTCAAAGCTCTGCTCTGAGTACTCATGAATCTCAATGATACACGAGAACAGATAATAGTACAAGGACAAATATATATCACGTAATTCATGCTTTATAAATTAAATCACTACTCATGTAATTCAATTAATTCAAGAATCAATAAAGCATGCTCGCACGTATTTAAAAATAATCATTTAAATAAATCAATCACATGTGAGAGTTCAATTCATGCGGACTCGATCTACCCCGCTCACTCTAGTTCAAATCCAAGAATCTTATCGCTCTGATACCACTTAATGTGAGACCCCATTTCTAATCCTCTATTAACGAATAATTAAACATAATCGAACACAATAAACCGCGGAAAACAAATCAAATATTTTTTTTTTAAAAGCACTGCGCGCCCGCGCCATAAATTAGGCGCGCCCGCACCGAGCCTTCGCAAAACAATGGTGCGCCCGCGCCAAGAACCACGCGCCCGCGCCCTCTCTTCGCGAATCAATGGCGCGCCCTCGCCCTCGGTTCGAGAATCAACAGCGCGCCCAGACCAAGAACAGCGTGCCCGCGCCCTCGCTTCGAAAATCAACAGCACGCCCGCGCCGCCCTCTCGAACTACTGAACACTAGGGCAAAAAAGAAAAGTCTAACAAACTCAACTCAAAAAATCAAGCAACCAAGGTTCAACCATCATAAATACATGAGATCTAAGGAGTTGAAACACCAACAAAACGATGTTTAACGTACAAGTTTTAAGGTAGGGATTCGTTCGACTAAACAAAACAGTACAAATCAAAAGGTACGACCCTAAGATACACGGTGTCTCACTTCTATCATCACACCCCGAGCTAACCCAAACGACCTGGTCCAGCTCCTGATCCTCCTGTTTCCAAGTGCACATACAAACAAAGACAATAGCCGGATAAACCGGTTAGAAATATAATTTCTAAGTAAAAGAGACAGGCATGCAATATCAAGTAAACACCTCAGATTGAAATGTAATAATCAGTAACAAATCAAAATGAGCATGAATGAATGCATGACTTCAAAACTCGGGACTATCAAATAAGATAATCGAAATATCAATCGTTATTCGGTTGGGATCCCGAGGCCAAGTCCTCACAACAACTCACCGACACACCCATTCGGGGTGGATGTCGTTCAACTCAACCCCTAGACTTCAGAGCAACTATAAGAAGTATTCTGGCAATTGGAAAAACTCGAAATCCAAAGCCACTTCAATATAGATCCCTAAATCGTCTAATTTCAAAAAGAATCGAGAAATCGGGTCAATATGGAATGCAAGTGAAAATAGAATAACACTCAAATTCACTTAAGCAATTAAACATGTAGTATGTGATTTTCGGGAACTCAAGAATAAGTCGATCTCGAGTATTCGTTCCCATTCGTTTCATTGTCGACTTTTACCTTTACTCGAGGCTCCAAGTGATTCCTGCCAAACAAGATAACTCGGTTCAATACTCTATTTGAAACCAAACTCGAAGTCGATAAAACTAACAATATACCGTCTTCAAACTTCAATCGACAAATGAGCCTTCAAATCTTTTAACTTCGAATCCTTCAATCAACTGTCAAAACATCGGATGCGGATTCAATAACAAACTCAATAATTCTAATAACTCGAAATCAAACCGAATAACAAAACCGATAGTCCAAAATCGATTTCGATGGCATAACGGCTATAAACTGACTATCCGAAAATACAAACCATTAATCAACAATCACAATAACTAAATCATCATCCCAATCCATCAAAACAACTCAAATACAACCTCAATCAAAATCATCATTCTCGAAAATATGCCTCAAAAATCATATAAAATCCAAACTTCGTTTTTTTTCCAAACTGACTTCGAATACACGATCTATGCTAGCTCAAGAATAAAATACTCCAATATTATCAAATTCTTACCACTCAACAAAATCGAAGTTCAAGAGATCATAGCAAAACTTAAGTCAGAATGAAGCCCTCGTTGCGGTGATCGTCAATCTCAACTCGGAATGAAAATCTAACGGTCGGATCGTGCGAATCGGACGAAAAGGAAGCTTGAAGAATCGATTTCCATGGCTTCCGGAGAGAGAGATCGAGAGAGAGAGGGTAGGGGAGGAAGGAGGGAATGATTGATTGGTCAACTTGCTTAATAATAATATATAAAATTCCAATTTTGCATTTCAGTCCTTTATTTCTCCAAGTTTGCAAAATGATCCACCTGCGAATATCAATACGATTCTCAATTACTGAAAACTCTGATTATCTAGATTAAACTCAATTATAATAAAATCGAGGGCATTACAGATTGTTTATACATAGAGTCATAAAAGCCTTTAGCCACAAGTTGGCTAACCGGGCACCCACTCTTTCACAACTCCTGAATCAGGTCCACGAACAGAATTTTAATCCCTCTAACAGACTGCACTAGAAAGTCTATCAGAAGTTTCTACGAGGAGATTAACAGATTTGATTTGTTAAATCAGACTGCAATTTTTGAAAATTGCTGACTGAATTTTTGAGAATGGGAGACAGAGGGGTCGGCCAACCCTAAGGAGAAAACTCTCTAGGTTTTGAAAATTATGAGCTAGTTATTTAATTTCTGTACTGGAATATCTTATTTATAACATGGGCTGCTAACAGCTTAGGGCCCGTTAGTAATAAGTTCAAGCCTGACAAACAAAGCCCGTATGTTCAAAAATTAATATAAAATTCATCGTGACTCAAATTGATAAACCAATTTTACCAATGTGTACAGAAACATTTTTTGCATATTTTAAAGTCAAGATAAATTTCTTGAATCCGAATTCATTGGTTTCCAAAAATGGCATCCCCATGTCATTTTAGGAAATCTCACTCCATCTATTCATCAATAAGAAGTCCTACTTCTTGTTCGCTAAATTTAACTCATTTAATTTAACTATCTCAACGGGGATTAGAAATCTATTACTTGTGTGACCCTCAATGGTTCAGGGATACAGCTAGCCGTGGACTCACAACTCCTTGTGACTCGGAACAACAATTTCCGACTTGCCCGTCGAATCATGGTAAGAGCTCCTAGCAACATCGCCCCATGATTCCCTAGGTATCACTGATAGTGCCTGCAAGAACCAGTGGATTTTGGTTAGCGTACAGTACGGTCCCTTCATCCATATATCACGATCGAATCAACAATCATTGTTATATCAAGAGTCGTTCGAGATTCAATAACTATGCAATACCTCTTGAAGATCAAATAGTGACATCGCATGTGCAACTAGGAAACCAAGTAACCTAAAGCACATCATGTACTCTGGCCAGAGATTTGTCACACTAATATCTCCTCACATCGCATAGGATATCCACACTCGCAAGCGTGTGGTGAATCCTTGACAACAAAGCATTGACTCCTATATGTGTCGTAAATGTATCGAATCTCGACACCTGATGACCCTCATGGAGTTGGTAAACGAGTCAAAGTACAGTACTAGCATATAGAGTCTCCATGATGTTTCAAGTAGTAAGGACTAATGGTGTACAACCAAAACCACGGACTTATCCACTCAATTAGTGAAAACCACTTGGAAAGTCCGAATAGGGTAGTTCGATCATCCATCCAATGAATATCCATTTGCATGCTTCGAACATCTCTATGTTCCATACCAATAAAACGTGGTACTCGGCATCGCATGTAGTGGCCCATATCAAAAACTAATGATTAATGAGTAATTAAATCGTATATTCATGTTGAGATTAAGTAAAACATGATTAAGGAAATTCCAGATGAATTAACGGAGTCCAGAAATGGATCTAGGACACTCAAAAATGGTGGATATGGTTCGGCAGGTTCGGACGCTCCGAACATGAGTTTGGACGATCCGAACATGGACGGAGCCAGGCTTCGGAGGCTCTGAAGACTTCGGACGGTCCGAAGTGGGTTCGAATGATCCGAACTCATGTGGCCAGCTGTCCCAAAATAATACATCATTGGTGATGTCATTTGAGAGATGTTCGGACGATCCGAAGAGCCAGTTCGGACGACCCAAACAGTGTATTGGACAGGTGTATGGTTGCATGCGATTGGTTGGACGCGTGGCGAAGATCAGACGATCCGATGAGACGATCGGACAGCCCGAAGCAGTTCGAATGATCCGAATTCAGGATCGGACGATCCGAACGTGCTCTATAAATAGGAGGTTTGACTCCTCATTTGGTGCGAATTCCGAGTTCCTCTCCTTCGCCTGCAAGGCTCTATTTAGGGCTTTGGGTACTCTTATTATAGAGTTGGAGTAGGGAACATATTTTAGTATAGTCAGACAGTGTCTGACACAGTAGCGGAGCAGTGCTCGTGTAGCAGAGCAGTGCTCGAGGCTGTGGAGCTGCAGAAGGGGTGTGCCCCTAGTTGCAGGATAGTCGTCATCAGTGGGCTGACGACGGACGCAGGTATAGCTATGGTCTCCTTATATTATTTAGGAGTATGCAATAGCTTAGTTAAGGCTTTTAGAGCTTATTGAATGATGCATGGGTATTTGCATTTTAGACTTGATGATAGGCTTGAAACCTAGAGTGGGACTACTAGGACTGCCTTAGAAAGGTACGTAAGTACTGACTGAGATTGTCAGCGGATATGCATGCTTATATGTTGCATTTATGTGTTTGCATGTTATTATCGTTATGCGGCATGTGCATATCATCTTGTGCCTGTACGTCTGTATATCTTTCGAGATGAGTGAGTTAGGGTTGCTCAGTCCTGTTAGGACATTTGATATCGAGTGCCCTTAGGTACTGATACCTGAAGGACTCCGTGGTCCACGTTCGTGATTTGGGAATGAGTGGTTGCACACAGTGGTTAGCTACCCCGATGTGACGAGCTTATATTCCAGGCGCCAGTCTGAGCAGTTCGTATACAGTTATCCCAGATATGGATACCCTGTCATTTGCATGCATCATATTTGTATGTTTATCCGTGCTTTCGTATTGAGCTTAGAGCTCACGTCCAGTATTTTTTGTGTATCTGGATACCCTATTCGACGGGCAGGTGTAGGTGCAGGATTGAGCACCAGGAGCCTGGAGGAGCCAGCGACCTTGAAGACAACAGTATTTAGCTGTAGGTTTTTATCTAAGAAATTCGATTGGGTTGTATAAATCGAGTTTGTTAGCCGGTTTTATTCTGTCGGTCTGCTTGTATTTAAGTCTTCCGCAGCGATTATATTTAATGCATGCTTAATTATGCTCTTAACTCTGATTTGGTAGTGGATCCGGGTTGGGTCGCTACATTTATTGGTATCAGAGCTGCATGCAAGGGACTTAGGAAATTGATAATAAAACTTCTTGATTATCCTTGTAGGATTGATTGAGGCCTAGCGAAAGAATATTTGGTTCTTAATTTCCAAAGTTTGCGGCAGAAGTTTCTACTATAATGAATGGAGCAGTGATGAGAACACCAGTAGTAGCATATCGATAGATAGAGTGACTGCTGTGGACGGTTCATCATTCGATGCATTGGGATATTGATCGAAGAACATATGGATTCCAGCCAAGGAAGACTAGAAGAGAAGATCAAGTATATCACGTCAGATACCTCTGAGGGCTTTTTGGAACGAATGGTGTTTAGTAATCCATGTGGTTCCAGTCCTTGAAGATTCTCCACTCGTAGCTGGAGAGATTGTCAGATAGACCTTCACCGGAGATACCTTGACTGCCTAAAGCATGATAGGTTTTGAGCGTAAGGTCTGTAAACTCGTGCAGAACATGGTTTTGCCGGTATGCTTGTATCGATGCTTTTGTTAGGCATACGGAAAACTTCATGTTCAAGAGCATGATTTGGGTACAAGAAGAAAACTGATGGTAGATCGCGAGCAAAAGAAGTCGACTGACATATACTAACGCAGAGCATAGCTGGTTAGCTAACACGTGCCATTTCTCCGGAGTTCTTTGCAGGAGAACATGTAAAGAGACTTGGACGGGAGTATGCTTGTATCGATGCATGTGTCGATTGGAAGCTTCATGCTCAAGGAGCGAAGACAAGTTCGATGATTTAAAATACTGTATTGATGTATTTGTAAACAGTATTTCAGTTGTAATATATCCTCAAAATTTAGTTGTATCATATCAAGTTATTGGATGTACTGGTTGTTGTATTTTCGGAATACTATAATGATATTACATGGGATTGTAATAAAGAAATTGTACAAACTTGAAGTAATGATACATGTGTTACTTATTCAGCAATTCGTGATTGATTGCAAGTAATTTTATAAAGTTTGGCTTGGAATTAGTTGATTTGTAATCAACTAGGATAGCTCATGGATTTTGAGTAAGCTAGCGGTAATGGAATGACATGGGGTTAGTCTAGGTGTTTTCCTAGGATTGACCTAATTAGTCGTTCGACTGGGTTAGTGCCAGTGATGAGGTGATTCATCTGGGGGCATGGAAATATTGATCTTGTTTCGAATTTTGAGTTTTTGTTCTAAGTTGTTTCCTTAGGACAGTAGTCTGATTGACCTTCATAGGTTGAGACTTCGTGATGATGGGATTTCATCGGGATACCAAGCCGTGTATATGCCGAGAGTTGTGGACTATGACCATGACTAGACATGATGGAGCGCGACCCTATGCCAGTGTTACTCTGGGAGTCTTTCGTACTTCGGAGAATGCCTGGAAGCCTTCTTGCTTTAGGATTTGGCGGTGGGAAGGCTACTTAGTCTAGAGTTTTGGTAACAGTCACGATGGGGCATGACATTGGATTGGATGCCTGGTTAGGTATCGGCGGTTTAGATATTGTCTGACTGTCATCAGAGATATTGGTTTTCAGTTTTGTCATAAGGACCAGTCTTGGAGGGATTTTCCTTGACAAGTGCGTACTCTGAGCAGATAAGTTTTAGTCTATTGGATACTGCTAGACTAGTGGATCTAGTCGGGGTTTGGATGCTCTTGTGATAGGGGCTATCCAGGAGATGGGTTTGTGAAATTCCTAAAACATTTGACTTGGAGATGAGTAGTTTTCAGCATTGATGGTTTCCTTCAGTGATAGATTATATCCGATGCTAAGGATTGTAAATGACTATTTGAGGCGTGAGGATAGCGTGATTTATGCCAGTGTACACTTGGTGGTGATTTCAGGTGGGACACCGCGGCAAGTAACCTCAGTCTCGATTTGTTGCAGTCTTAGCAAGAGATATAGTTATCAAGAGCATGTTCAACGATAGTTGAAATATTTCGGACTTGTATTGCGGCTTGGGTTGAACAAGTCCTTATGATCATCTTGGATGAAGATAGACAGTGATAGTATGTCTAGACTAGTGCAGGTTTAGCAATAGTAACTACTTGTAACTGTTGTCTGACTCTGTCAAAGATGAGTGATTGAATAAACTGTGATTCTTTTGATTCCAAGTATTTGGGATATGCGGACGTGTGGCAGTGAGATCATCGATATTGATCGAGCCATGAGAGTTTCATTGATCAGTGATTGTCTGATTAGGGTTGATATCATCAGGCATGGCGAGAGCTACAGCATATCGATTTGATTGACCAGATTATTCCAATCGATACAGATGGGATATAGTGAATCAAGATGTACTGGGAATGGTACTTTCAGTATGGTATGCTTTAATATAACGATTCAAGTGCATTTAGGAAATTCTTTAGTCGCTAAGGGATCTCCAGGAATGCGGGAATCGAGACTTTGGATTCTGCGGATCACGAAAGTGGTCATTAGTTGGCTCTTGTGATCGTAGTTGTTGGTAACGTTGCTTTGGCTACCAGTGACGGATTTTGATCTGAGCATTGCTTGGTGTTAGCAATTATTGATCCAGTTTGAGGAAATAGGATTCAGTGATTGTCCCAGTATTGTCAGTAGACAAATTTTGGGGACTGTTGGTCAGAGTGTTTTGCTTGGGGTGCTTCCAATATATGTCTCAAGAGTTGTTCTTGAGAGGCGATTCGACAAGTGCTTATGGATTTCAATGAGCATTAGCAAGTTAGCATTAGTCGTTTCATGGGATGAGACAACAGCTGAGACTTGTTTTTCTGAGTCTGGCAGGGTTGTTGTCACTGATATCCAAGTGCGTTATGATATGCTGTGTCATTGAGAGGTTGAGATAGCGGGATTGCCTCTAGTATTGATAGATTTTGTGCGGGATCTAGTTGAATCCGTTTGGTTATCCCCGCTAGGGAGCCAAGGATTTGGTTATCTGGAACAGGATTAACCGGAATCATTTTCGTCGATACTATCTCTAGTTCCGAGATAGAAGTAAGCATCTGATATAGACTACTGCTGAGGATGGTGTTGGTCCATCTGCGAGTTTTAGCAGGATGATAGTGAATTTCGAGGAGACGACCTCGAAGGGTGCATTAAAACAAGAAATTGTGTACAAGGATTTTGTAGCAATTGGGGTTAATAAGCAGAGATTTTGTCATCTGTTTACTTAGTTGGTACTCTTTGGGAAACATTCATTGGGAAAAGTAAGTTCTGAAGGTACGTACTATGACGCCAGGAATTGTCAGGATTTGGTGGTTATCCATGATAGGATGACTAAGATGATAAATTAGATACCATCTACGATAGCGAGATTCAAATCAAGATTTATTGCAATCAGTCTGAGGGTTTCAGATGGTTAGAGTCGTGTGTAGTGGTGCGATTGCTCTAAGAGCTGGTGGCCGGTAGTTGCCATTTCTATTCGCATAAGGTACTGTTTTGGAAGATACATTTTATCCTTCGTGATAAAAAGTAACCCACACGAGTTCTTGAAAAAGGGATATCTAGGATTTGACCGAGAGTCGGATCTAGATCAATTTGTTTAGAACTTTGCGATAACGTCAAGGGATGCGATGTTACCGTTAGACCAGTGAAATACAATGTGTTGTATCTGGTTTTATCGTGGGCAGCGATGGAGTTCATGCATGTCCAGAGAATTGCTGATGGCTAGTTACGACCTTAGCAGGAGTGTCATCGCTAACATTTGTAGGCAGTGTGGCTGATACAGTCGGCAATTTGGACCAAAGGTACCGTGTTGTTGCGGTTATCGATGGATAACTGACGATAGTCAGTAGTCTGACACAATTTTAGCAAGGATTGGGGTTGTCGAAGGTTATTCGACCCAATGTTTTGAACCGGAACTATTAAAGAATTGGACGAATGGTTTATACTATATTCCCAGGGTTTACTCTAGATTTCGAGGACGAAATCCTTTTAAGGTGGTGGGAATGTAGTGGCCCGTATCCAAAACTAATGATTAATAACTAATTAAACCGTATATTCATGTTGAGATTAAGTAAAACATGATTAAGGAAATTCCAGATGAATTAACGGAGTCCAGAAATGGATCCAGGACACTCAAAAATGGTGGATATGGTTCGGCAGGTTCGGACGCTCCGAACTTGAGTTCGGACGATCCGAACATAGACGGAGCCAAGCTTCGGAGGCTCTGAAGACTTAGGACGGTCCGAAGTGGGTTCGGACGATCCGAACTCATGCGGCCAGCTGTCCCAAAATAATACGTCATTGGTGACATCATTCGGGAGATGTTCGGACGATCCAAAGAGCCAGTTCGGATGACCCGAACAGTGTATTGGACAGGTGTATTGTTGCATGCGATTGGTTGGACGCGTGGCGGAGATCGGACGATCCGATGAGACTATCGGACGGCCCGAAGCAGTTCGGACGATCCAAAGTCAAGATCGGACGATCTGAACATGCTCTATAAATATGAGGTCCGAGCTCCTCATTTGGTGCGAATTCCGAGTTCCTCTCCTTCGCCTGCAAGGCTCTATTTAGGGCTTTGGGTACTCTTATTATAGAGTTGGAGTAGGGAACATATTTTAGTATAGTCAGACAGTGTCTGACACAGTAGCGGAGCAGTGCTCGTGTAGCAGAGCAGTGCTCGAGGCTGTGGAGCTGCAGCAGGGGTGTGCCCTTAGTTGCAGGATAGTCGCCATCAGTGGGCTGACGATGGACGCAGGTATAGCTATGGTCTCCTTAAATTATTTAGGAGTATGCAATAGCTTAGTTAAGGCTTTTAGAGCTTATTGAATGATGCATGGGTATTTGCATTGTAGACTTGATGATAGGCTTGAAACCTAGAGTGGGACTACTTGGACTACCTTAGAAAGGTACGTAAGTACTGACTGAAATTGCCAGCGGATATGCATGCTTATATGTTGCATTTATGTGTTTGCATGTTATTATCGTTATGCGGCATGTGCATATCATCTTGTGCTTGTTTGTCTGTATATCTTTCGAGATGAGCCAGTTAGGGTTGCTCAGCCCTGTTAGGACGTTTGATATCGAGTACCCTTAGGTACTGATACCTGAAGGACTCCGTGGTCCGCGTCCGTGATTCGGGAATGAGTGGTCGCACACAGTGGTTAGCTACCCCGATGTGACGAGCTTATATTCCAGGCGCCAGTCTGAGCAGTTCGTATACAGTTATCCCAGATATGGATACCCTATCATTTGCATGCATCATATTTGTATGTTTATCCGTGCTTTCGTATTGAGCTTAGAGCTCACGTCCAGTATTTTTTGTGTATCTGGATACCCTATTCGACGGGCAGGTATAGGTGCAGGATTGAGCACCAGGAGCCTAGAGGAGCCAGCGACCTTGAAGACAGCAGTATTTAGCTGTAGGTTTTTATCTAAGAAATTCGATTGGGTTGTATAAATCGAGTTTGTTAGCCGGTTGTATTCTGCCGGTCTGCTTGTATTTAAGTCTTCCGCAGCAATTATATTTAATGCATGCTTAATTATGCTCTTTACTCTGATTTGGTAGTGGATCCGGGTCGGGTCGCTACATCACAAATGCTAGTCTCAATATCGAGCGATCCTTATTCTTATTGCGGACGGCTCAATTGACTAGGAACTGGTTTAAAATATACAGTGACTATAAGATGTGTTTCATGATAGTCATCCATATTCACTATCACATCTTACATGCACTCTAGTATATTCAATGTCTTTATCTAAACATCATATAGTACGTCACAATCATAACAATATGACAAAAGATAAAGTAAATGCCAATAAAGAGTGTAAATTATATTAAACAAAGATTGTTTACAAATAGAGTCATAAAGGCCATCAGTCACAAGTTGGCTAGCAGGGCACCTACTCTGTCAATCTCCCACTGGCCCTAAAGCCAACTAGTCATACTACATAGTCCCATTGCTTCGCGATGTTTGTCAAACAAGGGTCCTGGCAAGGGCTTAGTAAATGGATCAGCGATATTGTCTGCAGAGGCCACTCTTTCGACAGTGATGTCTCTTCTTTCCACAATCTCCCGGATGATGTGATATTTCCTCATTATGTGTTTGGATCTTTGATGAGACCTTGTTTCCTTTGCCTAAGCAATGGCACCAGTGTTGTCACAGTACATCGGGACTGGACCAACAGCTTCAGGAATGACCCCCAACTCTTGGACGAAATTCCTCATCCAAATGGCCTCTTTAGCAGCAGCTGATGCTGCAATGTACTCTGCCTCAGTGGTGGAATCCGGTGTGGTGTCCTGCTTGGAACTCTTCCAAGATACAGCACCTCCATTGAGAATGAATACAAATCCAGAGGTTGATTTCGAGTAATCCACATCGCTTTGGAAGCTAGACTTGGTATAGCCTTCCAATTTCAATTCTCCTCCCCCATAAACCATGAATATATTCTTAGTCCTTCTCAAGTACTTAAGAATATCCTTCACAGCTTTCCAATGCATTTGACCGGGGTTGGCCTGATATCTGCTCGTGACAATCAGAGCAAAGGCTACATCTGGTCTGGTAGATATCATCCCATACATGATACTACCAATAGCTGACGCATATGGTATGTGTGTCATTTTCTCTATCTCTTCGTCAGTCTTGGGAGACATAGACTTGGACAGAGAAACTCCATGACACATAGGTAGATGTCCTCTCTTGGACTCATCCATAGAGAACCTCTTCAATATGGTGTCAATGTAGGTCGCTTGAGTGAGTCCTATCATTCTCTTAGACCTATCTCTATAGATCTGTATTCCAAGAATATAGGATGCCTCACCCAAGTCCTTCATAAAAAATTTACCTGATAACCATATCTTTGTTGACTGTAGAATCCCTACATCGTTCCCAATGAGTAGGATGTCGTCAACATAAAGCACTAAGAATGTCACAGCATCCTTAACTAATTTCTTGTACACGCACGGTTCCTCCGGGTTCTTGATGAAACCAAAGTCCTTTATTGTTTCATCGAATTTTTGGTTCCAACTTCTTGACGTCTGTTTGAGACCATAGATTGATCTCTGAAGCTTGCATACCTTATGCTCTCTTTCGATGGATGTGAATCCCTTGGGCTGCATTATATAGATCTCTTCCTTAATGTTTCCATTAAGGAACACAGTCTTCACATCCATTTGTCATATCTCATATTCATACCATGCTGCTATGGCAATTAGGATTCTTATGGACTTGAACATTGCGACTGGTGAAAAAGTTTCATCATAGTCAACACCTTGTATTTGTGTATAACATTTTGCGACCAATTGTGCCTTGTAGGTCAGCACCTTACCATCAGGCCCAAGTTTTCTCTTGTAGATCCATTTACACCCTATAGGAACAATTCCATTGGGAGGATCTACTAAAGACCAAACTTGGTTTGCATGCATGGAGTCTATTTCAGACTGCATGGCTTCGAGCAATAAATTCGAATCGGCATCAGAAATTGCCTCCTTGAAGTTTCTTGGATCACATCCAATGTCAGGTTCACTTTGATCCCCTTCCAGTATAAGATTAAGTCGAACAGAAGGTCTAGAAGCCCTTTCGGATTTTCTTAGAAGTGGCGTGTCATTTATTAGTTCCTGAGTTGTGGGGTTGTTATTTTGTATATCGGGTTCTCCTCGAACTTCTTCGAGTTCCATCATTTTGCCTTTTCTATCAAGTAAGAACTCCTTCTCAAGGAAGGTGACATTTCTAGAAACAAACACTTTTGTTTCAGTAGAATGATAGAAGTAATATCTGATCGAATTATTTGGATACCCTACAAAATAACATAAGGTGGATCGACTATCCAACTTATCTCCCGCTGTCTGCTTCACGTAAGCAGGACATCCCCTAATCCTCAAGTACGAATACTTAGGAGTTTTGCCAGTCCATAATTCGTATGGAGTTTTATTCACCGCTTTAGTGTGGACATTGTTTAACAACTACACTGCCGTTTCAAATTCATAGCCCCAAAACGAAGGTGGGAGCTCAGTGAAGCTTATCATAGGTCGAACCATGTCCAACAGAGTTCGATTACGACACTCTGCTACACCATTAAGTTGAGGAGTGGCAGGAGGAGTCCACTGAGAAAGAATTCCATTTTCATTCAGATAGTCTAAAAACTCGGTACTCAAGTATTCACCGCCTCGATCAGATCGAAGTGCTTTAATACTTTTACCTAGCTGAATTTCTACTTTAGTCTTGAATTTTTTGAAATTTTCAAATGATTCAGACTTATATTTCATTAAATATAAATACCCATACCTAGAAAAATCATCAGTAAAGGTAATAAAGTAGGTGTGACCATATTTAGTACCAATACTAAATGGGCCACAAACATCTGTATGGATCAGATCCAATAGATTTTGACTACGCTCAGGCTTTCCCTTAAAAGATATTTTAGTCATTTTTCCTTTCAGGCAAGACTCACAAGTAGGTAGAGAGTTTATTTCTGACATATCAAACATGCCCTCTCCCACTAGCTTGTTCATCCTCCGTGAGGAAATATGACCTAGCCTAGCATGCCAAAGGTTTGCTGGGTTTTGACTATCATTTTTCCTTTTCATTGTTGTTGTCGGTTTATCAACATAATTAACTGGTACGTCTTTTAATTTTGAGTTATATAGATCGTTTTCAAATTGTCCACATCCAATCAAACATTCATTATTGTAAATTTTGCAAATCTCATTCACAAAATTGCAAGAAAAACCATCTCTATCAAGCATAGAAACAGAAATAATGTTTTTAACCCAATCTGGCACAAATAAAACATCTCTCAGAAATAACTTAAAATTGTTCTGCAAAATTAAACAAACATCTCCCACAGCTTTGGCCTCAACTCTGGAACCATTCCCAAGCCTCAACTGGGTCTCACCCATCCTCAACTTACGACTTCTTGACATCACCTGCAAATCATTGAAAATGTGAGATCTACATCCGGTATCCAATACCCAAGAAGTATTATTAAGTGAAACATTTATTTCAATATAAAACATACCCTTCGCAGTTCGCAACTGCTCGAGATATTCCTTGCAGTTACGTTTTCAGTTACCGGGTTTCTTGCAGTGATGACAAACATCTTCAGACTTGTCCATGTTAGAAGCTTTGGTCTTGAGCTTCTTCTTGGGCCCAGTTTTCTTGGGTGGGGCAGAACGTTTCTTACCCTTTGCACTTGGCCCCTTCTTAGCAGAAGAAGAGGAGCCCACCAAGAGAACCGGTTTATCCTTCTTGAATGTGGCCTCATAAGTGACAAGCATATTGACCATCTCTTCAAGGGTGTCCTCTAGCTTGTTCATATTGAAGTTCACCACAAAACCATCAAACAATGGAGGAAGAGAAAGAAGCAATAATTCCACACACAGTTTGTGCTCCAACGTCAACTCGAGGATCACCAACTTTTCAATGAGCCAAATCATGCGTACCCCATGTTTACGGACCGAAGTCCCTTCACGCATGCGGCACGTCATTAGATATTTGACAATGGAGTACCTCTCAGCTCTCGATTGAGCCCCAAAAAGATCCTTGAGGTGCATGTGTATGTCAGCAGCATTCACGGCATCTCAAATCGCCTCTGGAGTTCATCAGACATTGAAGCTTGCATGTAGCATTTTGCCTTGATATCATGGTCCCACCATTTATCAAGTTTTGCCAACTCATCCGGACTCACATCAGCCGGTGCTTCCTTCGGAGGAGCCTTTTCTAACACGTAGAAAATCTTCTCCAAGCACAAGACAATCTTCAACTTACGGAACCATTCCATATAGTTTGCTCCAGTCAGTTTGTTTTGTTCGAGAATAGAAAACAGTGGATTACGCGAATTCATCATAATGATATACTGAAAAATAACAAACAATAATCAGTGATTGTTTAATTAATTTAATAAGACATAAAATAAGGCGAGTTTAATTTTATGAATTACTCTCCCACTATTTTAACGATTTCACCACCCTATGGTGAAAACGAGAAAACCATTTTTTTTAGTAGAAACATGGAGCCCAATTTACAAAAATTATAGTTCCGAATAAAATCAGCCAATTATAATTTTAAAAAGGTAGAGTTCAATTGCTGCTAGAGCAACCTCCATGTTTTTACCTCATATCCAATAAAGCGCCCAATAATATGACGACTTTTAAAGTGATATGTCAAGTTGACCCATCAATATTATGTTGTGATGGACGGTCGCCATGTGGACCCCCAATAATATGAGGCGATCCCATGGGAGTTCCACCCAACTTACAACTATTGTCTACTCAATGCATAGCTTTCCGGAGAATGAGCCTTCCCAATAATATAAGATGGACCACGGTCGCGGGTAGCATCTATCATGCATTGATAGTTAATGGAAGGTAGGAAAATATAAACTATATTTAATTTTCCTTTTGTTAAACTTGATATTAATTTTAAATCATATTAAAAATGAGGGATTTTAATTTTGAAAAATTGTCTCATCATTTAATTAATTTTTAAGCTTGCGGGATTCATGAAATTTAGTCTAAACATGCATACAACAATAATATCAAATATTAAATAAAAGATGATCGATGCCTAGATCTAATCGACCCGTGGTTGACAATCACGAGTCTAAGTCCAATCCTAGGTGATATGCAAGTATGCAATGCAATCCTATTATATTGAGCTTCCAATTTACATTTTTTCGATCTTTATCATTGCACCAAACAACGATGAACAATCAATCTCAATTTTGCATCAAGCGACCTCTGTAAAAGCAAAACAAACCAATTCAAATATCAGTGTTAGCCGCTTATGAAACCCATAACAAACTCTTTATACCACATATTAAAAACAATCTATTATTTCTGAAATTGCAGAACAAAAATTCAAAATTTGGTTCATCTGCGTCGTTTTCCAAAAAGTAGTTGAGAAAAAAATGCATTGGGGAAAAATTAAATGTAATAATTTACAGTATTTGGTTCATCTACATTGCCCAGCATAGATCCTGAGTTCTTATTCCGGACCATGGGCAGCGGTGGTGATGGGAATGTGTATACGATTGGTTTGAAGCCTCAGTTTACATGGTTACAGGAGAAAAGCCTCGGTATACTTGGTTACAGGAGAAAACACACAAACGTGCAAGCAATCTAAAATGAAGGATAGTAATTGAAACTTACCGAATTTGGCCAAAAGTGAATGGTTCTGTGCACTTATCCGAAGTGAGCTGTGTAATCGAAAAAGAAAGAGAATGAAATGAATATTTTCTAACCGAGTGAGAAACTGATCTGTTCACCCAATTTTTTTGTTTTGGCCACAATTTCTGTCAGACGAAATAGAACACATACAAATTCGTAAATCCAAAATACAATTTCAGAATGATGAGAAAATGGAATATATACAAAATCGCAAAAATTCATAAACCCATGAGATAATTTGAGGCGGAGGAAACATGGAGTATTAGAAAATCATGAATCAAAACCAAAAAAATATAGAGATTGAGATGAATAAAATTACTTGTTTTTGTATCTGAGTATGGTGTAAATTGGGAAAAGAAAGCGGTCGTTTCATTGAGGGGTAGTAAACTAAAGTGTGAAAACGGGGAGAGATGTGAAGAAGTCTGCGGAACGTGGAGTGAGAAGTGGTGGGTAAAAGGTATCGGGTAGAAAAACTGAACAAAATGTAAAAAATAATGGTAAAGAAGAAGGGTAAAATCGGAAACAAAAATGGTGTCCTTACAACAACAGTTTCTATACCCCTCTCAACTATTATAAAATAGTAAAGATAGTAAAGATATATAAAAATAATTATATTATTATTTTATTATTATTTAATTATTAATAATAATTTTTTAATATTAATTATTGGTATTATGATTTTTTTATTATTATTTTAAAATTAATAATTAATATTATTTATTTAATATAAAAATTAAAAAATAATATTATAATTGTATCTTATTTTTACAATAAAATAATAATAATTATTATAAAAATATAAATTTAAATTAGTTAAACTATATAATGATAATTTTATAATAATTAATACATCATCAATAATAATAATAATAATAATAATAATAATAATAATTGTAGTGACCCGTACCCAAAATACGGTGATTAAGAGTATGATCACAATAAAAAAAAGAATTAAGTGTATGGGCAGTTCGAAAGCTACGTTGGAGGATCGGAAGCTCCGGTGCGATCGGACGGTCTGATCGGAGTTCGGACGCTCCGAACTTTGGCAGCCAGCAGTACACGTGATGTTAGCAATGATTTCATCATGGTGACGTAAGGGATGATGTCACTGATGTGCGATCGGACGCTCCGAAGTCCTGATCGGAGACTCCGATGTGCTGGCAGGATGCGTGGCAGCCATGCAGAGATCGGACGCTCCGTAGGGCATATCGCAGGCTTTGATATCGCTTTATAAATAGAAGGTTTGAGAGCTCATTTCAGCGCACCTTTCCCATTCCTTTCCTCTTGCTTCTTAGTCCAATTAGGCGATTCCGAGTCTTCTAGGCGTATCTCGGGATTTATTGAGTCATTCCAATGATCGTAACAGAGCTGTGTCCAAGTAGTGGGAAATTCGACAGCAACGGGCTGAAGACGGACGCAGGTATAGCTTTTAAAGCTTAAATAGTGATGCATGAGTATTTTTAATTGTAGATGCAGTAGCGTGGGCTTGTAGGTTTAGAACCTAGAGAGGTGTGCTAGGCTTTGTCTTCTCGGATAGAGGTACGTAAGTACTGACTGAGATGGCCAGTATGATATATATGTTTATATGTTGCATTAAAATAGCTTAGTTAAGGCTTTTAGAGCTTAAATAGTGATGCATGAGTATTTTGCATTGTAGATGCAATAGCGTGGCCTTGTAGGCTTGGAACTTAGAGAGGTGTACTAGGCTTTGTCTTATCGGATAGAGGTACGTAAGTAATGACTGAGATGGTTAGCATGATATATATGCTTATATATTGCATTTGTATGGGCTTTGAATTCCATGTTTTACCGCTTTAGCACATGCATGATTTTATACCAGACTGCATTTCGTGAGATGTGAGTCGAGTGTACGGGGAGGCTCAGCCCCCACGGTTTTTCCTATCACTGAAGGACGCCGCGACGGCGGAGACTGAAACTACAATGATAGAGGATTATACGAGTACTCCGCGGATTCGCTCTTTAGCAAGGTACTGTCTATTCACTGGAGCCCCTGAGCAGACTATTTTACCAAGGTTTTAAATTCATTTGTATGCTTCATGTACGTTTATATATCATTGAATTCTTATTGAGCGTAGTCTCTCGCGCTCTGTGTTTGTGTATCTTGGATTCCTTCGTGGTGGGGCAGGTATTAGGCTCGATGATACGGGTGGTTTGAGGTAGGAATGAGATCAGTTGGCAGTGCAGTAGAGTGAATTCCTAGTGGGGTGGGGATTTGACACTGTAATTTGATTTGGTTGTATAAACAAGATTTATTCTCGTATTCTTTTAGACCATCAGTTGTATTTTGTCGACTAGATTTTTTGTATTTACTTTCCGCTGTTATGCTTTTAAAATTAATTATTATGCATGCGCAATTAAAATTTGATTAGGTAGTGGATCCGGGTAGGGTCACTACATTTATTGGTATCAGAGCATGCATTTGTGAATTAGTAAGAGGATTAGAATAAATCTCTGTTGTCTTCTTGGACAGATGGAAGACTACGATGGAAGCCATGATAGCGGAGGTGGACGTTGGGGCGAGGAGGGCGATCGTAGAAATAGTTGAGAACACCGTCATCATCATGATGAGCGGAGACGTTTCAACTTGAACCAATTCTTGCAGATGGGTACTAAGCCATTGGTAGGAGGTAAGTCTCCGGAGGATGCAAAAAACTGGTTAGATCGTATAGAGAACTATTTTCAGGTGTTCCAGTGCACTGAGGAGAAGAAGATGGAGACCCTTGGTTTTCTGGTAGAGGGACGAGCGAGGAAGTGGTGGAGATCTACTTCTGCACCATTCGTGGCAGATCGAGGAGTGGTTACTTGGGCCGAGTTCCTGACAGCTTTTGAGAAATTGTATTTTCTCCCGGCTCTTCGACAGGCGAAGGCGAGTGAGTTTTTGAGTTTGAGGCATGGTACGATGATCATTTATGAGTACCAACATAAGTTTTTTGAGATTCTACCCTACTGTTCGCACAATGCAGCCAGTTCAGAGGCTAAGTACGACCTTTTCCTTCAGGGTCTGAACCCTGAGATTCATCAGCTTGTGGCAGTTGGTAGTGATATGACCTAAGAGGGCTTGGTGAGCCGTTGTCACAAGACGAGGATAGCATTTGAAGGAACAGAGCCTTACTTTCTTCCAGACCAACTAGGTCTTTGGTTCTGCGAGCCCAGTCTTTCAAGAAGCAGGGTGGCACTTCTTTTTTTTCTTCTTCTTCTTCAAGATCTGGATGAGTTCACCGTTTAAGTAGCCAGAAGATGAGTCGTTGCCAGCTGTGTAGGCGGAGGCATCCCCCAAGACAGTGTGCTCGTGCTTCCATTGCATGTTTCCTTTGCGGAGAGATGGGTCATTTGAAGAGAGATTGTCCTAACTTTATGGGAGCAGCGAGTGGTTCAAGGAGTGTTGGTGGTTCGCAGGCTTCTGTTCAGCAGTAGCAGCCGCAGTCGTGAGATCATTTGCAGTAGCAGCACCCTCAGACTTCTTCTCGTGGGCATTCTTCTTTGCGCCCAAGTACCCAGGGGCAAGTCTTTGCATTAAACCAGGAGCAGGCTGAGGCTGATAGTGATCGCATTATTGCAGATATCTTTAGTTTATGTGGTTTTCCTGCATGTGTTTTGATCGATACTAGTGTGTTTCATTCATTCATATTGCCACAGTTTGCTAAGAAGTTTAGACTGCCATTTATTCCTTTAGACGTGTTGTTAGCAGTTTCGACTCCGATGGGTCAGGAGGTTTTGGCTAAGGGTCTAGTGGTGGGTTGTATTCTAGATTTTGAGGGACATCAGTTGAGTGCTAACCTGATGATCTTATCTATGAATGAATTTGAATGTATCATAGGGATAGACCTTCTGACTACGTACATGGCTATAGTGGATTGTTACTAGAGGTTTGTCTAGTTTTGTAGTGACCCATCCCGGATCCACTATCTAATCAGAGTTAAGACCATAATTAAGCATGCATTAAATAAATCGCTGCGGAAGTCTTAAATACAAAAAGACCGGCGGAATACAACCGGCTAAACAAACTCGATTATACAAATCAATCGAATTTAAATAAAACCTACAGCTAATCCTGTTGTCTTCAAGGTCACTGGCTACTCCAGACTCCTGGTGCTCAATCCTGCACCTACACCTGCCCCGTCGAATAGGGTATCCAAATATACAGAAAATACTGGACATGAGCTCTAAGCTCAATACGAAAGCACGGATAAACATACAAATATGATGCATGCAAATGACAGGGTATCCATATCTGGGATAACTGTATACAAACTACTCAGACTGGCGCCTGGGATATAAGCTCGTCACATCGGGGTAGCTAACCACTGTGTGCGACCACTCATTCCCGAATCACGGACGCGGACCACGGAGTCCTTCCGGTATCAGTACCTAGGGGTACTCGATATCAAACGTCCTAACAGGGCTGAGCAACCCTAACTGGCTCATCTCGAAAGGTATACAGATGTACAGGCACAAGATGATATGCACATGCCGCATAACAATAATAACATGCAAACACATAAATGCAACATATAAGCATGCATATCCGCTGGCAATCTCAGTCAGTACTTACGTACCTTTCTAAGGCAGTCCTAGTAGTCCCACTCTAGGTTCCAAGCCTATCATCAAGTCTACAATGCAAATACTCATGCATCAATCAATAAGCTCTAAAAGCCTTAACTAAGCATTGCATACTCCTAAATAATTTAAGGAGACCATAGCTATACCTGCGTCCGTCGTCAGCCCACTGATGGCGACTATCCCACAGCTAGGGGCACACCCCTGCTGCAGCTCCACAGCCTCGAGCACTGCTCCGCTAAACGAGTACTGCTCAGCTACTATGCCAGACACTGTCTGACTATACTAGAATATATTTCCTACTCCAACTCTAAAATAAGAGTACCCAAAGCCCTAAAATAGAGCTACTAGGCAAAGGAGAGGAACTCGGAATTGGCAAGAAATGAGGAGCTCGGACCTCATATTTATAGGCATCGATCGGAAGCTCCGTTCCTCGATCGGAAGCTCCGTTCATTTAGATCGGAAGCTCCGTTCCCCGATCGGAAGTTCCGTTCGCTACGTGTCAATTCGGTCCACATGCAACCACACACCTGTCACCGACAGCCATCGGAAGCTCCGATCCTGATCGGACGTTCCGATCTCCCTGCTTCCGATGTGGTTCCGAACTCACCAAGATCGGAGGCTCCGATCCTGGATCGGTGGTTCCGATCCCACTCGAGTCATGAAACCCTCTAAGCCATTTTCGAGTGTCCTGGATCCATTTCTGGAATCCGTTAACTCTTCTGGAATTTCCTTAATCATGTTTTACTTAATCCCGACATGATTATACGATTTAATTACTCATTACTCATTAATCATTAGTTTTGGATACGGGCCACTACATTCCCACCACCTTAAAAGGATTTCGTCCTCGAAATCTAAGGTAAACCTCGGAATATAGTACAAACCACTTGTCCAATTCAGCAATAGTTCCGGTTCCAAATATTGGGTCGAATAACCTTCGACAGACCCAATCCTTGATAAAATAGTGTAACACTATTGACTAGCGTCAGTTATCCATCGATAACCTCAACAACACGGCAACTTCGGTCCAAATTGCCCATTGAATCAGTCACACTGCCTACAAATCTTAGCGATGACACCCTTGCTAAGATAGTAATTAATCAGCAGTTATCTATAGATATGTACGAACTCCATCGCAGTCCAACTAGAGAACAAGATACAACACATTGTATCTCACTGGTCTAACGGTAACATCTCATCTCTTGATGTTATCGAAAAGCCCTAAACAATCGACCTAGATTCAACTCTCGGTCAAATCCTCGATATCCTTTTTCCAAGAACTCGTGTGAGTTACTTTTTATCACGAAGGATAAAATATATTTTCCAAAACAGTACCTTATGCGAATAGAAATGGCAGCTACCGGCCACCCGCTCGCAGAGCAATCGCACCACTGCACGCGACTCTAACCATTTGAAATCCTTAGAATAATTGCGTTAAACCTTGATCCGAATCTCGCCATCGTAGATAGCATCTACTCGATTACATTAGTCATCCTGCCATGGATAACAACAAAATTCTGACAATTCCTGGCGTCATAGTATGTACTTTCAGTACTCATCCTGCCATTGGCCAACAAATGTTCCCAAAGAACAACAACTAGCAAACAAAGATTACTAACCCCAATTGTGATAAGATCCTCATACACAATTTCTTGTCTAAAAGCATTCTTCGAGGTCGTCGTCTCGAAATTCACTAACATCATGCTGAAACTCCCAGATGGACCACACCATCCTCAGCAGTAGTCTCAATCAGATGTTTACTTCCATATCAGAACTAGAGATAGTATCAACGAAAACGATTCCGGTTAATCCTGTTCCAGATAACCAAACCCTTGGCTCCCTAGCGGGGATAACCAAACTGATTCACCGCGATCCCGCACAGAATCTATCCATACAGATGGCAATTACGTTATCAAATCCTTTCAATGACACAGCATATCAGAACGCACTGGGATATCGGTGACAACAATCCTGCCAGACTCAGGAACACAAGTCTCAGCTGTTGTCTCATCCCATGAAACAACTAATGCTATCATGCTAATGCTCATTGAAATCCAAAAGCACTTGTCGAATTACCGCTCAAGAACAACTCTTGAGAAATCTGCTGGAAGCACCCAAGCTGATCATTCCGACTAACAGTCTCCAAAATTCGTTTACTGACAACCCTGGAACAATCACTGAATCCTTTTTCCGCAAACTGAATAAATCATTGCTAAAACCAAGCAATGTTCAGATCAAAATCCGTCACTGGTAGCCAAAGCAACGTTACCAACAACTACGATCGCAAAAGAAAACTAATGACCACTTTCGTGATCCGCAGAATCCAAAAGTCTCGATTCCCGCATCCCTGGAGATTCCTTAGCGACTAAAGAATTTCCTAAATGCACTTGAATCGCTATATCATAGCATACCATTTTTAAGTACTATTCCAGCACTTCTTGATTCACTATATCCCAATCAGTACCAATTGGAATATTCTGATCAATCAAGTTGATCTACTGTAGCTCTTGCTATGCCTGACGATACAAATTCTAATCAGACAATCACAGATCAAAGAAAAATCCCATGGCCGATCACTATCAATGATCTCAATGCCACACGTCCGCAGATCCCAAATACTTGAAATCAAAAGAATCACAGCTGATTCAATCACTCGTTTTTGACAGAGTCAGACAATAGTTACAAGTAGTCACTAGTGCTAAACCTGCACCAGTCTAGACATACTATCCACTGTCTATCTTCATCCAAGATGATCACAAGGACTTGTTCAACTCAAGCCGCAATACAAGTCCGAATGATTTCAACTATCGTTGAACATACTCCTGATAATTATATCTCTTGCTAAGACTGCAACAAATCGAGACTGAGGTTACTTGCCGCGGTGTCCCACCTGAAATCACCACCAAGTGTACACTGGCATAAATCACGCTATCCTCACGCCTCAAATCGTCATGTACAATCCTTAGCATCGGATATAATCTATCACTGAAGGAAACCATCAATGCTGAAAAAATACTAATCCCCGAGTCAAACGTTATAGGAAGTTCACAAACCAAACTCCTAGTTAGCCCCTATCACCAGAGCATCCAAACACCGACTAGATCCACCAGTCTAGCAGTAACCAATTGTCTAAAACTATCTGCTCAGAGTACGCACTTGTCAAGGAAATCCCTCCAAGACTGGTCCTTATGACAAAATCCAAAGCAATATCTCTGACGACAGTCAGACGATATCTAAACCACAGATACTTAACCAGCCAATATCTCTAACGACAGTCAGACGATATCTAAACCACTGATACCTACCAAGGCAACTAATCCAAATTCATACCCCGTTGTGACTGTTACCACAACTCTAGACTAGTAGCCTTCCCACCGCCAATCCTGAAGCACGAAGGCTTCCAGACATTCTCCAAAGTACGAAAGACTCCCAGAGTAACATTGGCATAGGGTCGCGCTCCATCATGTCTAGTCATGGTCATAGTCCACAACTCTCGGTATATATATATACTCGACTTGGTATCCCGATGAAATCCCATCATCACGAAGTCTCAACCTATGAAGGTTAATCAAGCTATTGATCTACGGAAATCACCTAGAACGAAACTCAAAATTCCAAAATAAGATCAATAATCCCATGCCCCCAGATGAATCACCTCATCAATGGCACTAACCCAGTCAAATGACTAAATAGGTCAATCCTAGGAAAACACCTAGACTAACCACACTTCAATTCGTTACCGCTGGCTTACCCAAAATCCATGAGCTAACCTAGTTGATTACCAATCAACTAATTCCAAGCCAAACTTTATAAAATTACTTGCAATCAATCACGAATTGCTGAATAAATAAAACATGAATCATTACTTCAAGTTATGTACAATTTCCTTTATTACAATCCCATGTAATACATACAGTATTCAAAATACAACAAATGTACATCCAATAACTTGAACTGATACAACCAAATTCTGATGATTCATTACAACTGAAATACTGTTTACAACTACAACAATACAGTATTTAAAATCATCAAATCTTGTCTTCGTTCCTTGAGCATGAAGCTTCCCATCGACACACGCATCGATACAAGCATACTCCCGTCCAAGTCTCTCTACATGTCCTCCCGCGAAGAACTCCGGAGAAATGGCACGTAATAGCTAACCAGCTATGCTCTGCGTCAGTGCATGTCGGTCGACTTCTTTTGCTCGCGATCTACCATCAGCGTTCTTCTTGTATCCGAATCATGCTTTTGAACATGAAGTTTCCCGTATGCCTAACAAAAGCATCAATGCAAGCATACCGGCAAAACCATGTTCTGCATGAGTTTACAGACCTTACGCTAGGAACCTGCCATGCCTTAGGCACTCGAAGCATTCCCTGGTAAAGGTCTATCTGACAATCTCTCCAACTACGAGTGGAGAATATTCGAGGACCGGAACCACATGGATTATTAAACACCATTCGTTCCAAAAAGCCCTCAGAGGTATCTGACGCGATATACTCGATCTTCTCTTCCAGTCTTCCTTGGCTGGAATCCATATATTCTTCGATCAACATCCAATGCATCAAATGATGAACTGTCCACAGCAGTCAGTCTATCTATCGATATGCTACTACTGGTGTTCTCATCACTGTTGCATTCCTTATAGTAAAGGCTTATGCCGCAAACCTCGGCAATGAAGAACCAAATCTTCTTTCGCTGGGCCTCAATCAATCCTACAAGGATAATCAAGAAGTCTTAATATCAATTTCCTAAGTCCCTTGCATGCATTGCTCTGATACCAATAAATGTAGTGACCCATCCCGGATCCACTATCTAATCAGAGTTAAGACCATAATTAAGCATGCATTAAATAAATCGCTGCGGAAGTCTTAAATACAAAAAGACCGGCGGAATACAACCGGCTAAACAAACTCGATTATACAACTCAATCGAATTTAAATAAAACCTACAGCTAATCCTGCTGTCTTCAAGGTCAGTGGCTACTACAGACTCCTGGTGCTCAATCCTGCACCTACACCTGCCCCGTCGAATAGGGTATCCAAATATACAGAAAATACTGGACATGAGCTCTAAGCTCAATACGAAAGCACGGATAAACATACAAATATGATGCATGCAAATGACAGGGTATCCATATCTGGGATAACTGTATACAAACTACTCAGACTGGCGCCTGGGATATAAGCTCGTCACATCGGGGTAGCTAACCACTGTGTGCGACCACTCATTCCCGAATCACGGACGCGGACCACGGAGTCCTTCCGATATCAGTACCTAGGGGTACTCGATATCAAACGTCCTAACAGGGCTGAGCAACCCTAACTGGCTCATCTCGAAAGGTATACAGATGTACAGGCACAAGATGATATGCACATGCCGCATAACAATAATAACATGCAAACACATAAATTCAACATATAAGCATGCATATCCACTGGCAATCTCAGTCAGTACTTACGTACCTTTCTAAGGCAGTCCTAGTAGTCCCACTCTAGGTTCCAAGCCTATCATCAAGTCTACAATGCAAATACTCATGCATCATTCAATAAGCTCTAAAAGCCTTAACTAAGCTATTGCATACTCCTAAATAATTTAAGGAGACCATAGCTATACCTGCGTCCGTCGTCAGCCCACTGATGGCGACTATCCCGCAGCTAGGGGCACACCCCTGCTGCAGCTCCACAGCCTCGAGCACTGCTCCGCTACACGAGCGCTGCTCCGCTACTATGCCAGACACTGTCTGACTATACTAGAATATATTTCCTACTCCAACTCTAAAATAAGAGTACCCAAAGCCCTAAAATAGAGCTACTAGGCAAAGGAGAGGAACTCGGAACTGGCAAGAAATGAGGAGCTCGGACCTCATATTTATAGGCATCGATCGAAAGCTCCGTTCCTCGATCGGAAGCTCCGTTCATTTAGATCGGAAGCTCCGTTCCCCGATCGGAAGTTCCGTTCGCTACGTGTCAATTCGGTCCACATGCAACCACACACCTGTCACCGACAGCCATCGAAAGCTCCGATCCTGATCGGACGTTCCGATCTCCCTGCTTCCGATGTGGTTCCGAACTCACCAAGATCGGAGGCTCCGATCCTGGATCGGTGGTTTCGATCCCACTCGAGTCATGAAACCCTCTAAGCCATTTTCGAGTGTCCTGGATCCATTTCTGGAATCCGTTAACTCTTCTGGAATTTCCTTAATCATGTTTTACTTAATCCCGACATGATTATACGATTTAATTACTCATTACTCATTAATCATTAGTTTTGGATACGGGCCACTACAAGTTTTGTCCTGAGGATGGAGAGGCGTTGTATTTCTATGGTAAGGGAGCGCGGCCCCCGATGCCAGTGGTTTATTCTCTGAAAGCCCGTAGTGCTTTAGAGTCTGGCGGGGAAGACTACCTTATCTACACCATCGATGTATCTGTAGAGGGACCAAACATCCAGGAGATACCCGTGGTTCGAGATTTTTTGGATGCGTTTCCTAGCGAGATTCTGGTTTTTCCACCTGTGCGGGAGATCGAGTTCGGCATAGAGTTTTGCGAGGGAATTCGTCGATTTCCAGAGCGCCTTATCGTCTAGCTCCTTAAGAGATGAGAGAATTGCAGAAGCAATTGCAGGATATTCTTAATAAGGGCTATATCCGACCCAATGTTTCTTCATGGGGAGCTCTAGTGCTATTCTTCAAGAAGAAGGATGGTTCGATGCGTGTGTGAATAGACTATCGACAGTTGAACCAAATGACAATGAAGAACAAGTATTCTCTTCCGTGGATTGATGATATGTTTGATCAATTGCAGGGGACTTTTGTTTACTCAAAGATTTATTTGCGGTCGGGATACCATTAATTGCGAGTCAAAGAGGAGGATATTCATAAGACAACATTTTGTACGCGGTATGGTCATTATGAGTTTTAAATGATGCCGTTTGGGTTGAAGAAAGCTCCAGCTATCTTTATGGATTTGATGAACAGAGTTTTCCGTGATTTCTTAGATCAGTTCATGGTGGTGTTCATCGATGACATTTTGGTGTATTCTCGCAGTGTGGACGAGCAAGCTTTTCATCTCCGTACTGTTTTGCATATCTTGAGAGAGCGATAGCTATACGCTAAGTTCAGTAAGTGTGACTTTTGGATTGACCGAGTTGTTTTTCTTGGTCATGTGATTTCTAGAGATGGTGTATTAGGTTATCCTAGCAAGATGCAAGCTATTCCGAATCGGTCACGCCCGATGACAGATTTTGATATCCGTATTTTCCTGGGGTTTGCAGGATACTATCGCAGATTTGTGGAGAACTTTTCTCTGATCGCCAAGCCATTGACGCAGTTGACGAAGAAAGATGTTTCTTTTATTTGGTCGTCAGAATACGAGGAGAGTTTCCACGAGTTGCATCGCCATTAGATGACAGCTCTAGTGTTAGCTTTACCGTCTGGATAAGGTGGTTTTGTAGTTTACACTGATGCTTCTCTCCAAGGATTAGGCTGAATGTTGACGCAGAAGGGACATGTGATTGCCTATGCCTCCGGACAACTGAAGACTCATGAGGAGAACTATCCCGTACATGATTTGGAGCTTGCAGCCATTGTCTTTGCTCTGAAGATATGACATCATTATTTGTATGGCGAGAGATTTGAGATCTTAACCGATCATAAAAGCTTGAAGTATATGTTCACTAAGGCTGAGTTGAACATGAGGCAGCGACGATGGATGGATCTGTTGAAGGACTATGATTGCAAGATCAAGTACCATCCAGGCTCTTTGAATCCGGTTGCCGATGCACTTAGTCGCAAGGTATATTTGAGTTCCCTTCGTACCAACCCAGTTTCACGAGTGGTGGAGGAATGTTTTTCCTTAGGGTTTACTTTCCGACACAAGAAGGAATAGTAGGGAGTTCGCATTTCTTCAGTACTTTCCGAGCCAGCCTTGTATACTCATATCAGAGAGGCACAGATTGTTCATTCGAAGATTCAAAAGTTAGCTCGATTAGCTCAAGGGGAGAGTACATTTGATGGTCTTTTGTGTCTTTCCGGTCATATGGTAGTTCCTGATGGTGTCACACTAATAGAGGAGAACTTGTCGCAAGCTCATCGTAGTAGATTCTCTGTTCATCCAGGTAGCATAAAAATGTATAAGGATCTACGTATGAGATTCTGGTGGAAATGAATGAAGCGCAGAGTATATGAGTTTGTGTCTCGATTCCTTGTGTGTCAGCAGGTCAAGGCAGAATTCCGACGACCCGGAGGATTGCTCCATGCTTAGAGATGGGAGCATGTGACGATGGATTTTTTCACCCACTTTCTCGTGTCTTCCAGGAATTGTGATCCAATATGGTTTGTCGTGGATCGATTGTCGAAATCAGCACACTTTCTTCCTTATAACCGAGATTTTACTTTCGATCCGATGGTACGTCTGTATGTGCAGGAAGTTGTTCGTCTACATGGGATTCCATTGAGCATTGTGAGAGACAGAGATTCGAGGTTCACCCCTAGGTTTTGGGGTAGCTTCCAGCATGCTCTTGGTACTACTTTGAGTTTGAGTACAGCCTACCACCCAGAGATTGACGGACAGACGGAAAGGACTATCCGTACAAATATGGATATGCTTCGAGCAGCGGTGATGGATTTTGGTCCAACATGGCATGAGCATTTGGCGTTCATGGAGTTTGCTTATAATAACAGTTACCATCGCAGTATTTTCATGACACCATTTGAGGCTTTTTATGGACGCCTTTGTCGAACACCTTTGTTTTGGGATGAGGCTGGAAAGCGTCAGGTTGAGGGTCCGCAGTGAGTTCAGCAGATGAATGATGTAGTGGAGTTAATCCGATGGAGGATTAAGGCTGCCCAGGATCTACATGCGAGTTACGCTAACACTCACCGTAGATCTTTGCATTTTGAGGTAGAAAAGCATGTATTTTTAAGATTTTCACCTTTCCGTAAGGTGATGAGATTCGGTCTCAAGAAAAAGTTGTCGCCGGATTCATAGGTCCATTCAAGATTATTGAGAATATTGGTGATGTGGCCTATCGTTTGGATTTTCCGCCGTATCTCTCTGGTATTCATGATGTTTTCCATGTGTCTTTGCTGAGACAGTATGTGGCGGATGAGTCGCACATATTGCATCCGAATGAGGTAAAGTTGGAGCAGGATCTATCGTATGTTGAAAGACCTCTCAGGATCCTTGACAGGAAGGAGAAGGTGCTTTGTAATAAGCACATACCCTTGGTTATGGTGCAGTGGCAGCGCAGGGGCACCGATGAAGTGACTTTGGAACTAGAGAGTTGGATGCGCGCCGAGCATCCAGAGTTGTTTTCATTTTTGTATTCTTCCTTGTAAGAATCTTGTACTTTGTAATGTTCAATTGTAATAAGGAACATTTGTTTTGATTCATTGACCTAAATTTCGAGGAAAAAATTTATTAAGGGATGGAGAATGTAGTGACCCATACGCAAAATACAGTGATTAGGAGTATGATCACAATTAAATAAATAATTAAATGTATGGGTAGTTCGAAAGCTACGTTGGAGGATCGGAAGCTCCGAACCTTGGCAGCCAGCTGTACACGTGATGTCAGCAATTATGTCATCATGGTGATGTAAGGGATGAAATCACTGATGTGCGATCGGACGCTCTGAAGTCTCGATCGGAGGCTCCGTTGTGCTGGCAGGATGTGTGGCACCCATGCAGAGATCGGACACTCCGTAGTGCAGATCGGAGGCTCCAATATCGCTCTATAAATAGAAGATCCGAGAGCTTATTTCAGCGCACCTTTCCCATTCCTTTCATCTTTCTTCTTATTCTAATTAGGCGATTCCTAGTCTTCTAGGCGTATCCCGGGAGTTGGCGAGGCGTTCCAATGGTCGTAGCAGAGCTGTGTCCAAGTAGTGGGAAATCCATAGCAACGGGCTGACGACGGACGTATGTATAGCTTTGTCTTCCTAAGAATAATTAGAAGTATGTAATAGCTTAGTTAAGGCTTTTAGAGTTTAAATAGTGATGCATGTGTATTTTGCATTGTAGACACAGTAGCGTGGGCTTGTAGGTTTGGAACCTAGAGAGGTGTACTAGGCTTTGTCTTCTAGGATAGAGGTACGTAAGTACTGACTGAAATGTTCAACATGATATATATGCTTATATGTTGCATTTGTATGTACTTTGTATTCCATGTTTTATCGCTTTAGCACATGCATGATTTTATATCAGACTGTATCTCGTAAGAGGTGAGTCGAGTGTATGGGAAGGCTCAGCCCCCACCATTTTGTCTATCACTGGCAGACGCAGCGATGGCGGAGACTGACGCTACAGTGATAGGGGAGTATACTAGTATACGGCGGAGTCGCTCTCTAGCACGGTACTGTATATTCGCTGGCGCCCCTGAGAAGACTGTTTTACCAGTGTTTTAAAGTCATTTGTATGCTTCATGTATGTTTATATATCAATGCCTCCGTATTGAGAGTAGTCACTCACGCTCTGTGTTTGTGTATCTTTAAAAAGATTGACCTAGAAGGGGACCCCTTCAACATGAGTCAGAGGTCTATTGGCTCATGCGGGTGTTAAATCGAGGGATGTGCACGAGCGGTAGGGAGCTGAGGGAGGGAGCAACATAGCCAACCCCCAAAGCATACCCCCACAATATTTCAGCAGAAAATATGCTCCACACGAGGATTGACCAGCTAAATCGGCGTGATATAAATCTACTGGCAAGCGTACCAGGTCAAGTAATAGTAAAGTGGACAGAGAGTCCAAGTATCGATCTCACAGGGACTGCAGTCAATTCTCAAAAATTAATTATTTAGCTTAATCTAGAAAAAATCATAAAAATCAATTTGATTTAAATAAAAATAAAAATTGCTTAAAAAAAAGAATTAAAAAACCTGAAGATAAAATTAATTAAGACGAGACAACCAAGACACACATAGGTGCCAAACAAATAATGTAACATGTAGTCGATTCAGGACTCAGATTTAATCTTAAATCACAGAAATTCTCCTATCTTGTTCAAAGGTATATTTCTAGAACAATCAAACCTATTCAAATATTGACGGATTAATATTTCGTAATTCTAATCAAATTTGAATTCATGACGAATGGTGAAAATTCAGTAAACACCCAAACCGCACACTGAAACCGAATTCTATTTCTAGTCGGTTTTACAATATGTTGATTATCAAAGCGATCGAAATCAAAACCTCATCTGTCGACTTGGAATCGATTAACATGCAAGCAAACAGTTGATTAGGCTATTCACAAAACAAATATAAATTCGACAATCAATAAAATAAAATCAAGTCTGAAAAATCTTAAACAAACATCTAAGTTTTCTACATAAATTTGTTCGGTCCAATCACGCCGTCTTGGATGAAAATAAACTACTCAATAATTGAAACTAGAATTAAAAAATAAAATAAAGAAAGAAGAAGAAAAGAAAAGAGAAATCTTCTCTCCCAAGCCTTGTAGCCGCCTCTCTTGCGTTGTCTGCGTTCTGGAACTTCGGAACCCTCAAAAATATGTTATAACTTCTATTTATATGGTCCGGAACGCCTACCAATTAATTTTCTTCCAATACAATGAATTTTTGCATAAATCTGACGCCGGAACACGCGCACGCACGTGGAAGAAGTCCCGCGCACGCAGGGAATAAAAAAACAGAATTTTGAAAAATTGACATCTCAAGATCTAGCCGTCGTATCGAGTTGAAATTTGGACAGCAGCTTCAAAACATCTTGAACCTCATTTTGATCGGTACAGATTGGATTTGGATCTATATAAAATTAAATTTGATTTTTTGAACAAAGCTACTCCATAATTCACTCTTCAACAATTCATTTTCCTACAAAATTAACCCGAGGAGTGAAGTACACAAGCATGCACTAAAACACATAAAAACACATAAAAACAATATGAAAGCACACAAAATAGACATAAACCTATCACAAAATAATGCACACAAAATGCACTTATCAACACCTCCATACTTAAACCTTGCTCGCCCTCGAACAATACATACCAAAAACAATATGCAAACAACGACATAAGTAAGAATAAATCATGAACAACATAGCCTCCGATAAGTTTCAACTTCAACCACTAAAAACCACAAAAGTTTCTGACTGTTCACAATACACTGTCAGTTTAACGTAAACGTGTGTGTGTGCCATGTCATTCCAGTTTCGTGCAACTTCAAAAGAATCTGTCTTAAGAATGCTTAGCGACCTATGACAAATCAGTGTAAGTGTCACAATCCAGCACTCCGTCATCTCAACAATCCCAAACAAAAACATGCACTTTTCTTGAGATTAATTACGTACCTTTGGATTTTGCACCCGGTATTTTTTTATAAGCCCCAAAAATTACCCGCAAACTTAGCTTTAAATAAGATAGGATTCGAATTTCAATCCCCTCGTCTATAGCCCGGATGGAGCATGAATCTCATTTAACCCGCAAACTTAGCTATGAAACAAAGATTAGGATTTCAGTCATTGTCCAAGCCCGGATGGAATTGTTATTTTAAAATTTCAAAATTATTAACTCCATGGAATCCTCATACTTAGTCAAGAACAAGAGATTAGGATTTCAATCTCTGCTCGTAACCCGGATGGAGTTAACTTAATTTTTTCAACAAAAAATTTTAAAGGTACGCCCAAGATCACACATGCAATGTCTAAAATCATCAAGAATCCAAAGACACTATCATGATCATCAAACACCTATTGTCGTGTAATGATCAAGCAAACACGAACTTCATCAATTACATCGCTACACTACATTAGTGTTGAATCCTAACTTTTGGTGATAACAAAACAATAATTTGTGTTTAGTCGGCCGCCATTTATTTGTGTAAGCAGCTACGTCAACCGAACAAAGACATATCTACCGACGGTAACCAAAGCATGCAAAGTAGTTGTACGTCAACCGAACAAGTACATATCTACCGACGTCAACTGAAGCTTATCAACCAACAAAATATGCAATGTCAAACATATCTACCGACTAAGATATCTACGGAACTTCAAATACAAAAAGCTATACGCTACATTTCGAAGTCACAGTTTCCCAGATCTCAGAAAGTGACAAGACAACTGAAAAGAAAAAGGACGAAGCATTTAAGGATTTGTCTGATAAAGTGAAAAAGCCTTAAATAGCATTTAATGTGAGCGACACATTGAATAGACAATTAAAGACACTCCAAGTAAGAAATATTCAGAAAGCTTTATCAGTAGGTAAATCCTACCGTTGGACAAAGAAGAAAGACGTTGAAGACAAATGATATATATATCAAAGCCTTTCTAGACAAAAATACGACAGAACACAACACAACAACGCTTATTGAGAATCTGTCTATCTGAGCTCTCGAACCCATCTTGAATACTCAACCGCTCAAAGAGAAAACCCTTAGTCTTAACAGCTTTATCCGATCTTCGAAGAGATCTTTTTTAAGGGTTGCTCAAATCCAGATATCGTTTGAAGAACGCTACCTGATACAAGGATTTGAGAAGTCTTAAGTCCTCGAGAGACTAAGACAACCATCATCACCATCTGATGAAAAGTTTGATAAGAGCTTCAAATCTTATCACTGTGAATCTAGGAGTTCCATATTAGGCATTGGATAAGTCCTAACTTGGATCGGGTGTATTGCAAGATGTAATAACCAAAGTCTTCTAGTGAATCCTTCCGAGGTGGAAGAAGGGGTGACGTAGGAGATTGAGCTCCGAACATCCAAGAAACATATATGTGTCTACTTACATTATTGCATTGCATCATTCCATGGATATCATCTAGCATGTTAAGAGCTATTTCCGCACTAATCATAGTTGCTCTTATATTTCAAGCAGGCTAAAAGAAAACCGGTCGAGTGAACTAACATTTACTCAACCATATTGCATTAGATTTTAAAGACTATCAACATTGTGTATTCACCCCCCCACCCCCCCTCTACACACTATATCAATCCCCAACAAGTGGTATCAGAGAGTGTTTTTCTATTTAGCTACTGATATTCATCATGACTTCTTTAAATAAAATTCCTATGTTCTCTAAAGAAGATTATGATGACTGGAAAATTCATATGCAGGCACATCTTTCTGCTCAAGATGATGATATGTGGTACGTTATCACTGACGGACCCATGAAGATTCTCAAAGTTAACAATGTTGTAGCCATAACTGGAGGAGAATCACAGATGGTCGAGAAACCCAGAATGGAATGGACTAATGAGGATAAAAATAAAGCAAATCTTGATAACGTAGCCAAAGATATGTTGTACAAGACGCTGGACAAAAATATGTTTAGCAAAATCAAGGCGTGCTCAACTGCCAAAGAAATTTGGGAGAATCTCACTCAACTGTGTGAAGCGAATGACCAAACCAAAGAAAACAAACTCACTGTAGCAATACAGATGTTTGACAACGTCAAGATGAAACCAGGAGAAACAATGACTGAGTTTGACGAAAGATTCAGCAATATTGTTTTTGAATTAATTACTCTTGGAAAGATATACACTAATCGTGAAATTGCTTTGAAGGTTATGCGAGCACTACCCAGAAAATGGGATGTCAAGACCATAGCTATAAGGGAATCAAAAGATCTGAACAAGCTAGAGCTTCATGATCTGTTTGCAGATCTCAAAGCATATGAGTTTGAGCTTGGAATCCGAACAGAAGAAGAACCATTAGCTTCAAACCCCACCAAGGCACTAACGACAACTATCCTATCTCAACCGATCGAGGATACAACAAAGAAGACAACTGAACAAATGAGTAGAGAAGCTATGTCTCTCTTTATAAAAAGGTTTAGGAAATTTATGCGTAATAATAAAAAATTTAAACCTTACTACAAACAAGACCATACAGAGGATGGTCCCGCATGCTTTAACTGTGGCAAGCAAGGCCATTTTATTGCAGATTGTACTAAACCTAAGAATGAAGAAAGAAAGCAGCATTATGAGAAGAAGAAAGGAAAAGAAGGAAGAAGAACATATCGAAAGAAGAAGGAGCAAAAGGTACTAGTTGCAGACGAAGGAAAAAGCAAATGGGCTTAAACAAAATCTGACTCAACCGATACAGATAGCTCATCCGAGGAAAGCAAGGAAGAGCGAGTTCAATGTCTCATGGCTAACTCCATACATGAATAAGATGACACTGAGGTATTTGACTTCAACTCATCTGACTTTACACAAGAGGAACTTATTCAGGCACTAAATGAGATGGTCACTGGGTATAAGAAGCTTTCTATATCATTCGAGGAAGCAAAAACAGAAAAAGCATGTCTCATTGATAAATCAAGGGAATCTAGCTTTTTACAGCAAAAAAAACTTGATGGTCTAAGGACTAAGCTAAATCTGTTAGCTACTGAGAATGATAATATGAAACGAGTATTTCAAGCTACTTTATTTGAAAATCAAAAGTTGCTTAAAATAATTAATGCTTGGAATAAGGCTTCTGTATCTTTGGATAAGATACATGAGAACCAGAAACAAGCAGGTGATAAAACCGATCTTGGATATGGATCAAATGAATGTACTGGCTCAAAAGAAAATACTCAACCATACTCTAGTGGGAACAATCCCAATGAGATGAGATTTGTTCGATCTAGTATGATATATGAACGCACTGAACCAGATACAGATGTTAAACAGCCAAGTCGCTATGGTAAAGGTAAGCATGAAGGACTAGGATATGTGAAACCTAAGATCCCAAGGAAAGAAGAGACATGGAATAAACCAAGATTGAATGAACAAAGAATGGGAAACCAAACTAAGTTCAAACAATCAAGGTTTGAACCAAGTCAACTCAAGTACAGGAATCATCGGGTGACACATAACCAACACTTCAATTGTAAGCCTATTCAAAAATGATATAGGCTGGATAACACAGATCAGAAGTTCAAACAGTACACTGTAAAGCCTAGATCACACACAAATTCATATCGTGTACCTCGACCGACTCACTTTGTAAACACTCACATGGGTAAAACCGTTAGAGTAATTCAGGTGTGGGTTCCAAAAGGTCTAATCCAATTTGGACCCAAATAGATAAGGGTACCATGGTTGTACATTCTTCTTACAGGTACTATCAGTAAAATCAGTCGAGAAGAATAGTGCAATAGAAATGTCAATGTGGTATCTTGATAGCGGATGTTCCAGACACATGACTGGAAACAAAGATTTACTATCCGATATCATGCATTACAAAGGGCCTAAGACTATTTTTGGTGATAACTCGAAGGGTAAGACCGTGGGTAAGGGTAAGATTACTCATGATAACTTTATCATTAATGACGTATTTCTCATTGATAACTTGTGTTTTAATCTTATCAGCATCAGTCAACTATGTGACAATGGTTATATTGTTGAATTTCTTAAACATTCTTGCATGATCAAATCTAGCAACGGCGATATTATGCTAACCGGACTAAGAGAACAAAACACGTATAGGCTGAATTGGCAAAGTAAACAACTGATAGTTCCTACTTGTTTTGTTGCTCAAAATGATAAGTAGTGGTTATGGCATAAACGGCTCAACAATTTAAATTTCAAGTCCATTAAGCATCTGAGTAAACATGAGTTGGTTCTTGGCTTGCCCAAAGGTGATTTTAAAATAGATAGAGTTTGCTCCGCTTGTCAGCAGGAAAAACAGGTGAGAGCCTCTTTTAAAAACAAAGTATGCTCATCTTCTTCCAAATGCTTAGATCTGTTAAATATGGATCTGTTTGGTCCTATACCAATCAGGAGCTTAGGGGGAATGAGATATACCTTAGTGATTGTGGATGATTACTCTCGGTTTACTTGGGTAATTTTCTTATCATCCAAAGATCAAACTGCTACTCACCTGATAAAAATTTTCAAACGTATGCAAAATGAGAAACATACTGGGATAGACAGGATCAAGAGTGATAGAGGCACTGAGTTTTTAAACAAAACCCTTGAATCCTATCTAGATGACCAAGGCATCAAGCATGAGTTATCTGCTGCTCGGACCCCACAGCAAAACGGGGTTGCAGAACAAAGAAATCGAACTCTTAAGGAGGCAGCTAGAACTATGATTGCTGATTCCAATGTATCTCAAAGACTCTGGGCAGAAGCAATTAACACAGCATGTTACACTCAAAACAGATCTATGATTAACAAGAGACACAACAAAACACCATATGAGATCTGGAATGGCACAAAACCTGATGTCTCGTATTTTAAAGTATTTGGTTGTGTTTGTTATATTCATGAAAATGGAAAACATCACCTGACAGCTTTTGATGCAAAAGCAGATGAAGGCATATTTGTTGGATTTTCCTCAGTCAGCCGAGCTTACAGAGTGTTCAATAAAAGATCACTGACTATAGAGGAATCCATTCATGTTATTTTTGATGAAACTACTGTATGTGCAGAAAAGTTTCAAACTGACATTCAAGATTTATCCAGCAGGCTGAAATCAACCGTTCTAAGGGATGAAAGTGATAGTGACGACCCTCCTAGCACAAGAGATGAGCAAGCAGAAGAGATTACTCAACCCAATGAAGGAGGAGTAGATCACATCAATGACGAACAGATAATCGGAGAGGGTGCTATTGAACCTAACAACACAATCAGGGATGAGGAATACACTCAAACAGGCGCAAATCCTCTCGGACCAAATCTTTGGTGGAAAAAAAATCATCCACCTGATTTGGTCATCAGTAACCCTACAGCACCTATTCGTACACGTAATCAACTGATTGATGAGTTATTTCATGCAGCTTTCATTTCACAGCTAGAGCCCAAACACATAGATGAAGCATTACAAGATGCTAGCTGGATTGAAGCAATGCAAGAAGAACTAAATCAATTCACTAGAAACAAAGTGTGGAATCTAGTACCTCGACCGACAAATCAAAACATCATAGGCACCCGATGGGTGTTTTGCCACAAATTGAATGAGGATGGGACAGTGGTAAGAAATAAAGCCCGACTGGTTGCTCAAGGATTCAGACAAGAGGAAGGAATTGACTTTGACGAATCATTCGCTCCAGTAGCAAGGCTTGAGGCTATCAGAATATTCCTTGCCTATGCTGCTTACAAAAACTTCAAAGTATATCAAATGGATGTCAAGTCAGCTTTTCTCAATGGTCTACTTCAAGAAGAAGTATATGTTGAACAACCACCAGGTTTTATCAACTCTTTAACTCCTAATTTTGTTTTTAAGCTTGATAAAGCTCTTTATGGCTTAAAACAAGCACCGCATGCATGGTATGATACATTATCACAATTCCTATTAGATCATGCCTTTACTATAAGAACAGTCGATAAGACTCTTTTTAAGTTTGTTAAAGGAGATCACATTTTACTCGTTCAAATATATGTAGATGATATTATATTTGGATCAACTAATCCTTGTCTATGCGAGAAATTTTCTAAGATGATGCAGGAACAGTTTGAAATGAGCATGATGGGAGAATTATATTTCTTCCTCGGACTACAAGTCAAGCAGCTGGATAATGGCATCTTCATAAATCAAACTAAGTACACCAAAGAACTTATGAAGAAGTTTCGTAAGGAGAATTGCTCTGACATTTCTACCCCTATGAGTGCTTCTATTAAACTTGACAAAGATGAAGCAGGAGCACCAGTTGAGGTAACTATGTATCGAGGTCTAATCGGTTCATTACTTTATCTTACAGCCAGTAGACCAGATATTATGTTTGTTGTATGTTTGTGTGCAAGATTTCAAGCAGCACCCAAGCAATTGCATTACATCGCAGCCAAGAGGATTATTAAATATCTTAAAGGCACTACAAATGTGGGTCTTTGGTATTCCAAAGACTCATAATTTAACCTTGTTGGCTATTCAAATGCAGATTATGCAGGTTGCAAGATGGACAGAAAAAGCAGTAGCGGATTGTGTCAATTTTTGGGAGATAGACTTATTTCATGGTTCAGTAAGAAGCAAACATCAATTGCCACCTCTACTGCTGAAGCAGAATATCTTGCAGTTGGCAGTTGTTGTGCTCAAATACTGTGGATACAACAACAGCTTAGGGAATATGGAATCAAGTCAAATGAAGCTCCTATATTTTGTGACAACACGAGTGCTATTGCAATCACTAAAAATCCAGTGATGCATTCCAGAACCAAGCACATTGATGTGCGCCATTATTTCATTCGTGAACACGTGCTCAAAAAGGAGATTCAAATGATCTACGTATCTACTGACCAGCAGGCAGCAGATATTTTCACCAAGCCATTGCCGGACGCTAATTTTTCTTATTTTTGCAATATTCTTGGTTTAATTGATTTAAATTAAGACAAGCATAAGTTTAGGGGGAATAATCATTTATTTCTTTTAAATACTTTCATTACATGGAGTGCTTAACCCTAACCCCTAATAAGTCTAAAGTCAGCATGAGCCGCAGAAATTCTGCTTCTCATTTCATGACTCCACTCTATCATCCAGACAGAAAGCGAGCCTTGACCATTGCTGACATCATCCTTGAAACAGATGTTCTGCATCTCGTCTATTTCTGCCAACAGCATCATGAGCCGAATTGCAGATGGCCTTAGCACCACACCAGTGCTCTGGGTTTGCAAGAAACGCTTACACCACAGCAACCCTGCAGCAAGGCCCGGCCTAAGAGGCACAACACCTGAACGATTTTGACGACGAATGGCTTCCATCATATACCACATGCTCATACCTCTTTCCACAACTCTACTTCTGTAGATGGACTTTCGTCTTTCGAAATCGGATTCATCCATTTTTTTTATTTGTTATTGTTTCAATGAAGCTATGATCTATTTACTTGTTTACATCACAGTATTTATAGGCGAAGAATACTAAAGGCCAAAGGTCATGAATGCCAACAGTTACCTACTGATTTATCTTCGAGAAAATCCAAAAAATATACTGGCTCAGACTGTTGATAAGCATACATTATCGATATTTGTGCACTCTTGCATTTATCTAAAAGCTCAAAATAGTTATTATTTGCATTTGATGTGTGATGTGACGTAACTTTATTGCTTATTGATTCATAAAAGCAGATAATGCGCAAAATAGATTTGTTTATTTCAGGAAACAGAGAAGGACATATTACATAAGAGCCCTAAAGGCTTCAAGAGCCCTACCGATCTCCTTCTCCACCTCACTCTTCCATGAGAGCATGAAGAACGTAAGCTCTCTAGTAGGAGAGCGAACGTAGCCGAGATCATCCGACCGGATGCGCTCCAGTCCTTCTAGCTCTTTGTAGAGCAAGAGAAGCAACAGGCCCTCTGGACTGAAGACCAACATCGAGTCAGACGGCCCCAGCTTGTCTTCATATTGCTGCACAAGGGCAGCATAGTCTCTCTCCAAATCATGAGGATGGCCAGTTGAGAGAAACAGATGCAACTCTTCAATTGTCTCCATTTCTTCAACAACCTTTGTACTCTCGAGACCTTACTCTCGTCAGCGCAGCGGCGAATTCTTCTGTCAAATCACCTCCCAGACTAGGCATATTTCTTTCTGATTTATTGAATGACTTCTTATTGTTACACGACTGATATATTCACTTCATATTTATAGCCATAAAAAGAGAAGGTGAAACATCGGGTGATATCAATCATCTACTAAACGGATCACGCATCAAATCATTACTCTGAAAATCGACGGCGTGTCCAAGACTTCCCATATCATGATGTCAGACGTTCAAGAATGATTACAGTCATTGGAATTCGAATCCAACCACCTTATATTATATTTTATTATATTATATTCATTGTACTTACTTTATTTTACCTCGTATCTTTCACTCTCTCTCTCTTTCAAAATTCAAAATTTTAAGTGACGTGGCACCATATTTACCGATCATTTCAGACGTCTCTCACAACTTGTCTTGCAAATCAAACTCATATTCACTTTTTGCATTTGCATTCTTCACAAACTATTGATCAAATACATTGTTTGCAGAAAACTCAAGGATGTCTATCCAAAAGACTTGTCTGGCTATTATATTCGATGAAGTCCATTTCATCCAGAATGCGGAAATTTCAGCCATGTTCAACATGATTGAAGCTTCCGGTCTTCGCAAATTTCTTAGCTTTGGATCAATGGTCAACTATGATCTGGTCAAGGAATTATTTGAATCCTCACAACTACATCATGGAAGCATCATATGTATCATCAGAGGACGGAAGATCGAGTTCAATCAACGTTTCTTTGGCGACACTTTCAACTTGCCCACAACCGGTTTGATGAAATGCGCAGACTTACCTGACGGAAATGCAACTCACTGGGCAGCTCAATTCACACTTGATGGCTTACCCATTAAGGTCAATGGCCTCAAACAAAGCTTGAAGCCAGCATACCGACTATTGGCTAACATAGTCGCAAAAACTCTTTTAGCCAAGGCTGGCTCCTACGACAAGATCACTCTCAAAAAGCTTCAGTACATGGCCTCTATTGCCTCCCAGTTGAACTTCAACTGGTCTTCGATTCTCTACTCTACATTATGTGAAATGATTAGAGGAAAAGGACAATTGAAAGGTTTTGCACTACAGATATGTTATCTACTTGCAGACCTAGACGTTGACTCCTCAGACTATGAAGTCCTTCATGCAGCCAAATGGTTAAATGCAGTCACAATCCCTCTGTTCTTAAAAAAAAATCAGGTTACTTCTAACCAGCTCAGGACTATCAAACGAGAAATTGGGGTAGAGCAACACATTTCCAAAAACACTGCAGCTCCCCAAGTCAAGCGTACTCGACTGATTAGACAACCTATTCAAGTAGACTCTGATATGGAGGATGAGGTTAGTGACAATGCTCCCTTAGTTAAAGTATTCGCTCACCCCTCTCCATCCCAAAAGGCAAAAATGGCTCCCAAGCTATCTCACCCGAAACCAAAGAGGATCAAGTTGCTATCTACAGTTCACACCCCAACGTCTCAACTGACCACAGCAACCACTGAAGTCTCAACATCCAAAACACTATCTACTCACACAATCCAAATTCCCCAAATAACTTCCGAACCAACTTACATCACCATTGTTACCACATTACCCATTTATCTGCCCTCACCGACTTCATCAGTTGATATTGCTGCCGTCATCAGTCAGCAAATCTTGAGAACACAAGAGTTGGTTGTGATGACCCAGATTCTTCCACCAAAATGAATCACTATCCAGGAACCCTCGTTCTCTGTACTGACCTCAACTTCAACCGACCTTCAGGGAAAAGGAAAAGCACCTCTCATCCCATTTCAAAAAACCCAATCGGTAGGAAAAATGGAGGTTCTTATTATTATTTTTAACATTCTCCGGGTTGTGCGGTTCAAATTACAGGAATTTGATGAATGGGTAAACTATCGTCTGAATGCTTCATATTCTCAGATCTTGCTTGAGAATAAACTGGAATACCTTTCCAAATTGGAAGACAAGATGTTCATTCTCACTGCCACATCAAATCTTGAAATAGCACTCGGCAGATATAAGTTGGTGGACGTTCAGCTCCGTGATAGTCTCGCCCGACATATTCTTGCCAAAAGAGAAGAGAACTATCAGCCGATGAGCAAAACTGCCAAAGATGACACTGAAGTCATCTTACGTCTTAAGCAGTCAGTTGATGTCACTGACACCTTTTTACGAGAATATCGACTCAAATACTCCATCCCACTACCGGACGACGAATACATACAGACGTATAACAACGAAGTTCAGGCCATGATCCCTCTTCTAGATTCTCATGATAACTCGAAAATATCTGACTTCGTATTTTCAGCAGAGGAACAGGAATTTATTGCGGCACAAGACGAATGTCCCTTGACATATTTTTCGTTTGCTTCCTCATCAGCTGCTGAACCTACATCAAATGCTGATCTCATCACAGACACTCAACTGACTGACCCAATCACAACAGTTACTGGTGATAATCTTCCTGAGATCCCACTCACATCAGTCTCAGATGTTATGCAATCAATTTTTGATGATGAACAACCAACATCTCCTCTTCTGGAGATCCATTCTAAAGACTCACCTCAACCAACGACTGACGGCTCGCAGCCCTCCAGTCCAATTCACCAAACAGATCAGGTGATTGGAATCGATGTCCGTTCATCGATCGAGACCACCATAGTCTCACCTCCAAAAGAACAAACTACCACAATTGCTTCAACTTCAGTTGCTGACTCCGAACCAGCGAATTATGCTTTGGAACGCATCGTAGAAGATCTTCGCGAGACCACACAGCGACTCAGCAATCGCATATAAGGACAAGATGCTAGCATTGACAACACAAGATCATCGATTATGTCTTGTCTTAATAGTTTGTCTTCTGAACTCGGTAGATGCGTCACTGAACTGAAAAACTACAAATAATGCAATCTTCGAGCTATGGGTACTATTGCCGAACAGGTCTCTCAAACTGTTCGACACACAAATAGGCATACTTCAACGCAAATCTCAGTTCTTCAGGCTGATTTAACCGCTCATATCGACTCACGTATTGACACTTTTCAAAACACTGTCGGTGCTCAACTAGGAGAGATCATCTCTTATCTCACCCGTGGTGATGTCAAAAAGGGGAAAGTATCCAGAAAATCAGTTGACACCTCTTCACAGATAATGCAAAGGAAGTAAGGTACATTTTTTAACGTAATGTAGGTGTAATAGGTCTTCACTGCTACTTATCAATGATTGCTTGTAACATTAATTGTTCAATGCAATTCATCTTCGCAATGAATTCATTTCGTCTACTATCTTCTTTAAATGATTTTTGGGGCCTAGGTTTTGTCATCACCAAAAAGGGGGAAATTGTTGAATCCTAACTTTTGGTGATAACAAAACAATACTTTGTTGTTTAGTAGGCCGCCATTTATTTGTATAAGCAGCTACGTCAATCGAACAAAGACATATCTACCGACGGCAACCAAAGCATGCAAAGTAGTTGTACGTCAACCGAACAAGTACATATCTACCGACGTCACCTAAAGCTTATCAACCAACGAAAGATGCAATCTCAAACATATCTACCGACTGAGATATCTACCGAACTTCAAATACAAAAAGTTATACGCTACATTTCGTATTCACAGTTTCCCAGATCTCAGAAACTGACAAGACAACTGAAAAGCAAAAGGACGAAGAATTTAAGGATTTTTTTGATAAAGTGAGAAAACCTTAAATAGCATTTAATGTGAGCGACACATTGAATAGACAATTAAAGGCGCTCCAAGTACGAAATATTCAGAAAGCTTTATCAGTAGGGAAATCCTACCGTTGGACAAAGAAGAAAGACGTTGAAGACAAAGGCTATATATATCAAAGCCTCTCTAGACAAAAATACGACAAAACACAACACAACAACGCTTATTGAGAATCTGTCTATCTGAGCTCTCGAACCCATCTTGAATACTCAACCGCTCAAAGAGAAAACTCTTAGCCTTAACAGCTTTATCCGATCTTCGAAGAGATCTTCTTTAAGGGTTTCTCAAATCCAGATATCGTTTGAAGAACGCTACCTGATACAAGGATTTGAGAAGTCTTAAGTCCTCGAGAGACTAAGACAATCATCATCACCATCTGAAGAAAAGTTTGATAAGAGCTTCAAATCTTATCACTGTGAATCTAGGAGTTCCATATTAGGCATTGGATAAGTCCTAACATGGATCGGGTGTATTGCAAGATGTTGTAATAACCAAAGTCTTCTAGTGAATCCTTCCGAGGTGGAAGAAGGGGTGACGTAGTAGATTGAGCCCCGAACATCCAAGAAACATATCTGTGTCTACTTACGTTATTGCATTGCATCATTCCATGGATATCATCTAGCATGTTGAGAGCTATTTCCGCACTAATCATAGTTGCTCTTATATTTCTAGCAGGCTAAAAGAAAATCGGTCGAGTGAACTAACATTTACTCAACCATATTGCATTAGATTTTAAAGAATATCAATATTGTGTATTCACCCCCCCCCCCCCCTTTACACACTATATCGATCCCCAACAATTAGTCTAACATGCATGCTTAAAAATGATTCACGAGTCAACCAACAGCTTCTCATGTTCAATCAAAAGCAACATTTTTTTAAAAAAAAAATATTTCGACAACTCTATCATCATCGGCTAACAGTCATCATTCTACTTGTATCCACAACACAAACAACAACACATTGATAAGCATGATTACGAAATATATGCAAAGAACTAAACCATATGAATGCAAAACACAATGATGAACGAAACAAAACTAAATAAAACCCCCCCCATACTTATCCAAAGCATTGCCCTCAATGCTTCAGTAAAAATTAACAAAATGCATAACAAACACACAAATGCAAGACGAACAAAAACAAAATGAAAAAGACAATAACACTCCCTTGGTTTTCGATTCATCCTCTTCCTTCTTGACAGTATCAGCTGGGACAGCAGCATCAGACTGTGTATATCAGCAGGCTCGCAAACTGGAATGGGAAAGAAGTAAAAATTAAATAAAAAAACAAAATCCAAAAATAAAATAAAAAACAAGGGAAGGAACACTAGGTTGCCTCCCATTCAGCGCTAAATTTATAGTCTAATGCCCGACTATGCAGTAGCAACCATGCGGTTGCCGCCCATAGTAAGAATCATACGACTCTACGTATGGGTCTTGATTGTGTACGCCCTCAAGCTTGGCTTGATATATGCATGGGAAGCTCGTCGGTCCAACAACACTCGGCATGAACTTTTTATTTTGTAAAGAGACTCCGAATCTAGGCTGAAGCTCATAGAGAATGGAATATGTTGGAGGTGGCGTCAATGGAAAGAATGGATCTTCAAGTGGTGTACATGTAAAGTCCATTGACGAGGTCAAATATTTCACCTTGAATATTTCCTCCTCCTCCACTGTCACTTCTGGCTCATCCTCACAAGAAGATTCCTAAAAAATTATGTTCTCATGATCTGGCTCAATTATTTCATTCTCTTGGCAGATCTCAAAAATTGGTTCTCTAAGAAGTGCAATTTGCTCATTCAAGAAACTTAGAGACTTGATGCGGCTTTCTAAGAACTGATTTATTTCTGTCTGTTGTCGTACCATGTTCTCCAACTGAGCCACATGATCATCCTCAAAATATCCGATGCACTATTCTTTATGCTCGGTGGTTGGTTTGAAAATTTTATAGAGTTGATATGTGGAGGATATTGGTGACTCCAACCCTGCAGTGAAGGATCACAATGTCAATGGTAGTCGAAATCTGCCATATCTTTTAACAAGTGCATCGCACTTTCGTAATCTCTGTTGAACAAGTGACTGCCCATAGCCAAAGCTCCATAATTTACCCAATGTCTTGTTGTCGCATCCAAACCACCATAAAAAATTTGAGTAAGGGTGCAGTTCGAAAATTGATGGCATCGAAATCTATTCGCCAAATCATTGAATCTCCCCCAAGTAGCATAGAATGGCTCTGAGTATTGTTGGCCAAACATTGTGAACACCTGTCGATAATCAATCTCCAAGTACCTCACAAGTAAGAAACAATAAAATTAAAAAAAAACTAAAAATAATAAAATATATAGTCTCAAGCAAATAATCTATCCTAATATTAACTAAACAGTCCCCGTCAACGGCGCCAAAAACTTGACCGGCTAAATCGGTGTGATATAAATCTACTGGCAAGTGTACCAAGTCAAGTAATTGTAAAGTGGACAGAGAGTCCAAGTATCGATCCCACAGGGACTGCAGTCAATTCTCAAGAATTAATTATTTAGCTTAATCTAGACAAAATCATAAAAAACAATTTGATTTAAATAAAAATAAGAATTCAAAATAAAAATTTCTTAAAAAAAAGAATTAAAAAACCTGAAAATAAAAATAATTAAAACGAGACAACCAAGACACACGTAGGTACCGAACAAATCATGTAACATGTAGTTGATTCAGGACTCAGATTTAATCTTAAATCACGGGAATTCTCTTATCTTGTTCAAATGTCTATTTCTAGAACAATCAAACCTATTCAAATATTGACGAATTAATCTTTCGTAATTCTAATCAAATTTGAATGCATGACGAACGGTGAAAATTCAGTAAAAACTCAAACCATACACTGAAACCGAATTCTATTTCTAGTCGGTTTTACAATATGTTGATTATCAAATCGATCAAAATCAAAACCTCATCTGTCGATTTGAAATCTATTAACATGCAAAAAAATAGTTGATCAGGCTATTCACAAGACAAATACAAATTCGACAATCAATAAAATAAAATCAAGCCTGAAAAATCTCAAACAAACATCCAAGTTTTCTACATAAATTTGTTCGGCCCAATCACACAGTCTTGGTTGAAAATAAAATTCTCAATAATTGAAACTAGAATTAAAAAATAAAATAAATAAAGAAGAAGAAAAGAAAAGAGAAATCTTCTCTCCCAAGCCTTGTAGCCACCTCCCTTGCGTTGTCTGCATTCTAGAACTTCGGAACCCTCAAAAATATGTTATAACTTCTATTTATATGGTCCGGAATGCCTACCAATTAATTTTCTTCCAATACAAGGAGTTTTTGCATAAATCTGACGCCGAAACACGCACGCGCGCGTGGAAGAAGTCTCGCGCGCACGCAAAACAAAAAAACAGAATTCTTAGATCAGTTTCCAGTGTAGCAGAGTGAGTGCCTCGTGGGGTGGGAATTTGATACCATAATTCGATTTGGTTGTATAAACAAGATTTAGTAATGTATTATTTTAGATCGTCGGTTGTATTCCGCCGACTGGATTTGTTGTATTTAATTTCCGCTGTTAAGCTTTTAAAATTAATTATTTTGCATGCTCAATTAAATCTGATTAGGTAGTGGATATGGGTAGGGTCGCTACAATAATAATAATAATAATAATAATAATAATAATAATAATAATAATAATAATAATAAGCGTATAAATAAATTTTATTTTGAAATATGTAGTTAAAATATAATATTTTTTATTAAAAATAATATCATTATATTCCTTTTTCATTTCAACCAGTATCAATCGTTGGAATGTAATATAACAATGGGAAAAGTACACTTTTGATCCTCTAATTTGTACATTTTCAATTTTTGGTCCTGTTAAAAGTAAATTTGCAATTTTAGTCATGTAACTTGCATTATTTTTTTATTTTTGGTCCTATTAACATTGAATTCGAATTTTTAGTCCTGTAACTTTCATAAATTTTTATTTTAAGTCTTGTTAACACCGAATTTACAATTTTAGTCCTGTAACTTGCATTCTTTTTCATTTTTAGTCCAGTTTACATATAATTTTCATTTTTTTATCTTGTAACTTCCATATATTTTTATTTTTAGTTATATTATCGATGAATTTATATTTTTAATTCAATAAATTTCATATTTTTTATATTTTTATTCATAATATATTATGATTTACATATTTTAAAACTTTTAAAATTTAAATGAATCAAAATAATTGAACTAAAAATTATTCAAATATTTTTTACTCTAAATATCATCTTATAAAATACAAAATAAAAATAAAAATATTAATTTAATATGAATAATTTTTTCGATTTAGTTTTTATGTATATAATATGAAATCGAACCATATAATTTTATTTTATTTTTAATCATATTAAAGGGGAATTCAATGGTATTGTTAACACTTACTTTTTATTTTTAGTCATATTAAAGGAGAATTTTTATTTATATACCATGTAATTTGTATTTTTTTAATTTTTAATTTATATTTCTACCAAAAATTGTTTGTGACAAGAATAGATTACGTGAGTACTTGAGGTTTGGTTAAAACAAAAGAGACCATAAATCCAAAATCAAGAAACAAAATACAAAACGAAAATCGAATTTTGGTCGGATATAAAATTAAAATTAAAAAATTTTGATTTCATATTATATATCAAAACTAAACCCTAAAAAACATGATTCACATTATATTAATTCGTTTATTTATATTATGTATTTTATAAGATGATATTTAGTGTAAAATTGTTTTGAATAATTTTAGTTGAATTTTTGTTATTTAATTCATTTAAATTTTAAAAGCCTTAAAATATGTAAATCATAATATATTATAAATAAAAATATAAAAAAGTATGAAATATATGGAATTAAAAATATAAATTCATCGATAATATGACAAAAAATATATATATAGAAGTTACAAGACAAAAAAATAAAAATTCAATGCAAAAAGGACTAAAAATGAAAAACAATGCAGGTTATAGGACTATAATTATAAATTTAATATTAATAGGACTTAAAGTGAAAAATTAATGAAAGTTACAGGACTAAAAATGCGAATTAATGTTAATAAGACCAAAAATAAAAAAAATAATGCAACTTACAGGACTAAAATTACAAAATTATTTTTAACATGACCAAAAATGGAAAATATGCAAATTATAGGACCAAAATTGTAATTCTCCCATATAACAACTATTCCATTTCAAATCTATTTCCATTCCAAATTTGATTTCATTCCTAACTTATTCATTTTCAATGTACCAATCATGCTTAAACGCATCAGTAAAAGTATAAGTACGCTGGAAAAACCCGTGTTAGTATAATGAAGATAATCGTTGAATCTAGACGTTACACTCGTTCGTCTCTTTCAAAACATTTAATTTCTTCGTACTCATGACATTATTCTTTATTGTTAATGTATATGATCAAAAAGATATTTTTGATGTACTAAAACCGACAAAAATGATAAAAATTAAACTGTTGACTTTACATAGATTGACCATGAAAATCAATGAAAAAACTCTTTTTTTTTTTGTAATTCGAACCTAACTGTTTTGTATTCCTTTCATGTTTGGTTATAAATTAAAGTTAAATTCATATTTACGGGACAAAATGATGCAAATCCAGAAAATATTTCAATAAATGGAAGTCTACAATTAATAAAATAAAAAGTAACATTAAGACCTATGAAACAAGGAAATGAAACAAGAATATGTAGGACCCACATGATTTGCATCAATCAAACAAGTCCACACCACACATGAGGTATTACCTCATACGTAGGACCGAATTATTCGGAATGAAGTTTGAATTTCATAAGTTAATTTATTATCAAAACAAAAATTACCAAAAGAGGGAAAACAACTCAGCCTACCAAAAAAGTGTTATTTATTGTCCAAATTGAAAAACCCTCCAAAATTAATTAAATCTCAACGTGCCAAAAAGCTTGAATGCACAAGTCCATGTGATGTAATATCATCCCATTGACCATTTGATGTATACAAAACTACAAGTCCATGTGATATACAACGTGCAAGGAACCACAACTGACACTTTTTTGTGTACAATTTTTCCCTATCAACACGATTTCAGTACAATTGTTGCTCCATATCTGATCTTTCAAATTGATTTGTTCGCTTCTCTCGGCAGCCAAGGCTTTCATTCTACCGTATTTTGTCATGCTCTTCAAACGTAATATAATTCACTCGAGAAACTTTATTTTTCATCGATACTTTAAATTTTTAAGTTTAATTTTTTAATTCAACAATAAATAATTTGGTATCTGTTTTAAAATCTTGTTAAATTTTAGCATTAGTTCGCTATTTGTTTTACTCCCCACCCCCCAATTTTCGTCATTTTTCCGTGATGACAACATCAAGTTAATGTGGTGCTGACATGATGTTGGTGTAAACACTGTTGGAAAACTGGCGGTCTCAGATCAATCACGATTGATACCCGGTGCAGCGGAAGTTTAAAAATTTTATTATGGAACAATTCCATAGTGTGGGTATCAACCGTTTAACGATTAAATTATTTGTGTGTGTAAAATTAAATAACTATTATTAAATTTTACCTTCAATCTCGAATCGAGATTAATGGACACCACACAGATTTCTCTGCGCTTCTTGTATCTCCCAGGAACTGATGAACTCCTTCAATCAGGTCCACGAATGGGGTTTAAATCCCTCTGATAGATTGCACTAGAAAATCTATCAGAAGTTTTCTGCGAAGAGATTAAACGAATCTGATTCGTTATTCCTGGCTGCAATTCAAAAATCACAGACCGGAATTTCTCTGACAGAGCAAGGAGGGTTCGGCCGATTTAATTATGAGAGAGGCTAGGGTTCGAAATTTTGCTCTCAAAATAATGACCTGTTGTGTCTAATTTCTGTACTGCAATAACTTATTTATAATGCAGGCCACTAACAGCTTAGGGCCCATTAGTCATAAGTTGAGGCCCGACAAGCAAAGCCCACACGTTCAGAAATTAATATAAAATTCATCGTGACTCCGATTGATGAACCGATTTCACCAATGTGCACAGAAACCATTTCTGCACATTTTAAAGTCAAGATAAATTTTCCTGAATCCGAATTCAGTGGTTTCCAAAAATGTCCATCCCTATGTCATTTTAGGAAATCCTACTCCCTTACTCTTATTTAAGAAGTCCAGCTTCTTTATTCATTAAATTTAACTCTTTAAATTTAACTATCTCAACGGGGATTAAAACTCCATTACACTGTGTGACCCTCAATGGTTCAGGGATACAGCTAGCCGTGGGCTCACAACTCCTTGTGACTCGGAACAACAATTTCCGACTTGCCCAACGAATCATGGTAAAGCGCCTAGCAACATCGCCCCATGATTCCCTAGGTATCACTGATAGTGCCTACAAGAACCAGTATATTTTGTTTAGCGTACAGTACGGTCCCTTCATCCATATATCCCGATCGAATCAACAACCATTGGTATATCGAGAGTCGCTCAAGATTCGATAACTATGCAATGCATCTTGAAGATCAAATTAGTGACATCGCATGTGCTACTAAGAAACCATTTCTTAAATCACATCAAGTACTCTGGCCAGAGATTTGTCACACTAATATCTCCTCAGATCGCATAGGATATCCACACTCGCAAGTATGTGGTGAATCCTTGACAACAATGCATTGACTCCTATATGTGTCGTAACTGTACCCAATCTCGACACCTGATGACCCCCATAGAGTCGGTAAACGAGTCAAAGCACAGCACTAGCATATAGAGTCTCCATGATGTTTCAAGTCGTAAGGACTAATGGTGTACAACCAAAACCGCGGACTTTATCCACTCGATAAGTGATAACCACTTGGAAAGTCCGGATAGGGTAGTTCGATTATTCATCCTATGAATATCCATTTGCATGCTTCGAACATCTCCATGTTCCCTACCAATGAAACGTGGTACTCCGCATCGCAAATGCTAGTCTCAAACTCGAGCGATCCTTATCCTTATTATCGGACGGCTCAATCGACTAGGAACGGTTTTTAGAATATACAGTGACTATAAGATGTATTTCATGATAGATATCTCCATGTTCTACCACATCTTACATACACTATAGTATATTCAAGGTCTTTATCAAAACAACAATAGTATATCACAATATAACAATATGAAGTAATATAAAGTCATTGCCATAAAAGTGTAAATAATATTAAACAAAAGATTGTTTATACAAAGAGTCATCAAAGCCCATAGCCACACAGTTGGCTCACTGGGCACCCACTCTTACAATCTCCCACTTGCCCTATAGCCAACTAGTCATACTACGTAGACCCATTGCTTCGCGATGTTTGTCAAACAATGGTCCTGGCAAGGGCTTAGTAAGCGGATCAGCGATATTGTCTGCAGAGGCCACTCGTTCGACAATGATGTCTCCTCTTTCCACAATCTCCCGGATTATGTGGTATTTCCTCAGTACGTGTTTGGATCTTTGATGAGACCTTGGTTCCTTTGCTTGAGCAACGGCACCCGTGTTGTCACAGTACACCGGGACTGGACCAACAAATTCAGGAATGACGCCCAACTCTTGGACGAACTTCCTCATCCAAACGGCCTCTTTAGCAGCAGCTGATGCTGCAATGTATTCAGCCTCAGTGGTGGAATCCGCTGTGGTGTCCTGCTTGGAACTCTTCCAAGAGACAGCACCGCCATTGAGCATAAACACAAATCCAGAGGTTGACTTCGAGTCATCCACATCACTTTGGAAGCTAGAGTCGGTATAGCCTTCCAATTTGAGTTCTCGTCCTCCATAAACCATGAACATATTCTTAGTCCTTCGCAAGTACTTAAGAATGTCCTTCACGGCTTTCCAATGCATTTGACCAGGATTAGACTGATATCTGCTCGTGACACTCAGAGCAAATGCTACATCCGGTCTGGTAGATATCATCCCATACATGATACTACCTATAGCTGACGCATATGGTACATGTGTCATATTCTCTATCTCTTCATCAGTCTTGGGACACATAGACTTGGATAGAGAAACTCCATGAAACATGGGTAGATGTCCTCTTTTGGACCCATCCATTGAAAACCGTTTCAATATGGTATCGATGTAGGTTGATTGAGTGAGTCCTATCATTCTCTTAGACCTATCTCTATAGATCTGTATCCCAAGAATGTAGGATGCCTCTCCCAAATCCTTCATCGAAAATCTACCTGATAACCATATCTTTGTTGACTGCAACATCCCTACATCATTCCCAATGAGTAGGATGTCATCAACATAAAGTACTAAGAATGTCACCGCATCCTTAACTACTTTCTTGTACACGCAAGGTTCCTCCGGTATCTTGATGAAACCAAAATCTTTAATTGTTTCATCAAATTTCTGGTTCCAACTTCTTGATGCTTGTTTTAGACCATAAATTGATCTCTGAAGCTTGCATACCTTATGCTCGCTTCCCATGGATGTGTACCCCTCAGGCTGCTTCATATAGATTTCTTCCTTAATGTCTCCATTAAGAAAAGCAGTCTTCACATCCATTTGCCATATCTCATAGTCATACCATGCAGCTATGGCAATCAGGATTCTTATGGACTTGAACATTGCAACTGGTGAAAAGGTTTCATCATAGTCAACTCCTTGCCTTTGAGTATAACCTTTCGCCACCAATCGCGCCTTGTAGGTCAATACCTTACCATCAGGCCCAAGCTTTCTCTTGTAGATCCATTTACACCCTATTGGAACAATTCCATCGGGAGGATCTACTAAAGACCAAACTTGGTTTGTATGCATCGAATCCAATTCTGACTGCATAGCTTCAAGCCATAAATTCGAATCCGCATCAGAAATTGCTTCCTTGAAGTTTCTTGGATCACATCCAATGTCGGGTTCATCTTGATCCCCTTCAAGAAGAAGACCATATCGAACTGGAGGTCTAGAAGTCCTTTTGGATCTTCTAGGTGCAGGCGTGTCCAGCAATGGTTCCTGAGGTGTAGGATCGTTATTTTGTATTTCGGGTTCTTCTCGAACTTCTTCGAGTTCCATCATCTCGCCTTTCTTATCCAATAAGAACTCCTTCTCCAAGAAGGTGGCATTCCTAGAAACAAACACCTTTGTTTCAGCAGGATAATAGAAATAATATCCGATTGAATTCTTAGGATACCCTACAAAATAACATAAGCTGGATCGACTATCCAACTTATCTCCCACTGTCCGCTTCACGTAAGCAGGACATCCCCAAATCCTCAAGTACGAATACTTAGGAGCTTTGCCATTCCATAACTCGTATGGTGTTTTGTCCACTGCTTTAGTGTGGACGTTGTTCAACAACAATACCGCCGTTTCAAGCGCATAGCCCCAAAACGAAGGTGGAAGCTCAGTGAAGCTCATCATAGATCGAACCATGTCCAACAAAGTTCGATTACGACGCTCCGATACACCATTAAGCTGTGGTGTCATAGGAGGAGTCCACTGAGAGAGAATCCCATTCTCTTTCAGATAGTCCAAAAACTCGGTACTCAAGTATTCTCCACCTCGATCCGATCGAAGTGCTTTAATACTTTTACCTAGCTTGTTTTCTACTTCAGCCCTGAATTCCTTGAACTTTTCAAATGCTTCAGACTTATATTTCATTAAATATAAATACCCATACCTTGAATAATCATCAGTAAAGGTAATGAAGTAGGTGTGGCCATGTTGAGTCCCTACTCTAAATGGACCACAAACATCTGTATGGATCAAATCCAACAGATTCTGACTACGCTCAGGTTTCCCCTTAAAAGGAGATTTAGTCATTTTTCCTTTTAGGCAGGATTCACAAGTAGGTAGAGAATTAATATCAGACATATCAAACATGCCCTCTCCCACTAGCTTGTTCATCCTCCTTGACGAAATATGACCTAGCCTAGCATGCCAAAGGTTTGCCGGGTTTTGACTATCGATTTTCCTTTTGTTTGTTGTAGCCGGTTTATCAACATAATTCATTGGAACGTCTTTTAGTTTTAAGTTGTATAGATCGTTTTCAAATTGTCCATTTCCAATTAAACATTCATTCTTGTAAATATTGCAAATCTCATTCACAAAATTGCAAGAATAACCATCTCTATCTAGCATAGAAACAGAAATAATGTTTTAATTAAATCTGGAACAAATAAAACATCTATCAAAAGTAACTTAAAACCGTTCTGCAAAAAATAAATATTTCCCATAGCTATGGATTTAACTCTGGAACCATTCCCGAGCCTTGACTGGGTCTCACCCATCCTTATCCTATTACTTCTTGTTATCATTTGCAACTCATTGCAAATATGAGATCTACATCTGGTATCCAATACCCAAGAAGTAGTATTAAGAAAAACATTTATTTCAATGTAAAACATACCCTTTGCAGTTCGCAACTGCTTGGGGTATTCCTTGCAGTTACGTTTCCAATTACCGGGTTTCTTGCAGTGATGGCAAACTTGTTTAGACTTGTCCAATTTTGCATGTAACATTTGACCTTGAGATCATGGTCCAACCATTTCTCTAATTCGGCCAACCTTTCGGCAGTTACATCAGCCGGGGCTGTTTTCGGAGAAGCCTTTTCTAACACTTAGAAAATCTTTTTTCGAACTTAGGACAATCTTAACTTATGGAATCATTCTGTATTGTTTGCGTCAATAAGTTTGTTTTGTTGGAGAACAGAAACATGTGGATTACTGAGATAAAACAGACAATTATCGATGATTGTTTAAATAATTTACTAAGACATAAAATTGGCGAATTTTATTTTATGAATCTCACTCCCACTATTTTAACGATTTCACCACCCTCTAGTGAAAACGGAAACTTTTTCCTTAGTGAGAACATGGAGTCCAATTGACAAACTTATGGTCCCGAATAATATCAGTCAACCATAATTCTCAAAAGGTAGAGCCCAATTGCTTCCAAAGCAACCCCCATGTGTTTACCTCATGTCCAATAAGGGCCCAATAATATGACGCCGTTTAAAGTGACATGTCAAGATGACCCATCAATATTAAGTTGTGATGGACGGTCGCCATGTGGATCCCCCAATAATATGAGCCGATCCCATGGGAGTTCCACCCAACTTACAACATTTGTCGATCCAATGTACAGCTTTCCGACGGACGGGCCCCCCCAATAATATGAGCCGGACCGTATCCGCGGGTAGCATCACATACATTGACCGTTGATGGAAGGTGGGAACATTTAAACAAATTTAAATTTCCTTTATTATATCTTGATATAAATTTTAAATCATATTTAAAATGAGGGATTTTTAATTATAAAAATATTTGTCTCATCATATTCATTTTATTGCATGCTTGCCGGATTCACGCAATTTATGTCTAAACATGCATACAATCATAATATCAAATATTATATAGGATGATCGATTCCATTTCTAATTGACCCGTGGTTGCCAATCACGGGTCTTAGTCCAATCCTAGGTGATATGCAGTATGCAATGCAATCCTATTACATGTGCTTCCAATTTACATTTCTTCAGTTTTTATTGTCTGCTGGGCCCACCGTCTTCAAATCTTGATCTCCCACTAAATCTAATGTATTTACAATAAATAACAATGACAAGTAGGGGATACATTTTTAGGGGGTGGGAACGGGCCATAAACCAAGCCCACTTTTATTACATATGACATTCATATCGGGCCATAAACCAGGCCCATTAATAAAACCAACAACAATAAAAACAAAATGTAAATTCCTTATATACACCTACAAAATTGGTCATGGCAATCGATCATCCTTATCCAATAACATTTAATTCAAAATTAATTTATTGGATAACATGCAGTGGCAATTCAAATTTAAACAAGATAAAATCATATTTTATATATAAAATCTCATTTCACATATAAAATCATATTTTATCTCTATATCAAATAAAATCATATTTTATCTATAAAATCCAATTTTACAAATAAAATCATATTTTATTCAATATATCATAAGATCATATCTTATCATCAATTGTACCAAAATAATTGATTTCAAAATTCAATTTACGGATAAAACATTAAAATTTTCCAAAAATTCAAATTTATCCAAAATCAATTTTAAAATTTTACGGACTCGAACAATTCGATCCGAAATCTCGTGAACCAATCAAAAACAATTTTTTGACCGGACCAAAAATAAAATTTTAACATATTAAAATTAATTTTTAATAAAAATATAATTTTTCCCGCGGGCCGCCCGGGACACTCCCGGGCCGGCCCGCACCCGGGGCGCGGGCCGGGGGCAGCCCGGCTGCCCCCTTAGGGCAGCAACAATTGCTGCCCTGGCGGCGCCGTGCGTCGCCCTGGGCGGCGCTGTGCGCCGCCCTGGGCAGCGCCGAGCGCTGCCCTGCGCAGCGCCCAGCGCTGCGCTGGGCAGCGCACAGCGCTGCCCTGGGCGGCGCCGTGCGCCCCCTTTGGGCAGCGACGGTCGCCGCCCTGGGCGGCGCCGTGCGCCCCCTTTGGGCGGCGCCATGCGCCTCCCCCGGGGGCAGCGACCATCGCCGCCCCCTCCGGGCAGCGATCCTATCGCTGCCCGGGTTTTGCCCCGAAAAAAAAAAAAAATTTATTTAAAAATATTTATTTTGTTTCAAAAACCGAGACTCAAAAATTTTGTACAATTGATTAATTCAATCGTTTGATCTGAGCAACCTGGCTCTGATACCACTGTTGGAAAACTGGCGGTCTCAGATCAATCACGATTGATACCCGGTGCAGCGGAAATTTAAAAATTTTATTATGGAACAATTCCATAGTGTGGGTATCAACCGTTTAACGATTAAATTATTTGTGTGTGTAAAATTAAATAACTATTATTAAATTTTACCTTCAATCTCGAATCGAGATTAATGGACACCACACAGATTTCTCTGCGCTTCTTGTATCTCCCAGGAACTGATGAACTCCTTCAATCAGGTCCACGAATGGGGTTTAAATCCCTCTGATAGATTGCACTAGAAAATCTATCAGAAGTTTTCTGCGAAGAGATTAAACGAATCTGATTCGTTATTCCTGGCTGCAATTCAAAAATCACAGACCGGAATTTCTCTGACAGAGCAAGGAGGGTTCGGCCGATTTAATTATGAGAGAGGCTAGGGTTCGAAATTTTGCTCTCAAAATAATGACCTGTTGTGTCTAATTTCTGTACTGCAATAACTTATTTATAATGCAGGCCACTAACAGCTTAGGGCCCATTAGTCATAAGTTGAGGCCCGACAAGCAAAGCCCACAACGTTCAGAAATTAATATAAAATTCATCGTGACTCCGATTGATGAACCGATTTCACCAATGTGCACAGAAACCATTTCTGCACATTTTAAAGTCAAGATAAATTTTCCTGAATCCGAATTCAGTGGTTTTCAAAAATGTCCATCCCTATGTCATTTTAGGAAATCCTACTCCCTTACTCTTATTTAAGAAGTCCAGCTTCTTTATTCATTAAATTTAACTCTTTAAATTTAACTATCTCAACGGGGATTAAAACTCCATTACACTGTGTGACCCTCAATGGTTCAGGGATACAGCTAGCCGTGGGCTCACAACTCCTTGTGACTCGGAACAACAATTTCCCGACTTGCCCAACGAATCATGGTAAAGCGCCTAGCAACATCGCCCCATGATTCCCTAGGTATCACTGATAGTGCCTACAAGAACCAGTAGATTTTGGTTAGCGTACAGTACGGTCCCTTCATCCATATATCCCGATCGAATCAACAACCATTGGTATATCGAGAGTCGCTCAAGATTCGATAACTATGCAATGCATCTTGAAGATCAAATTAGTGACATCGCATGTGCTACTAAGAAACCATTTTTTAAATCACATCAAGTACTCTGGCCAGAGATTTGTCACACTAATATCTCCTCAGATCGCATAGGATATCCACACTCGCAAGTATGTGGTGAATCCTTGACAACAATGCATTGACTCCTATATGTGTCGTAACTGTACCCAATCTCGACACCTGATGACCCCCATAGAGTCGGTAAACGAGTCAAAGCACAGCACTAGCATATAGAGTCTCCATGATGTTTCAAGTCGTAAGGACTAATGGTGTACAACCAAAACCGCGGACTTTATCCACTCGATAAGTGATAACCACTTGGAAAGTCCGGATAGGGTAGTTCGATTATTCATCCTATGAATATCCATTTGCATGCTTCGAACATCTCCATGTTCCCTACCAATGAAACGTGGTACTCCGCATCGCAAATGCTAGTCTCAAACTCGAGCGATCCTTATCCTTATTATCGGACGGCTCAATCGACTAGGAACGGTTTTTAGAATATACAGTGACTATAAGATGTATTTCATGATAGATATCTCCATGTTCTACTACATCTTACATACACTATAGTATATTCAAGGTCTTTATCAAAACAACAATAGTATATCACAATATAACAATATGAAGTAATATAAAGTCATTGCCATAAAAGTGTAAATAATATTAAACAAAAGATTGTTTATACAAAGAGTCATCAAAGCCCATAGCCACACAGTTGGCTCACTGGGCACCCACTCTTACAAACAATGCTTACTTATTAGAATTCCATTGCAAATAGAGAAAATTACAATTTTGGTTCTGTAAGTTGGTCTATTTTGGGCTCTACTCATGTAACTCGTAAATTTTTTTTTTTCATCAAGTAACTTGAATTTCTTTTTAATTTGGTCAATTTTTTTCCCCAAACTATTAAATCTGTCGAGTATGATTATTTGATATCAGTGCTACCTTACGTGGCACATGTGGCGAGAATAAAGGTTATATTGGTCAAATAAAGTAAAATGACTCCAAATGAATATTAGTGGAAAATTTTTTCTTTATCTTTATTTTTTTAAGTAGATTTTAATGTGCGTAATATAGACTTCGTCTTTCTTCTTGTCACGTAAGTCACATGAGAGCATCGATGTCAAATAATCTATATTATGTAAAAAAAGTGATTAATATCGAGCAAGAAAAGACCAAAACCTAAAAAATCCAAGTTACCGAATAAAAAACCAAACTTTGACAAGTTAAATGACTAAAACAAAAAACATGTCCACTTATATGACTAAAACTGCAATTTTCTCCATGAAAATATAACTAAAAATATATTTTAAAAAAATTCTAAGATTCCATTTGAAAACATGTAAGAACAAAATCACAGATGAAAAGCACAAACAGAAAAATTGCTAGTAATTCTTTTGTAATTTTCAAAAACTGTTACCATGCACGTACCGAATACTACAAATTAGCTAGGCCAACCATATATATATATATATATATATATACACACACAATAATACACATACATACATACATATATACATATATATATATATATATATGTATAAATATACATTTTAGAATAACAAGGCCAACCATTTTGAGAGGTGAAGTATACTACTAGTAATATTTGTAGGTCAGAAATGGAACAGGACTCTGAAATTGGAAAGGCTATGTCTCAATTACATTTTGAGAGGTGAAGTATACATAATATTTGTAGCTAGAATGGTCCATCAGAAATATTTTTTTTATATTTATAACGTTAAATAAAAAATTGCATGTCAATTGGAAAAAACAATAACGTGATGAGGATTATTTTTCTTGTTTCTGCTTCTAGCTAGTATGTGATTTTGTTCGCAAATAAATAAACAGATGTAAATTCATTGAGAGATAAAAGTATAGGTCCTTTTTTTTGTTTTGATTTTATTTTAGTGAGTTATAGTATCAAATTTCCATTTTAATTTTCTATATTTATTATAATTATTTTTCTCATTTTATTCTTTTTTTTCACGTGACACTGGCGCATCTCGCAATATGTAAGGATTTTTTTTTGTATAAAGGACGAAAACTACCAAAAAGAAAAGAAGAGCAAAATTTCAAAGAAAAAACCGAAAGACACATGATTTATTAAACTCAATTATATATAATAAAATATAACGAATCATAATTGTAAAAACCAAACGTAAAGAATGGGAAAAAAATTCCCTAAGTAATTTCAGTAAAACAAGAAATTATAATTTGAATTAATGACCACTGACAGTAGCATTCTATTTTTCATGGATGTCATTTTTCAACTAAAAAGATATCCAAAAAAAATATTCATAAAAATTTTGTACGGAAAGATCATTTATCAATTATATTTGCATAAAAATTGTAGTTACCCAAGTACTATTTGAAGTCATTAAAATGTTAAACATGATTAAATAATCATTACTTAAACAAATAAAGTGATAAAACAAGTTCGGAACCAAATGATTGAAGTTCGAATACACCGATATTGAGATCGAAAGCACCGATGTGATTGGATCCAACGCACACAGATAGAAACGTCTGATCAAAGTTAGGCATGAAGATTAGTGAGATGTCAAAAGTGCATGGACACGAGGAAGATCGGATCTACCCACACGGGTTCGGACCGTCCGAACACAGATGTACACTTAGGTGTCAAAACATTCTTGACACATCACCGCAAGAATGGGATCAGATCGTCCGATCTCCGCCCATATAATGATATGTTAATTGGATGTAGGGTTGGATCATAGACCCTGAGTACACTCGACCTGTTTCGTAGAGTTACGTAAGTATTGACCGAGATAAGCAGAGAGTATGTATGTTTATATGTTGCATTTGTGTCATGATAAATGTTTTACTATTTTTATGCATATGTTGTATGTGAATATTTCATTTTGAGATTGTATCTCTTTCGAGATATTCATTCTAGTAGGGTCGCTCAACTCTACATCCTTGATATGTGTTCTGACTCCGGAATACGTTGTGATGACGGAGACTGAAGCTACGATGATTTAGACGAGTGGGGAAGATTACCTAGTGGATTTGACTCCAGGTGGTACTAGTCATTCATGGCGCTTAGTCTGATGAAGATTGATGTAGTTGACTTAGTGGTTCTAGCAATTGCTTTAGGAGGTTTCGTTTATGTTTTTACCATTGTTAAGATACAATTTTCGATTGGGTTGTATAAGATAATACATGATTTTCATTTTTTCCCGCTTTGGCCGGTTGTATTCTACCGTAGGATTTATTGATTTTATTTCCTACTTGAGTTTTCGCAGCTATTTCTCTGATTAAGTTTATTACCTTATGTTAATTGCATGCTTATGTTTTATCTAGGAGATGATCTGGATCGGGTCACTAAATTTATGGTATTATAGCATGCATAGTATTTTGGGACTCATAAATGAGTTTTGGGAAATGATGTGCGTTACTCTTTTCAGATGGCCGGACGCGATGGTGAGAGCTATGACAGTGTTAGGCGTTGGGGAGGTGGTGATGCTCAGAGACATCCGCGAGGACACTGCCATCATGGTGAGAATGGTCGACGTCATTTTGAGTTGCACAAGTTCCTCAAGATGGGACCGAAACCCTTTGTAGGAGGTGAGACTTCAGAGGTCGCAGAGGACTAGGTTGAGAGGATTGAGATTTGTTTCGGTGCCTTTCGTTGTTCTAATGAGCATAATATGGACTTATGGAGGTTGTTGTTTTTCTGCTTGAGGGATGAGCCGAAAATTGTGGAGATCCACATTTGTCCGATTGATCCACGAGCAGGGTTAGGTATTGTGAGCTGATTTCCGCAATGCTTTCTTGAACCTGCACTTTCCTCCAGATCTTCAGCAGGCGAGTTCTATTGAGTTGCCGAGTCATAATCAAAAGAATATGAACATCGATGAGTACCAGCAGAAATTGTTGTTCTGACAGCATATCAATGCTAGTTCTGAAGCCAAGTATGACCACTTCATGGGTCTGAATCAGGAGATATTCGACCGGGTTACAGTCTGTAATGATCCGACGTTAATTGATGGTCTGGTTATTCATTTCTGTTAGGTTGAGATCAGTGTGAACTACACAAATTTGCTGTAGTTTTCTATTGCGTATTTTTATGCTCGCAAGCGCACAATTATCAAGTTTTATTAAAAAGTAAGTAGAGTATCGTTCGTACGAGGAGTATCTTGAAAATAATATCAGTTCTTGTAATTAAAATAATCCAAACTTAATTTAAAAAATTAAATAAATATTTTTTTGCTTCAACTTAAAATAATTAACAGAAAATAGCAAGTCAACCACACAATTTAAAGGATTATCAAAGAGAGAAAAACGTCTAGAGGATTTGATTTCACTTGGTTTCAACAACAACTACTTCTAAATAATTAAAGCTCATGAATTCCTGTTATTTAATAGCCAAGAACACTTAATTGTTTTTATTTTCCTCTCCCGAGCAACAAATAAAATGTATTAATTAAGATTCGATTTCAATATCCCTATTAAAAATCTAGGCTTAATGATATGTGATAAACTATGTTCTTTCAAAAGCTCTGTTAGAGTTATACACTCTCTCGAGCTATATAAACAATAACAATGCATTTTCTAATAATCATATTCAAAATCCTCTCTCCCGAGCAACAATTTCAAATAAATATAACAAATCAATTTATGGCCAGTAAATTGAAGAGACAATAGATTCTAATAAACACAATTAAATTATGGGAATTCAATAACATAAAATCAAAAATTCAAAGAAGTTTTATCTACCAAGCTACATCATCCTCTAGACTAGAAAAGTTTAGTTCATGATCAAAATATAGAAAAAACGAATCATGTTGTTGGGGATCGAATGTGTGTGTAGAGAAAAGGGGGGGGGGGGGGGGAGAGAGAGAGAGAGAGAGAGGGTGAATACACACTCTAAAAATATTTGACTCTAATGCAATATGGTTGAACAAATATTAGTTCACTCAACCGATTTCCCTTTAACTTTATAGAGATATAAGAGCTACTGAAAATAGTGCGGGAACAACTCTTGCTATACTAGATGATAATGATGGAATCGTGTAATGCAGTAGCGTAAGTAAGAAACAATATGTTTATGGATATTCAGAGCTCAATCTCCTACGTCACCCCTCTTCCTCACGGGAAGGATACACTAGAAGACTTTGGTTATTACAACGACGTGCAATACACCCGATCAAAGTTAGAATTTATCAAATGCCCAAGATGGAACTCCTAGATTCACACTGATAAGATTCTAAGTTCTTATCAAACTTTCTTCAATTGATGATGATAGCACTCTAAGCTTTTTGAAGGTTTACGATCTCAAATCCTTGTAGCAGATAGTGTTCTTCAAACAACGGCTGGATTTGAGTAACCCTTGTAGAGATCTCTTTGTAGATCGGATAAGCTTTTTAGAGAAGGGTTGAGTGAGTAGTCGAGTAGTCAAGAAGTGGTTTCAAGTGCTTAAGTATGCAAATCTTTGTAAGCGTGGCTATCCTTTTCATCTGAGTAGACTCTGATATTTATAGTATCTTGCTCAACATCTTCTTCCTTTTGACAATGGTAGGAAAACATCTAGAGTGTCAGATATCAGTCCTTGATTTGTGATGTACGATAATATCTTCTGAATATCTGTACTAGTAGCGCCTTAAATTGTCTATTCAATGTGTCGTTCACATAAAATGCTATTTATGGTTTTCTTACTTTATCAGACGGCTCCTTAAATACTTCTTCCTTTGCATTTAAATTGTCTTGTCAACCTTCTGAGAAACTGGGAATTCGTGACTTCTTGAGTACGATAGATATCCTATCAACTTGTGAGTTCAGCAGATATCCTTGCTTTGATAACCCAGATCGGTTGAGCATACGTGATGTTCTTAGCTCGGTTGATAGATAATGGTTGTCGTGCTAAGATCAGCTGATACCGTTCATTCTAGTAGATATATCCTGGTCAGCTGTCGGTAGACTTCTCTAGAGCTCCTGTTTTACTTGTAAGCGACGGTCGTACTAAAACAACGAAGTATTATTTTGTTATCACCAAAAGTTAGGATTCAACAATTTCCCTCTTTTTGGTGATGACTAAACCTAGGCCCCGAAAATCATTAAAAAGAAAATTACAAGATGAATTCATTGCGAAATGAATTGCATTGATACAAAACATGTTACAAGCAATCATTCGAAAAAGCGCAATAAAATCCTATTACACCTACGTTGCTGAAATATGATAAATATACCTGATATCAATATTTCCTTTGATGTGGGAAATCTTTCCTTTGTTAATCGGTGTCAACTGATTTTCTGTATACTTCCCCCTTTTTGACATCACCACGGTTGAGATGAGAGAGGATATCTCCAAGTTGTGCACCGACAGTGGTTTGAAAGGAGTCAATACGGGAGTCAATATGAGAAGTTAAGTCAGCTTGAAGAACTGAGATTTGTGCAGAGGTGTGCTCATTTGTGCGACGAACAGTTTGTGATACTTGTTCAGCAACGGTATCCATAGCTTGAATGTTGCGTTCCTTGTAGTTCTTCAGTTTGTGATGCATCTGCCAATCTCAGAAGATAGACTTTTGAGACGAGACATAATGGCTAATCTAGAGCTTGCAATACCAGCATCTTGTCCTTGGATGCGATTGCTAAGGCTCTGCGTTGTAGAGCGAAGTTCGTCTATGATGTGTTCCAGAGCATAAGTCGAGGATTCAGGTTCATCAACCAAAGCTGAGGCAAGTTTGTGCTTCTTGAAGCATTGAGCGTGATTGCTTGATCTTTGGTAGTAGTTGTAACAGGGGAGGAGGTAGTGTGTTCTGTTGGAGAACTGCGATCAGATCAACCAGAATTGATACCCGGTGCAGCGGAAGTTTAAAAATTTTATATGGAACGATTCCATAATGGGTATCAAAACTTTACGATTAAATTGTGTGTGTAAAAATTAAATAACAATTATAAATTTTTACCTCCAATCTCGAATCGAGATTATTGACACCAACAGATTGCTCTGCTCTTGTTGTATCTCCCAGGAACTGATGGACGAACTGTTCTTAAATCAGGTCCACGAACAGAGATTTAATCCCTCTGATAGATTGCACTAGAAAATCTATCAGAAGTTTCTACGAAGAGAATTAACGAATTTGATCCGTTAAACCAGACTGTAATTCAAAATTCATAGGCTGGATTTTTCTCGAGCAAAGGGGAGGGGGGCGGCCACTTTTAGAGAGAAAACTAGGGTTTTTCGAAAATTGTGACCTGTGTTATCTATAATTTCTGTACTGCAATAACTTATTTATAATGTAGGCCGCTAACAGCTTAGGGCCCATTAGTCATAAGTTCAAGCCTGACAAGCAAAGCCCGCATGTTCAGAAATTAATATAAAATTCATCGTGACTCTGATTGATAAACCGATTTTACCAATGTTCACAGAAACCATTTCTGCACCTTTTAAAGTCAAGATAAATTTTTCTGAATCCGAATTCAGTGATTTCCAAAAATGCCCATCCCTATGTCATTTTAGGAAATCTTACTCCTCTACTCTTAAATAAGAAGTCCCACTTCTTTATTCATTAAATTTAACTCTTTAAATTTAACTATCTCAACGGGGATTAAAAATCCATTACTCTGTGTGACCCTCAATGGTTCAGGGATACAGCTAGCCGTGGGCTCACAACTCCTTGTGACTCGGAACAACAATTTCCGACTTGCCCATCGAATCATGGTAAGAGCGCCTAGCAACATCGCCCCATGATTCCCTAGGTATCACTGATAGTGCCTGCAAGAACCAATAGATTTTGGTTAGCGTACAGTACGGTCCCTTCATCCATATAACCCGGTCGAATCAACAACCATTGGTAAATCGAGAGTCGTTCGAGATTCGATAACTATGCAATACATCTTGAAGATCAAATAGTGACATCGCATGTGCTACTAAGAAACCATTTCTTAAAACACATCATGTACTCTGGCCAGAGATTCGTCACACTAATATCTCCTCAGATCGCATAGGATATCCACACTCGCAAGTATGTGGTGAATCCTTGACAACAAAGCATCGACTCCTATATGTGTTGTAACTGTACCCAATCCCGACACCTGATGACCCCAATAGAGTCGGTAAATGAGTCAAAGAACAGTACTAGCATATAGAGTCTCAATGATGTTTCAAGTAGTAAGGACTAATGGTGTACAACAAAAACCGAGGACTTTATCCACTCGATAAGTGATAACCACTTGGAAAGTCCGGATAGGGTAGTTCGATCATGCATCGTATGAATATCCATTTGCATGCTTTGAACATCTCTATGTTCCTTACCAATAAAACGTGGTACTCTGCATCGCAAATGCTAGTCTCAAACTCGAGCGATCCTTATCCTTATTATCGGACGGCTCAATCGACTAGGAACAGTTTAGAATATACAGTGACTATATGATGTGTTTCATGATAGCCATCCCCATGTGCTACCACATCTTACATACACTATAGTATATTCAAGGTCTTTATCAAAATAACAATAGTATATCACAATATAAAAATATGAAGAAAGATAAAGTCATTGCCATTAATAAAAGTGTAAATAATATTAAACAAAAGATTGTTTATACAAAGAGTCATCAAAGCCCTTAGCCACAAGTTGGCTCACCGGGCACCCACTCTTTCAATCTCCCACTTGCCCTATAGCCAACTAGTCATACTACGTAGACCCATTGCTTTGCGATGTTTGTCAAATAATGGTCCTGGCAAGGGCTTAGTAAGTGGATCAGCGATATTGTCTGCAGAGGCCACTCTTTCGACAATGATGTCTCCTCTTTCCACAATCTCCCGGATGATGTGGTATTTCCTCAGTATGTGTTTTGGATCTTTGATGAGACCTTGGTTCTTTTGCCTGAGCAACGGCACCCGTGTTGTCACAGTACACCGGGACTGGACCAACAACTTCAGGAATGACGCCCAACTCTTGGACGAAATTCCTCATCCAAATAGCCTCTTTAGCAGCAGCTGATGCTGCAATGTATTCTGCCTCAGTGGTGGAATCCGCTGTGGTGTCCTGCTTGGAACTCTTCCAAGAGACAGCACTGCCATTGAGCATGAACACAAATCCAGAGGTTGACTTCGAGTCATCCACGTCACTTTGGAAGCTAGAGTCGGTATAGCCTTCCAATTTTAGTTCTCTTCCTCCATATACCATGAACATATTCTTAGTCCTTCGTAAGTACTTAAGAATGTCCTTCACGGCTTTCCAATGCATTTGACCGGGATTAGCTTGATATCTGCTCGTGATGCTCAGAGCAAATGCTACATCCGGTCTGGTAGAAATCATCCCATACATGATACTACCTATGGCTGACGCATATGGTACATGTGTCATTTTCTCTATCTCTTCATCAGTCTTGGGACACATAGACTTGGATAGAGAAACTCCATGACACATGGGTAGATGTCCTCTCTTGGACCCATCCATTGAAAACCGTTTCAATATGGTGTCGATGTAGGTTGCTTGAGTGAGTCCTATCATTCTCTTAGATCTATCTCTATAGATCTGTATCCCTAGAATATAGGATGCCTCACCCAAATCCTTCATCGAGAATCTACCTGATAACCATATCTTTGTTGACTGCAACATCCCTACGTCATTCCCAATGAGTAGGATGTCATCAACATAAAGTACTAAGAATGTCACAGCATCCTTAACTACTTTCTTGTACACGCATGGTTCCTCCGGGTTCTTGATGAAACCAAAATCCTTTATTGTTTCATCAAATTTTTGGTTCCAACTTCTTGATGCTTGTTTTAGACCATAGATTGATCTCTGAAGCTTGCATACCTTATGCTCGCTTCCCATGGATGTGTATCCCTCAGGCTGCGTCATATAGATCTCTTCCTTAATGTTTCCATTAAGAAATGCAGTCTTCACATCCATTTGCCATATCTCATAGTCATACCAAGCAGCTATGGCAATAAGGATTCTTATAGACTTGAACATTGCAACTGGTGAAAAGGTTTCATCATAGTCAACTCCTTGTCTTTGAGTATAACCTTTCGCCACCAATCGCGCCTTGTAGGTCAATACCTTACCATCAGGCCCAAGCTTTCTCTTGTAGATCCATTTACACCCTATTGGAACAATTCCATCGGGAGGATCTACTAAAGACCAAACTTGGTTTGTATGCATCGAATCTATTTCCGACTGCATAGCTTCAAGCCATAAATTTGAATCCGCATCGGAAATTGCTTCCTTAAAGTTTCTTGGATCACATCCAACATCGGGTTCATCTTGATCCCCTTCAAGAAGAAGACCATATCGAATAGGAGGTCTAGAAGTCCTCTCGGATCTTCTAGGTATAGGCGTGTCCATCAATGGTTCCTGAGGTGTAGGATCATTATTTTGTATTTCGGGTTCTTCTCGAATTTCTTCGAGTTCCATCATCTCGCCTTTCTTATCCAATAAGAACTCCTTCTCCAAGAAGGTGGCATTCCTTGAAACAAACACCTTTGTTTCAGTAGGATGATAGAAATAATATCCGATTGAATTCTTCGAATACCCTACAAAATAACATAAGGTGGATCGACTATCCAACTTATCTCCCACTGTCTGCTTCACGTAAGCAGGACATCCCCAAATCCTTAATTACGAATACTTAGGAGCTTTGCCATTCCATAACTCGTATGGTGTTTTGTCCACTGCTTTGGTGTGGACGTTGTTCAACAACAATACCGCCGTTTCAAGTGCATAGCCCCAAAACGAAGGTGGAAGCTCAGTGAAGCTCATCATGGATCGAACCATGTCCAACAAAGTTCGATTACGACGCTCCGATACACCATTCGGCTGTGGTGTCATAGGAGGAGTCCACTGAGAGAGAATCCCATTCTCTTTCAGATAGTCCAAAAACTCGGTACTTAAGTATTCTCCACCTCGATCCGATCGAAGTGCTTTAATACTTTTACCTAGCTTGTTTTCTACTTCAGCCTTGAATTCTTTGAACTTTTCAAATGCTTCAGACTTATATTTCATTAAATATAAATACCCATACCTAGAATAATCATCAGTAAAGGTAATGAAGTAGGTGTGTCCATATTGAGTACCAATTCTAAATGGACCACAAACATCTGTATAGATCAAATCCAACAAATTTTGACTACGCTCAGGTTTTCCCTTAAAAGGAGATTTAGTCATTTTTCCTTTCAGGCAGGACTTACAAGTAGGTAGAGAGTTAATATCAGACATATCAAACATGCCCTCTCCCACTAGCTTGATTGAAGGAGTTCATCAGTTCCTGGGAGATACAAGAAGCGCAGAGAAATCTGTGTGGTGTCCATTAATCTCGATTCGAGATTGAAGGTAAAATTTAATTAATTGTTATTTGAATTTTACACACACAATAATTTAATCGTTGAATGGTTGATACCCACACCATGGAATTGTTCCATGATAAAAAATTTTAAACTTCCGCTGCACCGGGTATCAATCGTGATTGATCTGACCGCCAGTTTTTTCCAACAGTGGTATCAGAGCCAGGTTGCTCAGATCAAACGATTAAATTAATCAATTGTACAAAATTTTTGAATCTCGGTTTTTGGAAAACAAAATAAATATTTTTAAATAAAAATAAAATTTTTCGGGGCAAAACCCGGGCAGCGATTGGATCGCTGCCCGGTGGGGCAGCAATTGTTGCTGCCCCGGGCGGCGCACGGCGCCGCCCAAAGGGGGCGCACGGCGCCGCCCAGGGCAGCGCTATGCGCTGCCCAGCGCAGCGCTGGGCGCTGCGCAGGGCAGCGCTCGGCGCCGCCCAGGGGCGGCGTTCGGCGCCGCCCAGGGCGACGCACGGCGCCGCCCAGCGGCGGCGCCAGGCGCCGCCAGGGCAGCGAGAGTCGCTGCCCTAAGGGGGCAGCCGGGCTGCCCCCGGCCAGCGCCCCGGGTGCGGGCCGGCCCGGGAGTGTCCCAGGCAGCCCGCGGGAAAAATTATATTTTTATTAAAAATTAATTTTAATATGTTAAAATTTTATTTTTGGTCCGGTCAAAAATTGTTTTTGATTGGTTCGCGAGATTTCGGATCGAATTGTTCGAGTCTGTAAATTTTAAAATTGATTTTGGATAAATTTGAATTTTTGGAAAATTTTAATATTTTATCCGTAAATTGAATTTTGAAATCAATTATTTTGGTACAATTGATGATAAGATATGATCTTATGATATATTGAGTAAAATATGATTTTATTTGTAAAATTGGATTTTATAGATAAAATATGATTTTATTTGATATAGAGATAAAATATGATTTTATATGTGAAATGAGATTTTATATATAAAATATGATTTTATCTTGTTTAAATTTGAATTGCCACTGCATGTTATCCAATAAATTAATTTTGAATTAAATGTTATTGGATAAGGATGATCGATTGCCATGACCCATTTTGTAGGTGTATGTTAGGAATTTACATTTTGTTTTTATTGTTGTTGGTTTTATTAATGGGCCTGGTTTATGGCCCGATATGAATGTCATATGTAATAAAAGTGGGCTTGGTTTATAGCCCGTTCCCACCCCTAAAAATGTATCCCTACTTGTCATTGTTATTTATTGTAAATACATTAGATTTAGTGGGAGATCAAGATTTGAAGACGGTGGGCCCAGCAGACAATAAAGACTGAAGAAATGTAAATTGGAAGCACATGTAATAGGATTGAATTGCATACTGCATATTACCTAGGATTGGACTAAGACCCGTGATTGGCAACCACGGGTCAATTAGAAATGGAATCGATCATCCTATATAATATTTGATATTATGATTGTATGCATGTTTAGACATAATTGCGTGAATCCGGCAAGCATGCAATAAATTGAATATGATGAGACAAATAATTTTATAATTAAAAATCCCTCATTTTAAATATGATTTAAAATTGATATCAAGATAAATAAAGGAAATTTAAATTTGTTTAAATGTTCCTACCTTCCATCAACGGTCAATGTATGTGATGCTACCCGCGGATACGGTCTGGCTCATATTATTGGGGGGGGCCCGTCCGTCGAAAAGCTGTACATTGGATCGACAAATGTTGTAAGTTGGGTGGAACTCCCATGGGATCGGCTCATATTATTGGGGGATCCACATGGCGACCGTCCATCACAACTTAATATTGATGGGTCATCTTGACATGTCACTTTAAACGGCGTCATATTATTGGGCCCTTATTGGACATGAGGTAAAAACATGGGGGTTGCTTTGGAAGCAATTGGGCTCTACCTTTTGAGAATTATGGTTGGCTGATATTATTCGGGACCATAAGTTTGTCAATTGGACTCCATGTTCTCACTAAGGAAAAAGTTTCCCGTTTTCACTAGAGGGTGGTGAAATCGTTAAAATAGTGGGAGTGAGATTCATAAAATAAAATTCGCCAATTTTATGTCTTAGTAAATTATTTAAACAATCATCGATAATTGTCTGTTTTATCTCAGTAATCCACATGTTTCTGTTCTCCAACAAAACAAACTTATTGACGCAAACAATACAGAATGATTCCATAAGTTAAGATTGTCCTAAGTTCGGAAAAAGATTTTCTAAGTGTTAGAAAAGGCTTCTCCGAAAACAGCCCCGGCTGATGTAACTGCCGAAAGGTTGGCCGAATTAGAGAAATGGTTGGACCATGATCTCAAGGCCAAATGTTACATGCAAAATTGGACAAGTCTAAACAAGTTTGCCATCACTGCAAGAAACCCGGTAATTGGAAACGTAACTGCAAGGAATACCCCAAGCAGTTGCGAACTGCAAAGGGTATGTTTTACATTGAAATAAATGTTTTTCTTAATACTACTTCTTGGGTATTGGATACCAGATGTAGATCTCATATTTGCAATGAGTTGCAAATGATAACAAGAAGTAATAGGATAAGGATGGGTGAGACCCAGTCAAGGCTCGGGAATGGTTCCAGAGTTAAATCCATAGCTATGGGAAATATTTATTTTTTGCAGAACGGTTTTAAGTTACTTTTGATAGATGTTTTATTTATTCCAGATTTAATTAAAACATTATTTCTGTTTCTATGCTAGATAGAGATGGTTATTCTTGCAATTTTGTGAATGAGATTTGCAATATTTACAAGAATGAATGTTTAATTGGAAATGGACAATTTGAAAACGATCTATACAACTTAAAACTAAAAGACGTTCCAATGAATTATGTTGATAAACCGGCTACAACAAACAAAAGGAAAAACGATAGTCAAAACCCGGCAAACCTATGGCACGCTAGGCTAGGTCATATTTTCTCAAGAAGGATGAACAAGCTAGTGGGAGAGGGCATGTTTGATATGTCTGATATTAACTCTCTACCTACTTGTGAATCTTGTCTAAAAGGAAAAATGACTAAATCTCCTTTTAAGGGGAAACCTGAGCGTAGACAAAATCTGTTGGATTTGATCCATATAGATGTTTGTGGTCCATTTAGAGTAGAGACTCAACATGGCCACACCTACGTCATTACCTTTACTGATGATTATTCAAGGTATGGGTATTTATATTTGATGAAATATAAGTCTGAAGAATTTGAAAAGTTCAAAGAATTCAAGGCTGAAGTAGAAAACAAGCTAGGTAAAAGTATTAAAGCACTTCGATCGGATCGAGGTGGAGAATACTTGAGTACCGAGTTTTTGGACTATCTGAAAGAGAATGGGATTCTCTCTCAGTGGACTCCTCCTATGACACCACAGCTTAATGGTGTATCGGAGCGTCGTAATCGAACTTTGTTGGACATGGTTCGATCTATGATGAGCTTCACTGAGCTTCCACCTTCGTTTTGGGGCTATGCGCTTGAAACGGCGGTATTGTTGTTGAACAACGTCCACACTAAAGCAGTGGACAAAACACCATACGAGTTATGGAATGGCAAAGCTCCTAAGTATTCGTACTTGAGGATTTGGGGATGTCCTGCTTACGTGAAGCAGACAGTGGGAGACAAGTTGGATAGTCGATCCAGCTTATGTTATTTTGTGGGGTATCCGAAGAACTCAATCGGATATTATTTCTATTATCCTGCTGAAACAAAGGTGTTTGTTTCTAGGAATGCCACCTTCTTGGAGAAGGAGTTCTTATTGGATAAGAAAGGCGAGATGATGGAACTCGAAGAAGTTCGAGAAGAGCCCGAAATACAAAATAACGATCCTACACCTCAGGAACCATTGCTGGACACACCTGCACCTAGAAGATCCGAGAGGACTTCTAGACCTCCCATTCGATATGGTCTTCTTCTTGAAGGGGATCAAGATGAACCCGACATTGGATGTGATCCAAGAAACTTCAAGGAAGCAATTTCTGATGCGGATTCGAATTTATGGCTTGAAGCTATGCAGTCAGAATTGGATTCGATGCATACAAACCAAGTCTGGTCTTTGGTAGATCCTCCCGACGGAATTGTTCCAATAGGGTGTAAATGGATCTACAAGAGAAAGCTTGGGCCTGATGGTAAGGTATTGACCTACAAGGCGCGATTGGTGGCTAAAGGTTATACTCAAAGGCAAGGAGTTGACTATGATGAAACCTTTTCACCAGTTGCAATGTTCAAGTCCATAAGAATCCTAATTGCCATAGATGCATGGTATGACTATGAGATATGGCAAATGGATGTGAAGACTGCTTTTCTTAATGGAGACATTAAGGAGGAAATCTATATGAAGCAGCCTGAAGGGTTCACATCCATGGGAAGCGAGCATAAGGTATGCAAGCTTCAGAGATCAATTTATGGTCTAAAACAAGCATCAAGAAGTTGGAACCAGAAATTTGATGAAACAATAAAAGATTTTGGTTTCATCAAGAACCCGGAGGAACCATGCGTGTACAAGAAAGTAGTTAAGGATGCGGTGACATTCTTAGTACTTTATGTTGATGACATCCTACTCATTGGGAATGACGTAGGGATGTTGCAGTCAACAAAGATATGGTTATCAGGTAGATTCTCGATGAAGGATTTGGGTGAGGCATCCTACATTCTTGGGATACAGATCTATAGAGATAGATCTAAGAGAATGATAGGACTCACTCAATCAACCTACATCGATACCATATTGAAACGGTTTTCAATGGATGGGTCCAAGAGAGGACATCTACCCATGTGTCATGGAGTTTCTCTATCCAAGTCTATGTGTCCCAAGACTGATGAAGAGATAGAGAATATGACACATGTACCATATGCGTCAGCTATAGGTAGTATCATGTATGGGATGATATCTACCAGACCGGATGTAGCATTTGCTCTGAGTGTCACGAGCAGATATCAGTCTAATCCTGGTCAAATGCATTGGAAAGCCGTGAAGGACATTCTTAAGTACTTGCGAAGGACTAAGAATATGTTCATGGTGTATGGAGGACGAGATCTCAAATTGGAAGGCTATACCGACTCTAGCTTCCAAAGTGATGTGGATGACTCGAAGTCAACCTCTGGATTTGTGTTCATGCTCAATGGCGGTGCTGTCTCTTGGAAGAGTTCCAAGCAGGACACCACAGCGGATTCCACCACTGAGGCTGAATACATTGCAGCATCAGCTGCTGCTAAAGAGGCCGTTTGGATGAGGAAGTTCGTCCAAGAGTTGGGCGTTATTCCTGAATTTGTTGGTCCAGTCCCGGTGTACTGTGACAACACGGGTGCCGTTGCTCAAGCAAAGGAACCAAGGTCTCATCAAAGATCCAAACACGTACTGAGGAAATACCACATAATCCGGGAGATTGTGGAAAGAGGAGACATCATTGTCGAACGAGTGGCCTCTGCAGACAATATCACTGATCCGCTTACTAAGCCCTTGCCAGGACCATTGTTTGACAAACATCGCAAAGCAATGGGTCTACGTAGTATGACTAGTTGGCTATAGGGCAAGTGGGAGATTGAAAGAGTGGGTGCCCAGTGAGCCAACTTGTGGCTATGGGCTTTGATGACTCTTTGTACAAACAATCTTTTGTTTAATGTAAATTTACACTTTTATTAATGGCAATGACTTTATCTTTCTTCATATTGTTATATTGTGATATACTATTGTTGTTTTGATAAAGACCTTGAATATACTATAGTGTATGTAAGATGTGGTAGAACATGGGGATGTCTATCATGAAATACATCTTATAGTCACTGTATATTCTAAACTGTTCCTAGTCGATTGAGCCGTCCGAGAATAAGGATAAGGATCGCTCGAGTGTGAGACTAGCATTTGCGATGCGGAGTACCACGTTTCATTGGTAGGGAACATGGAGATGTTCGAAGCATGCAAATGGATATTCATAGGATGAATAATCGAACTACCCTATCCGGACTTTCCAAGTGGTTATTGTTGGAAAACGCGGCTCTCAGATCAATCACGATTGATACCCGGTGCAGCGGAAGTTTAAAAAATTTTTATCATGGAACAATTCCATGGTGTGGGTATCAACCGTTCAACGATTAAATTATAAGTGTGTAAAATTTAAATAACAGTTATTAAATTTTACCTTCAATCTCGCAACGAGATTACTGGACACCAACAGATTTTATCTGCTCTTGTTGTCTCTCCCTGGAACCGATGAACTCCTTCAATCAGGTCCACGAACAGAGGTTTAATCCCTCTGATAGATTGCACTAGAAAATCTATCAGAAGTTTTTCTGCGAAGAGATTAAACGAATCTGATTCGTTATTCCTTACTGCGATTCAAAATCACAGACCGGAATTTCTCTGTGACAGAGCAAGGGGGCGGCCAAAATATTATTTGAGAGGAACTAGGGTTTTCGATTTTGCTCTCAAAAATTATGACCTGTTGTGTGTAATTTCTGTACTGAAATAACTTATTTATAATGCAGGCCACTAACACCTTAGGGCCCATTAGTCATAAGCTGGGGCCCGACAAGCAAAGCCCGCTCGTTCAGAAATTAATATAAAATTCATCGTGACTCCGATTGATGAACTGATTTCACCAATGTGCACAGAAACCATTTCTGCACATTTTAAAGTCAAAATAAATTTTCCTGAATCCGAATTCAGTGGTTTCCAAAAATGTCCATCCCTATGTCATTTTAGGAAATCCTACTCCCTTACTCTTATTTAAGAAGTCCAACTCCTTAGTTCATTAAATTTAACTCTTTAAATTTAACTATCTCAACGGGGATTAAAACTCCATTACACTGTGTGACCCTCAATGGTTCAGGGATACAGCTAGCCGTGGGCTCACAACTCCTTGTGACTCGGAACAACACTTTCCGACTTGCCCAACGAATCATGGTAAAGCGCCTAGCAACATCGCCCCATGATTCCCTAGGTATCACTGATAGTGCCTACAAGAACCAGTAGATTTTGGTTAGCGTACAGTACGGTCCCTTCATCCATATATCCCGATCGAATCAACAACCATTGGTATATCGAGAGTCGCTCAAGATTCGATAACTATGCAATACATCTTGAAGATCAAATTAGTGACATCGCATGTGCTACTAAGAAACCATTTCTTAAATCACATCAATTACTCTGGCCAGAGATTTATCACACTAATATCTCCTCAGATCGCATAGGATATCCACACTCGCAAGTATGTGGTGAATCCTTGACAACAATGCATTGACTCCTATATGTGTCGTAACTGTACCCAATCTCGACACCTGATGACCCCCTCAGAGTCGGTAAACGAGTCAAAGCACAGTACTAGCATATAGAGTCTCCATGATGTTTCAAGTCGTAAGGACTAATGGTGTACAACCAAAACCGCGGACTTTATCCACTCGATAAGTGATAACCACTTGGAAAGTCCGGATAGGGTAGTTCGACTATTCATCCTATGAATATCCATTTGCATGCTTCGAACATCTCCATGTTCCCTACCAATGAAACGTGGTACTCCGCATCGCAAATGCTAGTCTCAAACTCGAGCGATCCTTATCCTTATTATCGGACGGCTCAATCGACTAGGAACGGTTTTTAGAATATACAGTGACTATAAGATGTATTTCATGATAGACATCTCCATGTTCTACCACATCTTACATACACTATAGTATATTCAAGGTCTTTATCAAAACAACAATAGTATATCACAATATAACAATATGAAGTAATATAAAGTCATTGCCATAAAAGTGTAAATAATATTAAACAAAAGATTGTTTATACAAAGAGTCATCAAAGCCCATAGCCACACAGTTGGCTCACTGGGCACCCACTCTTACAATCTCCCACTTGCCCTATAGCCAACTAGTCATACTACGTTGACCCATTGCTTCGCGATGTTTGTCAAACAATGGTCCTGGCAAAGGCTTAGTAAGCGGATCAGCGATATTGTCTGCAGAGGCCACTCGTTCGACAGTGATGTCTCCTCTTTCCACAATCTCCCGGATGATGTGGTATTTCCTCAGTACGTGTTTGGATCTTTGATGAGACCTTGGTTCCTTTGCTTGAGCAATGGCACCCGTGTTGTCGCAGTACACCGGGACTGGACCAACAAATTCAGGAATGACGCCCAACTCTTGGACGAAATTCCTCATCCAAACGGCCTCTTTAGCAGCAGCTGATGCTGCAATGTATTCAGCCTCAGTGGTGGAATCCGCTGTGGTGTCCTGCTTGGAACTCTTCCAAGAGACAGCACCGCCATTGAGCATGAACACAAATCCAGAGGTAGACTTCGAGTCATCCACATCACTTTGGAAGCTAGAGTCGGTATAGCCTTCCAGTTTGAGTTCTCGTCCTCCATAAACCATGAACATATTCTTAGTCCTTCGCAAGTACTTAAGAATGTCCTTCACGGCTTTCCAATGCATTTGACCAGGATTAGACTGATATCTGCTCGTGACACTCAGAGCAAATGCTACATCCGGTCTGGTAGATATCATCCCATACATGATACTACCTATAGCTGACGCATATGGTACATGTGTCATATTCTCTATCTCTGCATCAGTCTTGGGACACATAGACTTGGATAGAGAAACTCCATGACACATGGGTAGATGTCCTCTCTTGGACCCATCCATTGAAAAACCGTTTCAATATGGTATCGATGTAGGTTGATTGAGTGAGTCCTATCATTCTCTTAGATCTATCTCTATAGATCTGAATCCCTAGAATGTAGGATGCCTCACCCAAATCCTTCATCGAAAATCTACCTGATAACCATATCTTCGTTGACTGCAACATCCCTACATCATTCCCAATGAGTAGGATGTCATCAACATAAAGTACTAAGAATGTCACCGCATCCTTAACTACTTTCTTGTACACGCAAGGTTCCTCCGGGTTCTTGATGAAACCAAAATCTTTAATTGTTTCATCAAATTTCTGGTTCCAACTTCTTGATGCTTGTTTTAGACCATAAATTGATCTCTGAAGCTTGCATACCTTATGCTCGCTTCCCATGGATGTGAACCCCTCAGGCTGCTTCATATAGATTTCTTCCTTAATGTCTCCATTAAGAAAAGCAGTCTTCACATCCATTTGCCATATCTCATAGTCATACCATGCAGCTATGGCAATAAGGATTCTTATGGACTTGAACATGGCAACTGGTGAAAAGGTTTCATCATAGTCAACTCCTTGCCTTTGAGTATAACCTTTCGCCACCAATCGCGCCTTGTAGGTCAATACCTTACCATCAGGCCCAAGCTTTCTTTTGTAGATCCATTTACACCCTATTGGAACAATTCCATCGGGAGGATCTACCAAAGACCAAACTTGGTTTGTATGCATCGAATCCAATTCTGACTGCATAGCTTCAAGCCATAAATTCGAATCCGCATCAGAAATTGCTTCCTTGAAGTTTCTTGGATCACATCCAATGTAGGGTTCATCTTGATCCCCTTCAAGAAGAAGACCATATCGAATAGGAGGTCTAGAAGTCCTCTCGGATCTTCTAGGTTCAGGCGTGTCCAGCAATGGTTCCTGAGGTGTAGGATCGTTATTTTGTATTTCGGGTTCTACTCGAACTTCTTCGAGTTCCATCATCTCGCCTTTCTTATCCAATAAGAACTCCTTCTCCAAGAAGGTGGCATTCCTAGAAACAAACACCTTTGTTTCAGCAGGATAATAGAAATAATATCCGATTGAATTCTTCGGATACCCTACAAAATAACATAAGCTGGATCGACTATCCAACTTATCTCCCACTGTCCGCTTCACGTAAGCAGGACATCCCCAAATCCTCAAGTACGAATACTTAGGAGCTTTGCCATTCCATAACTCGTATGGTGTTTTGTCCACTGCTTTAGTGTGGACGTTGTTCAACAACAATACCGCCGTTTCAAGCGCATAGCCCCAAAACGAAGGTGGAAGCTCAGTGAAGCTCATCATGGATCGAACCATGTCCAACAAAGTTCGATTACGACGCTCCGATACACCATTCAGCTGTGGTGTCATAGGAGGAGTCCACTGAGAGAGAATCCCATTCTCTTTTAGATAGTCCAAAAACTCGGTACTTAAGTATTCTCCACCTCGATCCGATCGAAGTGCTTTAATACTTTTACCTAGCTTGTTTTCTACTTCAGCCTTGAATTCTTTGAACTTTTCAAATGCTTCAGACTTATATTTCATTAAATATAAATACCCATACCTTGAATAATCATCAGTAAAGGTAATGAAGTAGGTGTGGCCATGTTGAGTCCCTACTCTAAATGGACCACAAACATCTGTATGGATCAAATCCAACAGATTCTGACTACGCTCAGGTTTCCCCTTAAAAGGAGATTTAGTCATTTTTCCTTTTAGGCAGGATTCACAAGTAGGTAGAGAGTTAATATCAGACATATCAAACATGCCCTCTCCCACTAGCTTGTTCATCCTCCTTGAGGAAATATGACCTAGTCTAGCGTGCCAAAGGTTTGCCGGGTTTTGACTATCTATTTTCCTTTTGTTTGTTGTCGCCGGTTTGTCAATACAATTCACTGGAACGTCTTTTAGTTTTAAATTGTATAGATCGTTTTCAAGTTGTCCATTTCCAATTAAACATTCATTCTTGTAAATATTGCAAATCCCATTCACAAAATTACAAGAATAACCATCTCTATCAAGCATAGAAATAGAAATAATGTTTTTAATTAAATCTGGCACAAATAAAACATCTCTCAACAATAATTTAAAACCATTCTGCAAAATCAAACAAACATCTCCAATGGCCGTAGCTTCAACTCTGGAACCATTCCCGAGCCTCAGCTGGGTCTCACCCATTCTAAGCCTGCGACTTCTTGTCATCACCTGCAAATCATTGCAAATGTGAGATCCACATCCGGTATCCAATACCCAAGAAGTTGTATTAAGTGACATGTTTATTTCAATATAGAACATACCCTTTGCAGTTCCTAACTGCTCAAGATACTCCTTGCAGTTGCGCTTCCAATGTCCCGGCTTCTTGCAGTAATGGCAAACATCCTTGGATTTTCCATTGTTTGAAGCCTTTGTCTTTTGCTTCTTCTCGGGTTCCACTTTCTTGGGTGGGGCAGAACGTTTCTTGCCCTTCATACTTGGCCCCTTCTTAGCAGAAGATGAGGAGCCCACCAAGAAAGCTGGCTTATCCTTCTTAAGTGTGGATTCATATGTAACGAGCATATTGACCATCTCTTCAAGGGTGGCCTCTATCTTGTTCATATTAAAATTTATCACGAATCCATCAAATGAAGAAGGAAGAGATAGAAGCAGCAAGTCCACATTGAGTTCATGCTCCAACACCAAATCAAGGGTCGCTAACTTCTGTATGAGCCAAATCACTCGTACCCCATGATCACGGACCGAAGTCCCTTCACGCATGCGGCACGTCATCAACTCCTTAACAGTAGAGAACCTTTCAGCCCTCGACTGAGCCCCAAAAAGTTCCTTGAGTTGCGCGTGAATGTCAGCAGCATTCACCGTGTCCTCAAATCGCCTCTGGAGTTCATCAGACATCGAGGCTTGCATATAGCATTTGGTCTTGATGTCATGGTCCCACCATGCATCAAGCTTGGCCAATTCCTCCGGACTAACATCAGCTGGTGCTTCCTTCGGAGGTGCTTTCTCTAACACATAGAGCATTTTCTCCGAAGTTAAGACAATCTTCAACTTCCGGAACCATTCCGTATAGTTGGTGCCAGTCAGCTTGTTTTGTTCGAGGATCGAGAATAAAGGATTTCGCGAATTCATTGTATGAAATACTGAAAAGGAAAACAGACATATATCAATGATTGTTTAACAATTTACTAAGACATAAAATAGGCGAATTTAATTTTATGAATCTCACTCCCACTATTTTAACGATTTCACCACCCTCTAGTGAAAACGGGAAACTTTTTCCTTAGTGAGAACATGGAGTCCAATTGACAAACTTATGGTCCCGAATAATATCAGCCAACCATAATTCTCAAAAGGTAGAGCCCAATTGCTTCCTAAGCAACCCCCATGTGTTTACCTCATGTCCAATAAGGGCCCAATAATATGACGCCGTTTAAAGTGACATGTCAAGATGACCCATCAATATTAAGTTGTGATGGACGGTCGCCATGTGGATCCCCCAATAATATGAGCCGATCCCATGGGAGTTCCACCCAACTTACAACATTTGTCGATCCAATGTACAGCTTTCCGACGGACGGGCCCCCCAATAATATGAGCCGGACCGTATCCGCGGGTAGCATCACATACATTGACCGTTGATGGAAGGTAGGAACATTTAAACAATATTTAAATTTCCTTTATTTATCTTGATATAAATTTTAAATCATATTTAAAATGAGGGATTTTATTTATAAAAATATTTGTCTCATCATATTTAATTTATTGCATGCATTGCCGGATTCACGCAATTTATGTCTAAACATGCATACAATCATAATATCAAATATTATATAGGATGATCGATTCCATTTCTAATTGACCCGTGGTTGCCAATCACGGGTCTTAGTCCAATCCTAGGTAATATGCAGTATGCAAATGCAATCCTATTACATATGCTTCCAATTTACATTTCTTCAGTCTTCATTGTCTGCTGGCCCACCATCTTCAAATCTTGATCTCCCACTAAATCTAATGTATTTACAATAAATAACAATGACAAGTAGGGGATACATTTTTAGGGGGTGGGAACGGGCTATAAACCAAGCCCACTTTTATTACATATGACATTCATATCGGGCCATAAACCAGGCCCATTAATAAAACCAACAACAATAAAAACAAAATGTAAATTCCTAACATACACCTACAAAATTGGTCATGGCAATCGATCATCCTTATCCAATAACATTTAATTCAAAATTAATTTATTGGATAACATGCTGTGGCAATTCAAATTTAAACAAGATAAAATCATATTTTATATATAAAATCTCATTTCACATATAAAATCATATTTTATCTCTATATCAAATAAAATCATATTTTATCTATAAAATCCAATTTTACAAATAAAATCATATTTTACTTAATATATCATAAGATCATATCTTATCATCAATTGTACCAACATAATTGATTTCAAAATTCAATTTACGGATAAAATATTAAAATTTTCCAAAAATTCAAATTTATCCAAAATCAATTTTAAAATTTACGGACTCGAACAATTCGATCCGAAATCTCGTGAACCAATCAAAAACAATTTTTGACCGGACCAAAAATAAAATTTTAAATATTAAAATTAATAAAAATATAATTTTTTCGCGCGGGCCGCCCGGGACACTCCCGGCCGGCCCGCACCCCGGGGCGCGGGCCGGGGGCAGCCCGGCTGCCCCCTTAGGGCAGCGCCTGGCGCCGCCCCTGGGCGGCGCCGTGCGCTGCCTTGGGCGGCGCCGAGCGCCGCCCTGCGCAGCGCCCAGCGCTGCGCTGGGCGGCGCACCGGCGACGGTCGCCGCCTTGGGCGGCGCCGTGCGCCCCCCTTAGGGCGGCGCCGTGCGCCGCCCGGGGCAGCAACAATTGCTGCCCCACCGGGCAGCGATCCAATCGCTGCCCGGGTTTTGCCCCGAAAAAAAAAAAATTTTTTTTTTTTTATTTAAAAATATTTATTTTGTTTCAAAAACCGAGACTCAAAAATTTTGTACAATTGATTAATTTAATCGTTTGATCTGAGCAACCTGGCTCTGATACCACTGTTGGAAAACTGGCGGTCTCAGATCAATCACGATTGATACCCGGTGCAGCGGAAGTTTAAAAAATTTTTATCATGGAACAATTCCATGGTGTGGGTATCAACCGTTCAACGATTAAATTATAAGTGTGTAAAATTTAAATAACAGTTATTAAATTTTACCTTCAATCTCGCAACGAGATTACTGGACACCAACAGATTTTATCTGCTCTTGTTGTCTCTCCCTGGAACCGATGAACTCCTTCAATCAGGTCCACGAACAGAGGTTTAATCCCTCTGATAGATTGCACTAGAAAATCTATCAGAAGTTTTTCTGCGAAGAGATTAAACGAATCTGATTCGTTATTCCTTACTGCGATTCAAAATCACAGACCGGAATTTCTCTGTGACAGAGCAAGGGGGCGGCCGAAATATTATTTGAGAGGAACTAGGGTTTTCGATTTTGCTCTCAAAAATTATGACCTGTTGTGTGTAATTTCTGTACTGAAATAACTTATTTATAATGCAGGCCACTAACACCTTAGGGCCCATTAGTCATAAGCTGGGGCCCGACAAGCAAAGCCCGCTCGTTCAGAAATTAATATAAAATTCATCGTGACTCCGATTGATGAACTGATTTCACCAATGTGCACAGAAACCATTTCTGCACATTTTAAAGTCAAAATAAATTTTCCTGAATCCGAATTCAGTGGTTTCCAAAAATGTCCATCCCTATGTCATTTTAGGAAATCCTACTCCCTTACTCTTATTTAAGAAGTCCAACTCCTTAGTTCATTAAATTTAACTCTTTAAATTTAACTATCTCAACGGGGATTAAAACTCCATTACACTGTGTGACCCTCAATGGTTCAGGGATACAGCTAGCCGTGGGCTCACAACTCCTTGTGACTCGGAACAACACTTTCCGACTTGCCCAACGAATCATGGTAAAGCGCCTAGCAACATCGCCCCATGATTCCCTAGGTATCACTGATAGTGCCTACAAGAACCAGTAGATTTTGGTTAGCGTACAGTACGGTCCCTTCATCCATATATCCCGATCGAATCAACAACCATTGGTATATCGAGAGTCGCTCAAGATTCGATAACTATGCAATACATCTTGAAGATCAAATTAGTGACATCGCATGTGCTACTAAGAAACCATTTCTTAAATCACATCAATTACTCTGGCCAGAGATTTATCACACTAATATCTCCTCAGATCGCATAGGATATCCACACTCGCAAGTATGTGGTGAATCCTTGACAATAATGCATTGACTCCTATATGTGTCGTAACTGTACCCAATCTCGACACCTGATGACCCCCTCAGAGTCGGTAAACGAGTCAAAGCACAGTACTAGCATATAGAGTCTCCATGATGTTTCAAGTCGTAAGGACTAATGGTGTACAACCAAAACCGCGGACTTTATCCACTCGATAAGTGATAACCACTTGGAAAGTCCGGATAGGGTAGTTCGACTATTCATCCTATGAATATCCATTTGCATGCTTCGAACATCTCCATGTTCCCTACCAATGAAACGTGGTACTCCGCATCGCAAATGCTAGTCTCAAACTCGAGCGATCCTTATCCTTATTATCGGACGGCTCAATCGACTAGGAACGGTTTTTAGAATATACAGTGACTATAAGATGTATTTCATGATAGACATCTCCATGTTCTACCACATCTTACATACACTATAGTATATTCAAGGTCTTTATCAAAACAACAATAGTATATCACAATATAACAATATGAAGTAATATAAAGTCATTGCCATAAAAGTGTAAATAATATTAAACAAAAGATTGTTTATACAAAGAGTCATCAAAGCCCATAGCCACACAGTTGGCTCACTGGGCACCCACTCTTACAATTATCACTTATCGAGTGGATAAAGTCCGCGGTTTTGGTTGTACACCATTAGTCCTTACTACTTGAAACATCATGGAGACTCTGTATGCTAGTACTGTGCTTTGACTCGTTTACCGACTCTATGGGGGTCATCAGGTGTCGGGATTGGGTACAGTTACAACACATATAGGAGTCGATGCATTGTTGTCAAGGATTCACCACATACTTGCGAGTGTGGATATCCTATGCGATCTGAGGAGATATTAGTGTGACGAATCTCTGGCCAGAGTACTTGATGTGATTTAAGAAATGGTTTCTTAGTAGCACATGCGATGTCACTAATTGGATCTTCAAGATGTATTGTATAGTTATCGAATCTTGAGCGACTCTCGATATACCAATGGTTGTTGATTAGATCGGGATATATGGATGAAGGGACCGTACTGTACGCTAACCAAAATCTACTGGTTCTTGTAGGCACTATCAGTGATACCTAGGGAATCATGGGGCGATGTTGCTAGGCGCTTTACCATGATTCGTTGGGCAAGTCGGAAATCGTTGTTCCGAGTCACAAGGAGTTGTGAGCCCACGGCTAGCTGTATCCCTAAACCATTGAGCGTCACACAGTGTAATGGAGTTTTAATCCCCGTTGAGATAGTTAAATTTAAAGAGTTAAATTTAATGAATAAAGAAGTTGGACTTCTTAAATAAGAGTAAGGGAGTAGGATTTCCTAAAATGACATAGGGATGTACATTTTTGGAAACCACTGAATTCGGATTCAGGAAAATTTATCTTGACTTTAAAATGTGCAGAAATGGTTTCTGTGCACATTGGTAAAATCGGTTTATCAATCGGAGTCACGATGAATTTTATATTAATTTCTGAACATGCGGGCTTTGCTTGTCGGGCCTCAACTTATGACTAATGGGCCCTAAGGTGTTAGTGGCCTGCATTATAAATAAGTTATTGCAGTACAGAAATTACACACAACAGGTCATTATTGAGAGACAGGATTTTCGAAAATAAACCCTAGCCTCCTCTCAAGTTTTCGGCCGCCCCCCTTCACTCTGTCAGAGAAAATTCCGGTCTGTGATTTTTGAATTGCAGTCAGGAATAACGAATCAGATTCGTTTAATCTCTTCGCAGAAAAACTTCTGATAGATTTTCTAGTGCAATCTATCAGAGGGATTTAAACCCCATTCGTGGACCTGATTGAAGGAGTTCATCAGTTCCTGGGAGATACAAGAAGCGCAGAGAAATCTGTGTGGTGTCCATTAATCTCGATTCGAGATTGAAGGTAAAATTTAATTAATTGTTATTTGAATTTTACACACACAATAATTTAATCGTTGAATGGTTGATACCCACACCATGGAATTGTTCCATGATAAAAATTTTTAAACTTCCGCTGCACCGGGTATCAATCGTGATTGATCTGACCGCCAGTTTTTTCCAACAGTCCATTTCCAATCAAACATTCATTCTTGTAAATATTGCAAATCCCATTCACAAAATTGCAAGAATAACCATCTCTATCAAGCATAGAAACAGAAATAATGTTTTTAATAAAATCTGGAACAAATAAAACATCTCTCAAAAGTAACTTAAAATCGTTCTGCAAAATTAAATAAATATTTCCCATAGCTATGGATTTAACTCTGAAACCATTCCCGAGCCTTGACTGGGTCTCACCCATCCTTAGCCTATTACTTCTTGTCATCATTTGCAACTCATTGCAAATATGAGATCTTCATTTGGTATCCAATACCCAAGAAGTAGTATTAAGAAAAATATTTATTTCAATGTAAAACATACCCTTTGCAGTTCGCAACTGCTCGAGGTATTCCTTGCAGTTACATTTCCAATGATCGGGTTTCTTACAGTGATGGCAAAACTTGTTTAGACTTGTCCAATTTTGCATGTAACATTTGGCCTTGAGATCATGGTCCAACCATTTTTCTAGTTCGGCCAACCTTTCGGCAGTTACATCAGCCGAGGCTGTTTTCGGAGAAGCCTTTTCTAACACATAGAAAATCTTTTCCGAACTTAGGACAATCTTAACTTATGGAATCATTCTGTATTGTTTGCGCTAGTAAGTTTGTTTTGTTGGAGAATTGAAACATGTGGATTACGAAGATTCATCATGATGATATATTTAGATGAAACAGACAATTATCGATGATTGTTTAATTAATTTACTAAGACATAAAATAGACAAAATTTATTTTATGAATCTCACTCCCACTATTTTAACGATTTCACTACCCTCTAGTGAAAACGGGAAACTGTTTTCCTTAGTGAGAACATGGAGTCCAATTGACAAACTATGGTCCCGAATAATATCAACCAACCATAATTTTCAAAAGGTAGAGCCCAATTGCTTCCAAAGCAACCTCCACGTTTTTACCTCATGTCCAATAAGGGCCCAATAATATGACGCCGTTTATTGTGACATGTCAAGATGACCCATCAATATTAAGTTGTGATGGACGGTCGCCATGTGGATCCCCCAATAATATGAGCCAATCCCATGGGAGTTTCACCCAACTTACAACATGTGTCGATCCAATGTACAGCTTTTCGACGAACGGGCCCCCCCAATAATATGAGCCGGACCGTATCCGCGGGTAGCATCTCATACATTGATCGTTGATGGAAGGTAGGAACATTTAAACAATTTTAAATTTCCTTTATTTATCTTGATATCAATTTTAAATCATATTTAAAATGAGGGATTTTAATTTTGAAAATTTGTCTCATCATTTTAAAAATTTTGTATGCTTGCCGGATTCACACAATTTTGTCTAAAACATGCATACAACAATAATATCACATATTATATAGGATGATTGATTCCATTTCTAATCAACCCGTGGTTGCCAATCACGAGTCTTAGTCCAATCCTAGGTAATATATAGTATGCAATGCAATCCTATTACATTAAGCTTCCAATTTACATTTCTTCTGTCTTTATTGTCTGCTGGGCCCACCTCCATCTTCAACTCTTTATCTCCCACTAAGTCTAATGTATTTACAATAAATAACCATGACAAGTAGGGGATACATTTCAAGGGGTGGGAACGGGCCATAAACCAGGCTCACTTTTATTACATATGACAATTCATATTGGGCCATAAACCAGGCCCATTAATAAATCCAACAACAATAAAAACAAATGTAAATTCCTAACATACACCTACAAAATTGGTCATGGCAATCGATCATCCTTATCCAATAACATTTAATTCAAAATTAATTTATTGGATAACATGCAATGGCAATTTAAATTAAAAAGATAAAATCATATTCCATATATAAAATCTCATTTTACATACAAAATCATATTTTATCTTTTTATCAAATAAAATCATATTTTACATATAAAATCCAATTTTATTCATAAAATCATATTTTACTCAATATTTCCATAAGATCATATCTTATCATCAATTGTACCAAAAATAATTAATTTCATAAAATCTGATTTAACGGATAAAATCTATAAATTTTCCAAAAATTCAAATTTATCCAAAAATTTTCGGACTCGAACAATTCGATCCGACGCCTCGTGGACCAATCAAAAACAATTTTTGATCGGACCAAAAATAGAATTTTAACATATTAAAATTTTAATTTAAAAATTAAAAATTAATTTTTCCGCAGGCCGCCCGGGACGCTCCCGGGCTGCCCGCGCCCCAAAGGGGCTCGGGCCGGGCAGCGCTGCGCTGGGCAGCGACCATCGCTGCCCCCCCCCCCCCCCCGTGTTTTTGCCCGAAAAATTTTTAATTTAAAAAAAAAATTTATTTTGTTTCAAAAACCGAGGCTTAAAAATTTTTGTACAATCGATTAATTTAATCTCTTGATCTGAGCAACCTGGCTCTGATACCACTGTTGGAGAACTGCGATCAGATCAACCAGAATTGATACCCGGTGCAGCGGAAGTTTAAAAATTTTATATGGAACGATTCCATAATGGGTATCAAAACTTTAAGATTAAATTGTGTGTCTAAAAATTAAATAACAATTATAAATTTTTACCTTCAATCTCGAATCGAGATTATTGACACCAACAGATTGCTCTGCTCTTGTTGTATCTCCCAGGAACTGATGGACGAACTGTTCTTCAATCAGGTCCACGAACAGAGATTTAATCCCTCTGATAGATTGCACTAGAAAATCTATCAGAAGTTTCTACGAAGAGAATTAACGAATTTGATCCGTTAAACCAGACTGTAATTCAAAATTCACAGGCTGGATTTTTCCCGAGCAGAGGGGAGGGGGGCGGCCACTTTTAGAGAGAAAACTAGGGTTTTTCAAAAATTGTGACCTGTATTATCTATAATTTCTGTACTGCAATAACTTATTTATAATGTAGGCCGCTAACAGCTTAGGGCCCATTAGTCATAAGTTCAAGCCTGACAAGCAAAGCCCGCATGTTCAGAAATTAATATAAAATTCATCGTGACTCTGATTGATAAACCGATTTTACCAATGTTCACAGAAACCATTTCTGCACCTTTTAAAGTCAAGATAAATTTTTCTGAATCCGAATTCAGTGATTTCCAAAAATTCCCATCCCTATGTCATTTTAGGAAATCTTACTCCTCTACTCTTAAATAAGAAGTCCCACTTCTTTGTTCATTAAATTTAACTCTTTAAATTTAACTATCTCAACGGGGATTAAAAATCCATTACTCTGTGTGACCCTCAATGGTTCAGGGATACAGCTAGCCGTGGGCTCACAACTCCTTGTGACTCGGAACAACAATTTCCGACTTGCCCATCGAATCATGGTAAGAGCGCCTAGCAACATCGCCCCATGATTCCCTAGGTATCACTGATAGTGCCTGCAAGAACCAATAGATTTTGGTTAGCGTACAGTACGGTCCCTTCATCCATATATCCCGATCGAATCAACAACTATTGGTAAATCGAGAGTCGTTCGAGATTTGATAACTATGCAATATATCTTGAAGATCAAATAGTGACATCGCATGTGCTACTAAGAAACCATTTCTTAAAACACATCATGTACTCTGGCCAGAGATTCGTCACACTAATATCTCCTCAGATCGCATAGGATATCCACACTCGCAAGTATGTGGTGAATCCTTGACAACAAAGCATCGACTCCTATATGTGTTGTAACTGTACCCAATCCCGACACCTGATGACCCCAATAGAGTCGGTAAACGAGTCAAAGTACAGTACTAGCATATAGAGTCTCAATGATGTTTCAAGTAGTAAGGACTAATGGTGTACAACCAAAACCGCGGACTTTATCCACTCGATAAGTGATAACCACTTGGAAAGTCCGGATAGGGTAGTTCGATCATTCATCGTATGAATATCCATTTGCATGCTTTGAACATCTCTATGTTTCTTACCAATGAAACATGGTACTCTGCATCGCAAATGCTAGTCTCAAACTCGAGCGATCCTTATCCTTATTATCGGACGGCTCAATCGACTAGGAACAGTTTAGAATATACAGTGACTATAAGATGTGTTTCATGATAGCCATCCTCATGTGCTACCACATCTTACATACACTATAGTATATTCAAGGTCTTTATCAAAACAACAATAGTATATCACAATATAACAATATGAAGAAAGATAAAGTCATTGCCATTAATAAAAGTGTAAATAATATTAAACAAAAGATTGTTTATACAAAGAGTCATCAAAGCCCTTAGCCACAAGTTGGCTCACCGGGCACCCACTCTTTCATGTTCAACAAGTGATGGCGTTATGGTTGTGTTATCCAATGAGGAGGATGCATCGATCCTAAACGCCTGATCAATTGGATTTATTGGACTTGTAGGCTGAGATTCTTCAGTAGTTGGTTTAGGAGAGGAGTCAGCTGAGTGAATCTCATGAAGAGGAGATGTAGGCTGAACATCATCCATGTAACGCCCGGGGCCGAAGAGGCAGGGAGTGATTGCCGGTGCCAAGAGGTTGCACGGACAATGAGCGGCTCCTGGTAGGCTTCTAGGCGGAGGGAGACATGAATAAACCGATCCCGTGCCGGAATGAGAGGGATTCTGAGACTGTGTAGGTATGAGACTACATGGTTGAGGAGGACTTAAAAAATTTCATATGTACTATTCATATGAAGAAGGTGCATCTTCTTTTCGTAAGCTCATCACATAAGAACTCCATAGTTAAGCGTGCTTGACTTGGGGAAATTATAGGATGGGTGACCCCCTAGGAAGTTTCTCAGGGTGCGTGTGAGTGAGGACAAAAGCACGCTGAAAAAACCCATCTTGATACAGTGGGTCGTTACAAATGGATGAACCAAGCGGAAGCTGGTGGGCATGTCACGCCCGGGGCTGAAGAGGCAGGGAGTGATCGCCGGTGCCAAGAGGTTGCACGGACAATGAGCGGCTCCTGGTAGGCTTCTAGGCGGAGGGAGACATGAATGAACCGATCCCGTGCCGGAATGAGAGGGATTCTGAGACTGTGTAGGTATGGGACTACATGGTTGAGGAGGGCTTAAAAGATTTCATATGTACTATTCATATAAAAAAGGTGCATCTTTTTTTTGGAAGCTCATCACATAAGAACTCCATAGTTAAGAGTGCTTGACTTGGGGAAATTATAGGATGGGTGACCCCATGGGAAGTTTTCAGGGTGCGTGTGAGTGAGGACAAAAGCACACTGAAAAGACCCATCTTGATACAGTGGGTCGTTACAATCCAAGTCAATTAATGACTTCAAAACGTCTGATACTGAAGTAAGTGGGATCTCAGGAAGAGAGTCATCAGCGACTGATGTAATTGGTTGAATTAGTAGAGGTTCTGAAGCAGTAGCGGTGCATGATGTCGTTGGTTTGTTAGAGGTGGAAACAAAAGAAAAATATGTCGAAGGACATCCTTTTTGTGCTGCAATGAAGTCTTGTTCCTCTGAGGTGAAGATGAAGTCAGTAGGTTTTGAGTTATCGTGAGAATAAAAGATTGGAATCATCGCCTAAACTTCTTTACGGTACATGCGCTGGTACTCTTCGGTTTGGTGTGGAATGGAGTGTTTCAGCCGATATTCCCATAAAAAGGTGTCAGTGGCATCCACAGACTATTTGAGATGCAGGATGATGTCACTGTCATCCTTGACTGTCTTGCTCATCGGTTGATAGTGCTGTTCTCTTTGAAAACTAATGTATCGGGCGAGGCTATCGTGGAGTTGAACATCAACCAGCTTATATTTTCTGAGAGCAGTTTCAAGATGAGAAGTTGATGTAAGGATGAACATTTTATCTTCTAACCTGGAAAGATATGCCAACTTGTTCTTGTGCAAAATTTAAGAGTATGAGACGTTGAAGCGATAGTTCATCCATTCATCAAATTCTTGTAGTCTAAAATGCACAGCTCTGAGAATTCCGGAGATGATTAATAAGACTTCCATTTTTCCAACAGATGGGGATTTTGGAGGTGGTATGAAAATGTCTTTTCCTTTTCCTTGAACGTTGGGCGAGTTTTTGTTGAAGGCTGTGGCTGAGGGCTCAGTGAGAGTGATTCCTTTGAGTGGAGGAACTGGAGTGGTGACAATTGGATCTTGAGCTCTGAGGATTTGATTACTGAAGATCGAGATTGCATCGACTGATGAAGAAGATATTGCCACCGAGATTGGTGCAATGGTGACTGTAGTGCTTTCAGCTGGCTCGGATGTTAGCTGAGGGATAGAAGCTGTTTGAGTAGCAAGATTCACCGATGCAGAGACTGTTATGGTGGCTGCTGTCATATGAGAGGTTGGAGTGTGAACAGTTGATAGAAACTTTATCCTTTTAGGTTTCGGTTGAGATGGCTTGAGAGTCGTTTTCTTCCTTGAAGAAGGAGAAGATCCACCGAAAACTTGAACCAAAGGAGCATTATCACTGGCATCATCATCTAGATCTGAGTCAACAGTTATTGTGCGCCTGCTAAGTCGATGTCGCCTCTGTTGAAGAGATGTAGTTCCCATGGCAGCTTGTTGTTATTCTGCCCCGATTTCCCATTTGACCGTCCTTAATTGATCAGCAGTTACTTGATTCTTTTTCAAGAACAAAGGGATAGTAACCGCATTGAGCCATTTGGAGACATGCAGGGCTTCAAAACTGGAGGATTCCACACCTAAGGCTGCAAGAAGATGGAAAATTTGTAGTGCAAAGCCTTCGTATTGTCCCTTGCCTCGAATCATCTCACAAAGAGTAGATTAGAGAATGGACGACCAATTAAAGGTTAACTGAGAGGCAATGGAGGCCATGTACTGATATTTTTCAAGAGTGATCTTGTCATAAGATCCATCTTTCTCCAAAAGTGTTTTTGCTACAATGTTGGCTAGCAGTCGATATGCAGGCTTCAAGATTTTTTTGAGACCATTAACTTTAATATGTGCGCCATCCAATGTGAAATGAGCTGCCCAGTGAGAGGCATTATCGTCAGGTAGATCTGTGCATTTCATCAAACCACTGGTGGGCAACCCAAAATTTTCACCGAAGAAGAGCTGATTGAATTCTATTTTCCATCCCTTGATGATGCAAACGATGCTTCAATGATGTAATTCAGCGGATTCAAAGAATTCCTTGACTAGATCGTAGTCCATGGTAGAGCTAGAGCTCAGAAATTTGTGAAGCCCTGATGCTTCAATCATGTGGAACATTGCAGAGATTTCTGCATTTTTGATGGAGTGGATTTCGTCAAAGTTGATTCCCAAGTGATAGGAGTCGTTTTTGTGCGTTATTTTGCATGTTTTGTGTTTGTTTTGCATTCGTTTTGTTTACGTTGTGTCTCTTCCTTACCATTCTTGTTCTGTTTTTTTGTTTTATTGTGTTTGTAGTCACTCCTCTGGTTTATTTATTTATACTGCAGAAAATCACCAGGAAATGCTGATTTATAGTGAGAAGGCGTTGCACGCATGCGGCCGTGAGGAAAGCAAGAGAAGGACTTTAGATTTCTTGAAAAAGACAAGGCGCTCGGGTGGCACTTTTATACCGCCCGCGTGCACTCATGTTTGGGAAATATTTTATTTCGGGTTATTGGTTTGACGAGGACTCTTGGGCCATATAAATAGGATGTTATTAAACGGTTTTGAGGGTTGGACACACACACAGACACAGGAGGAGGCGGCTCTGAATATTGAAGATTTCTCATCTCCGTTTGGAGTTTTTCTCTTCATCTTTTTTGAATTTTTATGGTAAACATTTTTTTTAGATTGAATTTTGTAATGACGTTCAGTAGCTAAACTTTTATTTTGTTGGAATCAAGGGGATCCGAACCCCAAAACACTGTAGTGTGATTGAATCACCGGACGTATTGAGATTTGATTTATGTTTATAATTGATTTTATCATGTGTTTTTCTCTATGTTGATGATTAGCTACCCTTAACATAGATTCGTAAATTTTGAATTGCTGTCGAGAGATAGGTTCATAATTAGGACGAATGATAGAATCTATGGACTTAAAATATGCATAGAGATATGGTATTTAGTACATGTTGATAGTCATAGACGACCAGGTTGAAAGCTGTAGAATTCATAGAACGCAAAGCAATCGGTCGTGATAAATAATTAGAGAGATTTAATTGTTTCACTGATTTGATTAGTTTGGCATAACCTCGATAGAGAGTGTCAATGTTACAGGGATTTCTGTCAAACTTATGCGCATTAATTAAGTTCCAATCGTCCAGTTGAATTAGGGGGAAGGTGAACCGAAATTCCAACAAAATCTTTTCAAATTGTTATTTCTTTTAGTGGTGCAAATTGGTTTCGTGGTTGTGAAATTTAGATTTATTTACATTGAGTTCTTAGTGTTAAATGTTAGATAGAATCCAAAATCAAATTTTCGATACTTTGTGTAGTTAAAAATCAAAGAAACACATTATTATTGTTTGGTCCCTGAGGACGATACTCGTACTCTGTACATCTTATTATAACTTGAATCGTGCACTTGAGATTATTTCGACTGGAATTGAGAGATTTTTAGAGAAAATTTAAGTGTTAATATTCCGTTGATCAAGTTTTTGGCGCCGTTGCCGGGGACAATTGAGATTTTAATTTGTTTTATTTGGTTTTTCTCTATTACAATTTTAATCACTCTTTTCCATCTGTGAACTGCAGGATTCTCTTGCAGTGCATGCGACACTCATCTGAAGAACTAGTGCCTTTTGATCCAGAAACCGAGAGAACTTTTCACAGAAGAAGAAGGCAACAACAAGAAGAAATGAAAAAAAAACAGAACAAGAATGGTAAGGAACAGACACAACGTAAACGAAACGAATGCAAAACAAACACAAAACATGCAAAATAACGCACAAAAACGACTCCTAGTGCCTAATTTGAGCTTAATAGAAAACGAATGGCATGCGTGAAAATGTGTGGTAAATCACTTTGAGATAAAACCTGCTATTCTTCAACCAGTTTACAGATCCATGATGGATCTCGCCTTACCGAACATCGAAAGTTCTAGACCAAGCATCATCAGGCCAACTGCAGCGGCAAATCACTTTGAGATAAAACCTGCTATTCTTCAAATGATTCAGAACACACTTCAATTTGGCGGGACTGTCATTGATGAACCATATGTGCACCTCAGAAATTTTCTGGAAATTTGTGATACATTCAAGATACAGGGAGTTTCTGATAACGCTATTCTTTTGCGTTTATTCCCTTTTTCACTACGAGATAAGGCGAAAGCATGGCTGACAAATTTACCTGCAGGTTCCATCATGACTTGGGATGATCTGGCAAAATCTTTCCTCACCAAATACTTTCCACCATCTAAGTCAATGAAACTAAGAGCTGACATCACAACTTTTTCCCAAGGAGAACAGGAAACATTTTATGAATCATGGGAGCGCTACAAAGATCTACTGATGAGATTTCCACACCACCAATTACCAGATGGTCTTGTGGTACAAACTTTTTATTATGGTCTTTCTCACTCTAATGGTTCCATGTTAGATGCAGTTGTAGTTGGAAATTTACTGCGAAAATCTTCAGAGGATGGTTATGAATTAATTGAGGAAATGACATCTAGTAGCTATCACCCTTTATCTGAAAGGAGTGCAGCACGAAAATATAATGGAATTCATCAGGTTGATGCATTCACATCAGTGGCCGCTCAACTTGAAGTCATGAACAAGAGAATTGAGGAACTGAGCATAGGAAACTCTGTGATGCGAGTTCAAGAAGTGTGGTGTGAAAAATGTGGTGCAGAACATTTCACAAAAGACTGTCAAACATTTTCTCAACCAGAGGGAGTTATGGCAAGTCACATAGGGAATCAAAATCGCCCAAGGAATGACCCATTCTCGAACTCCTATAATACAGGGTGGAGACAGCATCCAAATTTCTCGTGGAGTGGACAGAACAATAAGCCATATGGGAATCAGAACTACGGCAGACAACCTCAAGAATGGAAATCGAGTTTAAAGCAGATGATGCAGCAATTCATATCATCTACTGAAACCCGGATGCAGAATCAAGATGCTTCGATAAAGAATCCGGAGAATCAGATAGGGCAATTGGCCAAAACAATTTCCAGCAGAGATCAGGGTACCTTGCCGAGTGACACAGAGAAGAATCCTAAGGAGCAGGTAAAAGCAATTGAACTGAGGAGTGGGAAGACATTAAAGCCTGCACCACATGTTGAGAAAGAGCCAGAATTGGCTACATCAACAAGAATTGCAGGTAAGTCATCTATCCCAACACTTTCACCCACTTCACAAGCAAAAATTGTTGTGCCACCACCTTTTCCTGCAGCCCTGAAGAAGGCAAAACTAGATTCTTAGTTTGGAAAATTCCTAGAAGTATTCTATAAATTGAATATTAATATTCCCTTTGCCGATGCACTGATGCAAATGCCAAGTTATGCAAAGTTTTTGAAAGAGATCCTCTCCAACAAGAGGAAACTGGAGGAGCATGCAATGATTAGTCTGACTGAGAATTGCTCAGCACTGGTGCAAATAAAATCTCATTAAAGCAAAAAGATCCAGGGAGTTTCTCTATCCCTTGTGTGATTAATGATATTCAATTTCATAAAGCTTTATGTGATTTGGGTGCTAGTATAAATCTAATGCCTTACTCTGTGTTTAGGAAATTGAGCTTGGGAGAACCAAAGTCCACCAGAATGTCGTTACAACTGGCAGACAGGTCCATCAAATATCCACGGGGGATAATCGAGGACGTGCTTGTAAAAGTGGACAAATTCATCTTCCCCGTGGACTTCATGGTGCTAGATATGGAAGAGGATTTGGACATGCCACTCATATTGGGTAGACCCTTCCTGGAGACAGGAAAGGCATTAATAGATGTCCAGAAGGGAGAGTTGCTGTTAAGTGGGTGAAGAGAAAATTTTGTTTGACGTTTTTAATGCTTTAAAATTTTCTCAGAATAATAAAGAATGTTTTCAACTGGATGTAGTGGAATCACTGTTATTTGATTATGTGCAGGATACTTTTCAGGAACCATTAGAAGCTGCACTTATCTCTGAGCAAGTGGACGTTCTCAGTGATGGAATTGAAGAGATGACCGCATATTTGAATGAAAACCAGTCATGGAGAAGAGGTGGAAAGTTTAGAATTGAAGACCTTGGTGACCGGAAGGATTTAGTCCTCCAAAAACCAAGCCTTGAGGAACCACCTACTGTGGAATTGAAACCATTACCTGTCCATCTCAAATACATGTTTTTAGGTGAGAATGATAAGTTACCTATTATAATATCTTCCTTTTTGACAGGTGAGATGGAGGCTAGACTAATGGAGGTGCTCAAGAAACATAAGAGTGTGTTTGCCTGGAAAGTGGCGGATATCAAAGGAATCAATCCATCCTTATGCATGCACAAGATTTTAATGGAAGAGAACATCAACCCATTGGTCCAACCACAAAGGAGATTGAATCCAAAAATGCAGGAAGTTGTAAAAGCTGAAACGATCAAACTTCTGGATGCAGGTATCATTTATCCTATATCTGATAGTCCATGGGTGAGTCCGGTGCAGTGTGTACCAAAGAAGGGGGGAATTACTGTCATACAGAATGAGAAAAATGAACTGATACCCACTAGGACAGTTACAGGTTGGCGTGTGTGCATAGACTATAGAAGACTAAATGACGCAACCCGTAAGGATCATTTTCCCCTCCCCTTCATTGATCAAATGCTAGAGAGACTGGCTGGGTATGAGTTTTACTATTTTTTAGATGGGTATTCAGGATACAATCAAATAGCGATTGCACCTGAAGACCAGGATAAAACAACTTTCACTTGCCCATATGGTACGTTTGCCTATAGACGTATGCATTTCGGGTTATGTAACGCTCCTGCTACTTTTCAGAGGTGCGTGACTGCCATTTTTTATGATATGGTCGAAAATTTTTTAGAAATTTTCATGGATGATTTCTCTATTTTCGGTAAATCTTTTGATGCATGTCTGCATAACTTGAATTCTGTTTTAATGAGATGCGAGGAGACAAATTTGGTACTGAACTGGGAGAAGTGCCATTTCATGGTGACAGAAGGTATAGTATTGGGCCACCGAATTTCTGAGCAGGGGATCGAGGTGGACAAAGCCAAGGTGCACGTTATTCAAAATTTGCCTCCACCTACGACAGTCAAGGGAGTCAGAAGTTTCCTGGGCCATGCTGGCTTCTATCGGCGGTTTATTAAGGATTTTTCAAAAATTTCTAAACCTCTTTCTTCTTTGCTAATGAAAGATGCCCCTTTTTACTTTGATTCAAATTGTTTGTAGGCCTTTGAAGTGTTGAGAGAAAGACTGGTGACTGCACCAATACTTACATCACCGAACTGGGTTCTCCCATTTGAAGTCATGTGCGATGCAAGTGACTCTGCTGTTGGCGCAGTGCTTGGCCAACGAATAGACAAGGTATTCAAAACTATTTACTACGCTAGCAAGACTCTTAATGAAGCTCAACTAAATTATGCCACCACTGAAAAAGAGTTGTTAGCTGTAGTATTTGCACTGGATAAATTTAATTCATACCTTGTACTCTCAAAAATCACAGTATACACAGATCACTATGCTATTAAGCACTTGTTGGAAAAGAAATATGCAAAACCTAGACTGATTAGGTGGATCTTACTTTTGCAAGAATTTGATTTAGAGATCAGGGATAAGAAAGGTGTTGAAAATGTAGTAGCTGATCATCTATCTAGATTAGAATGCATTGCTGATGGTGCAACAAATGAGATAGAGGACATAGATGATTGGTTCCCTGATGAAAAATTTTTTGCCATAGAAAGTTTGCCATGGTATGCTAATTTTGCGAATTATCTAGTCACAAACACACTCCCACATAATCTGTCTTTCCATCAGAAGAAAAAAATTTATCAGATGTCAAGCATTATTTTTGGGAGGAACCGTTTTTGTTTAAAATATGTGCTGACTCAATGATCCGGAGATGTGTGGCGGAAGAAGAAATGCAAAGCATCCTCAGTCATTGTCATGATCGTGAGGTAGGTGGCCATGCTAGGCCAGTCAAAACAGCAGCAAAGGTACTTGAATGTGGGTTCTATTGGCCCAATCTCTTTAAGGATGCGCGCTTGTTTGTATTATCTTGTGATAGATGTCAACGGACAGGTAATATCTCAAACCAAAATGAAATGCCTTTAAATAATATCATTGAGTGTGAGATATTTGATGTATGGGGAATCAACTTCATGGGAAAATTTCCAATTTCTATGACAAAAAAATACATTCTGGTCGCAGTCGATTATGTTTCAAAATGGGTAGAGGCTGAAGCTTATGCGACAAATGATGCATAGGTTGTACTGAAATTTTTGAAGAAAAATATTTTTAATCGGTTTGGTACACCCCGTGCAATCATTAGTGATGATGGCACCCACTTTTGCAATAAACATTTTGACAAACTCGTAAAAAAATATGGTGTCAAGCATAAAGTCTCTACCCCATATCACCCCCAGACCAGTGGCCAAGTGGAAGTGTCCAATCGAGAAATCAAACAAATTTTGGAGAAAAGTGTGAGTACTAATCGGAAAGATTGGGCACTTTGACTTGATGATGCCTTATGGGCCTATAGGACCGCGTTTAAAACACCTATAGGCCTATAATCCGAATAAGACCTATTGACCGAGTCACAGTCGCCCAATATACTAGTGGAGAGGGGTTGTAGGAATTTTGATGATGGACTGTTGATAGACACGGTTAATGAATGTGGATTCTTGACCAAAACACGCACACAATATTTTTTGTTGAGTTATACCAATCGTGAGTGTGTGTATCATTGAATGTTTCTAAATCTTGATCCCAGTATAACTGAAAAAGTCCTTATGATCTTAGAATGTGTGAATTGAATTCGGAGTAGAGTATTCCAAAAACGGAGTTGTGAGATTCTTAAGTTTGCAAGGTTTGCTAGTTATTGTTAAATTTTTTTTGTTTAAAAGGTCAGCATGTTGATATGATTGGATTGGTTATCTGTTGGAAAACATTTTGAGGCTTGAGATTGTTGATTTTGCCTACTTTTGTCGTCTATTTGTTGTTTCTGCATGTTAGAATTGTCACCTATTTTGCTCAAGGGCGAGCAAAAGGTTAGTTTGGGGAGGTTGATAGGAGTCGTTTTTGTGCGTTATTTTGCATGTTATGTGTATGTTTTGCATTCGTTTCGTTTAAGTTGTGTCTGTTCCTTACCATTCTTGTTATGTTTTTTTGTTTTATTGTGTTTGTAGTCACTCCTCTGGTTTATTTATTTATACTGCAGAAAATCACTAGGAAATGCTGATTTATAGTGAGAAGGCGTTGCACGCATGCGTCCGTGAGGAAAGAAAGAGAAGGGCTTTAGATTTCTGGAAAAAGACAAGGCGCTCAGGTGGCACTTTTATACCTCCCGCGCGCACTCATGTTTGGGAAATATTTTATTTCGGGTAATTGGTTTGACGAGGACTCTTGGGCCATATAAATAGGATGTTATTAAACGGTTTTGAAGGTTGGACACACGCACAGACATAGGAGGTGGCGGCTCTGAATATTGAAGATTTCTTATCTCCGTTGGGAGTTTTTCTCTTCATATTTTCTGAATTTTTATGTTAAACATTTTTTTAGATTGAATTTTGTAATGACGTTCAGTAGCTAAACTTTTATTTTGTTGGAATCAAGGGGATCCGAACCCCAAAACACTGTAGTGCAATTGAATCACCGGACGTATTGAGATTTGATTTATGTTTATAATTGATTTTATCATGTGTTTTTCTCTATGTTGATGATTAGCTACCCTTAACATAGATTCGTAAATTGTTAATTGCTGTCGAGAGATAGGTTCATAATTAGGACGAATGATAGAATCCATGGACTTAAAATATGCATAGAGATATGGTATTTAGTACATGTTGATAGTCATAGACCACCAGGTTGAAAGCTGTAGAATTCATAGAACGCAAAGAAATCGGTCGTGATAAATAATTAGAGAGATTTAATTGTTTCACTGATTTGATTAGTTTGGCATAATCTCGAGAGAGAGTGTCAATGTTACAGGGATTTCTGTCAAACATATGCGCATTAATTAAGTTCCAATCGTCCAGATCAATTAGGGGGAAGGTGAACCGAAATTCCAACAAAATATTTTCAAATTGTTATTTCTTTTAGTGGTGCAAATTGGTTTCATGGTTGTGAAATTTAGATTTATTTACATTGAGTTCTTAGTGTTAAATGTTAGATAGAATCCAAAATCAAATTTTCGATACTTTGTGTATTTAAAAATCAAAGAAACAAATTATTATTGTTTGGTCCCTGAGGACGATACTCGTACTCAGTACATCTTATTATAACTTGAATCGTGCACTTGCGATTATTTCGACTGGAATTGAGAGATTTTTAGAGCAAATTTAAGTGTTAATATTACGTCGATCACCAAGAATGTTTTCTGGATAGACATGTTGAAGAGTTCTAAAATTAAGAAATAGGATTAGTATTCGGGAAAGATATTTGTAAAGAAATCGATACTCGAGTTGTTGCAAAAAATATATATGTTTGTGTTATGTGTGTGGGTAGCCGCGGTGTGCACGTCACCTAAAGTTTGAATTTTGAATTTTGAATTTTGAATTTTGAAAAACGCGCGGTAAGATAAGGATAAGGCAAAAAGTAAGTATATTTATATATATATATATATATATATATATATATATATATATATATATGTTAATATTATATAATAAGGTTGTTGGTTCCAAAGTTCAATGTCTGAATGCGACTGATCTTCTGACATCAGTGAGTGGCGTTTCGGATACGCCGTCAGGTCCGAAAATTATGATTTGACTTTTAATAATATCAATGGATAATGAACATATACAATTGATATCTGCCGACCCTTCACCTTCCTTGGGTTCCTATAAATACGAGACCAACAAATCAGTAGGGCATTTAAAATATACGCATATATATATATATATATATAAAATTCCGGGTCCGGGAGGAGATTTGGCTGTGGAGTTCAATGCTGCTTTGACCAGGGTTAGATCTCGCGAGTATGAGGATACGGTGTTTGGCCAAGTTGTTGAAGAATGGGAGGTATTTGAAGAGCTGCGTCTTTATCTCTCTGTTGTTCATCCTCAGGGTTCGATGGACCCTGATAGAGACTATGCTGCCCAAATGCGGCAATATGAGGAAAATCTGGGGTCGACTGATCCTGTGAAGATCTTCAGTCCTGAGGGCTTGTACTTGATCTTTCTTTATAAGGAGCTTCAAGGACTGGAACTTATCCGATCAGAGGACATTGGCTATATTCGCTCTCCTACCAGAGAGTTTACGTTCTTCATGCTCTCATGGAAGAATACAGTAGAGAAAGATATTGCTAAGGAAGTGTCAGCCTTTGAGGCTCTTATGTAGTCAAATTCTCCTGTAAAACTTATATTAGTATGAATGAAAATATTTTGCATATTTTTATCTTACTCGAAATGATTCACTGTCGTAAAAGATACAAGTATCAAATGCATTCATAAAAGAAATATTGATATCACACCTTTTCACGTAGACGATGTCTGAATATTTAGAGTGATGTGACTAAAAGGCGGATATTCATGAGTATGAATTGCAAATGAAATAAGCTTAAAAATGAAATAATAATAAGAAATGTACGATGAAAAAAGTAACTGTTTTAAGCTTTCATTAAATTCCTAGTGCACGAATATCGGTAAAGTAGGCTTATTAAAGGTCTGTGCCAATATTTTGTAAAGATATTCTCAACGGTTTAGTGTAGGAGACTATTGACCTACTGGACCTTTGACCTTCTGATTTTCTCGCATAATAATATGGTGCCTCAGGAAAAGGAGAAAACACAACTTAGATTAATCAAAGAAAATCAAGATGGATAAGTCTGATTTCGAGAGAAGAATGATCGTATATAGAAATAGGGTAATTGCAAGAGGCATGCATATCTGGTTTCTTCTGGAGGAGATACGTCGCAACCTGCCTACTGGTTTAGCTCTTATGCATCCACGCGTTGCTGAGGGGTTGCTGTGATGCAAACTTACCTCTCATAACCAGAGCACTCAATATGTGCTGAGGCCTTCTGCTGTGGGACTCTTGATGCTTTTGGCAGAGAGAGATGAATTGCAGAACATCTGCTTTGAGGATGATGTCTGCAGTGGTCAAGGTTCACTCACTCGCTGGATGATTGAGTGGAGTCAAGAGAAGAAAAGCAGAATCTATGCAGCTCATTATAAATATAGACGCAGTAGGGGGTTAATGTAAAATGCTTTATGCATCGATGTAATAAATTTATTTTAATGAAATGCAATATTCCCCCTAAAATCATGTTTTTTTTAACTCAGTTCTATTAAGCCAAGTACATTGCAAAAATAAGAAAACTTAGCGTCCGGTAGTGGCTTGGTGAATATATCTGCTGCTTGCTGCTCAGTAGATATGTAAATCATCTGAATATCCTTCTTTAGCACATGTTCTCGTATGAAGTGATGTCTTACATCAATGTGCTTTGTTCTTGAATCCATCACGAGATTTTGAGTGATTGCGATTGCATTAGTGTTGTCGCAAAAGATGGGGGTTTCACTAGATTGTATTCCATAGTCTCAAAACTGTCGTTGTACCCATATTATTTGGGCACAGCAACTGCGAGCTGCTAGATATTATTCTTCAGTTGTAGGTGGCAATTGACGTTTGCTTCTTACTGAAACATGAAATAAGTTTGTCTCCCAGAAATTGACAAGATTCACTAGTACTTTTTCTATCAATCTTGCACCCTACATAATCTGCATCTCAACTGGTGCTCCTGCCTCGTCTTTATCAAGCTTTATGGAAGCACTCATAGGAGTAGATATGATAGAGAAATTCTCCATGCCAAACTTTTTGATGAGTTCTATGGTGTACTTATCCTAATTTATAAAGATGCCATTTTCAAGCTGTTTCACTTGTAGCCCGAGAAAGAAATTCAATTCGCCCATCATGCTCATCTCAAATTGTTCCTGCATTAACTTAGAGAACTTCTCGAATAAACGAGGATTATTTGATCCAAATATGATATCATCTACATAGATTTGAACAAAAAAAATATGATCTCCTTTAACAAATTTAAAGAGATTTTTGTCGACTGTTCTTATGACAAAATTATGATCTAATAAGAATTGTGATAAGGTGTCATACCAGGCTCTTGGTGCTTGTTTTAGACCATAAAGAGCTTTATCAAGCTTAAAAACATAATTAGGAGTCGAGGAACTAATAAAATCTGGTGGTTGCTCAACATACACTTCTTCTTGAAGTAGCCCATTGAGGAAAGCTGACTTAACATCCATTTGATAAACTTTGAAGTTTTTGTAAGCAACATAGGCAAGAAATATCCTGATGGCTTCAAGCCTTGATATTGGAGCAAATGATTCGTTAAAGTCCATACCCTCCTCTTGTCTAAATTCTTGAGCAACCAGTCTGGCTTTGTTTCTAATTACTGTCCCATCCTTATTCAGTTTGTTTTGAAACACCCACTTGGTCCCTATAATGTTTTGGTTCTCCGGTCGAGGAACTAAATTCCAAACTTTGTTTCTGGTGAACTGATTTAGCTCCTCTTGCATTGCTTCAATCCAGCTAGCATCTTGTAAGGCTTCATCTATGTGCTTAGGAACTAGCTGTGAAATGAAAGTTGCATGCAATAGATATTTAATCATTTTATAACGTGTACGGAGAGGGGCAATAGGGTTACCGATGACCAGCTTGGGTGGATGACTTTTAATCAACCAAAGATTTGGTCCAAGGGGATTTTTGCTTTGGTTTGCTGGAGTGTCATCCTCATTCCTGAATGTGTTATCGGGTTCAATGATTTCTTCTCTGATTCTCTGTTCTCCATTATCTTGATCTATTCTTCCTTCAGTGGGTTGGATGATTACTTCTTCTGGTTCATCCCTTATGATGGGAAGTTCATCACTGTCACTTTCATAATCTAGAACAGTTGATTCTAGCCTTTTTGCTAGATCTTTGATGTTGGTTTGAGACTTATCTGCACATATAGTAGATTCATCAAAAATAACATGAATAGTTTCCTCTACCGTCAGTGTTCTTTTGTTAAAAACTCTATAAGCTCGACTGACTGAGGAATATCCAATGAATATGCCTTCTTCTGATTTTGCATCAAAGGCCATTAAACGGTGTTTTCCGTTAACATAAACGAAGCATGTACGGCCAAATACATTAAAATATGAAACATCGGGTTTTGTGTCATTCCAGATCTCATATGGTGTTTTGTTGTGCTTCTTGTTAATCATATATCTGTTTTGAGTGTAGCATGCTGTGTTAATTGCTTCTGCCCAGGGTCTTTGAGATACGTTGGAATCAACAATCATAGTTCTAGCTGCCTCTTTAAGAGTTCTATTTTTTCTCTAAGCAAACACCATTTTGCTGTGGGGTTCGGGCAGCAGACAACTCATGCTTGATTCCCTGGTCATCTAGATAGGATTCGAGGGTTTTGTTTAAAAATTAAGTGTCTCTATCACTCCTGATCCGATCTATCCCAATACGTTTCTCATTTTGAAAACGTTTAAAAATCTTTATCAAGTGAGTAGCTGTTTGATCTTTGGAAGATAAAAAAATTACCCAAGTGAAATGAGAGTAATCGTCCACAATCACTAAGGTATATCTCATTCCCTCTAAGCTCCTGACCGGTATAGGACCAAATAGATCCATGTGTAACACGTCTAAGCATTTAGAAGAAGATATACACCATTTGGTTTTAAAAGTAGCTCTCACTTGTTTGCCCTGATGACAAGCCGAACAAACTCTATTCTTTTTAAAATCACCTTTAGGCAGACCAAGAACCAAATCATGTTTTCTCAGATGTTTAATGGACTTAAAATTTAAATGATTGAGCCGTTTATGACATAACCACTGCTCATCATTTTGAGTAACAAAACACGTTGGAACCGACGGTTGTTCACTTTTCCAATTTAGCCTATAAGTGTTTTGTTCTCTTAGTCCGGTTAACATGATTTCATCATTACTAGATTTGATCATGCATGTGTGCTTGTGAAATTCAACAATGTAACCATTATCACATAGTTGACTAATACTGATCAGATTATAACATAAGTTGTCAACTAGAAAAACATCATTAATGATAATGTTACCATGAGTAATATTACCCTTACCCACGGTCTTACCCTTTGAATTATCACCAAAAATAATTTATGCCCATTTGTATTGTATGATTTCGGATAACAATTCTATATTTTCAATCATGTGCCTAGAGCATCCACTGTCAAGATACCATGTTGTATTTTCCATTGAACTATTCTTCTCGACTGATTTTACTGATAGTACCTGCAAGAAGAATATATAACCATGGTACCCTTATCTATTTGGGTCCGAACTGGATTAGTCCTCTTGCGACCCACACCTGAATTACTCTAACGGTTTTACCCATATGTGCATCTATAAAGTAAGTTGGTCGAGGTGTACGATGTGTACTGGTGTGTGATCTAGATCTTACAGTGCGCTGTTTGAACTTTTGATCTTTGTTATCCAGTCTTTATCGTTTTTGAACAGGCATGCAATTGAAGTACTGGTTTTGTGTCACCCGATGACTCCTGTACTTGGATTGACTTGGTTCAAACCTCGACTGCCTGAACTTAGATTGGTTTCCCTTTCTTTGTTCACTCAATCTAGATTTGTTTCATGTCTCTCTTTTCCTTGGATTTCGAGGCTCCACATATCCAAGTCCTTTATGCTTACCTTTGTTCTCATATTGACTTGACTGTCCATCATATATCTTACGTTCAGCATGTTCATATATCGTACTAGATCAAACAAATCTTATTACATTAGTGATGCGATCATGGATGGCTCGCATGTTGATCGAGTGGCTGAAGATCCATTGGAGATACCAAGAGGACCAGTTACGAGGGGTCGAGCTAAGAAGTTCAAGGAAGAACTTCAATCTTTGATGATGATGTCACAAGACGGCGTTGGATTTCTTGATATTCAATTTAGAGGATGTTATAATCTTATTGAGTTCAACGGAGGTCAAGAAAGTAAAGAAAATGAAGGCCAAAGTCGAAGCTATGGCGCGCCCGCACCTACGTCTCCGCGCACCCGCGCCTTGCTCTACGAAGAAGCCACGTGGCCGTGCATTCCTAATCACGCGCCTGCGTGTTCGAGTGCAAAATTGATGAAGAATCTGCGAAACTTCAGCGCGTCCGCACCTTATTCCTGCGCGCCTGCGCCTATTCTGCGCAACTCTGGCGCGCCCGCGCCAAAACCTAGCGTGCCCGCCCCCATCGTATTTTACATGCACCGAAGGTGTTTGTGTGTGTGTTCGGGGATTTTAATATTTTGGCATTATTTTGCTTATTTTGAGTCTTTTATTCCTATTAGGAAACTTTTAGGAGATAAGTTTTATTTGGTGTTATCTTTTATTATTTAGGGTTGTAATATAAATACCATACATTCATTATTTTGAATAAAAATTCAGATTCAGTTTATACACAAAATATTGAAATTCTCTCTAGAAATTTATTCAAAGCTTTGCTTTGGTTTTTCAAATCAAACTTTTTTAGTTTAATTACTTGGAAGCGTTTGTCGATTGATTTCTCACTGAAGATTGTCAGATACAAGTTATCTGAATGTTTTCTTTGGTTTCAATTGTCGTGATTTTTGTTGTTAATCGTATTGTCGATTAAAGGTGAAAATCCAAAATCCTATCAATTTTACTTGTTTCAAAGATTGGGCAAAACTTTGGATCTTTTGTTTATTGATTAGAGGGTGTGATTCAGATTTGTAATCGTGTTTGCTAATCTTACACATCAAGATTCATATCATTTGGTATCAGAGTCAAGGTTTTGAATCAAGTAAGTATCTATCTTCATCTATCTCTGTTCTTTGTGTTCTTCGTTCTTCATCCTTTGTTCTTCATCTGAGTCTATTTTTTTTTCAAAATTTCAAAGTCGTTTCTTTCAAACTTGTTATCCAAGTCTCTTATCTTTTTCTACAAGTTATAAATTCAAAAACAAAAAGAAAAATCGGTCAAAAAAAATATAGTGGGATCGAAAATTTAATATATATATATATATATATAAATTGAAGAAAGTAGATTGTGGCCAATTCCATTGTCTTTGTTCATTTTTGGGCGCGAGTCAAAATCAGTTTGTCCATAAAATTTCTTGCTTGTTTTTGTCAATCTTTGTGGGTCAATTTTTAAGCGTCTAAAAGTTTTTAAACTTGAAGGTTTGATTTTATTCTACAAAGTAAAGCCTCTCCATAAATTTGAGTGGGAAAAAAAGGAGTGATTGAGTGATTCGTTTGGAGTGAATTGTGAGAACTTGTGTGAGGAAATTTATTACTAACGATTTTCTTGCAGGTATCATGAATCCTAATAAAGATGTTAGTGAAAGTGTGAACCCAAGAATTTCCAAGGTTTAAATGGAGGCGTTGATGGGGCAGTTGACTAGGGTGATGATATCGGAGTTAGAACCCCTTCATGAGCGGATGAGTAAATTGGAGGAGAGTAGTGGTAGTGAAAAAAAAATTAAAAATAGAAAGGGGAATGATTTTGAAGATGATGAGGAGAGTTTTGATGAAAATTGGGATGGGGAGAGAAGAGTACATGGGAGTAGGCATAAGCGAGAAGCGGTGAGTGGAAAATATACGGAGGGCAGTTAGGAGGATGAGAATATTAGTATCATTAAGATGAAAATTACAGCGTTTTATGGGAAATCTGACCCGGAGGCGTATCTGGAATGGGAGAAGCGTGTAGAGTTTGTGTTTGATTGACATTACTATTCTGATCTTAATAAAGTGAGGTTGGCAGTTGTTGAGTTTGTAGAATATGCGTTAATCCGGTGGGATCAATTAGTGACCACTAGAAGGAGGTGTGGAGAGCCACCTCTTGAGAAGTGGGAAGAGATGAAGCGTGTCATGAAGAACCGGTTTGTGTCTAACCATTATTATCGTGATATGTACAGGCGTCCACAAACTTTTAAGCTGGGTTCGATGAGCGTGGAGGATTACTACAAAGAGTTGGAAACTATGATGATTCATACCAATATTGAGGAGGATAATGAAGCTACAATGGCCCGATTTTTGTGTGGTTTGAATAGAGAAATCCACGACCAAGTGGAACTTCATCACTGTTTTGATTTGGACGAGATGGTGCAGACGAACATGAAGGTGGAGCAGCAACTCAAGAGAAGAGGAGTTGGTCGTTTTCCTTCCGACGGAGGATCGTCAACTTCTTGGCGTCCGAATGTTGTGAAACGAGAGAACAACCAGCCGGGGTCCAAACCAAAATCCGACACTAAGTGTGAGGCACCAAAACAAGTGGCTAAAGGTACATCTAAAACTTCTAATACTCGATCTAGATATATTAAATGTTTTAGGTGTCAAGGTATTGGCCATATTTTTAGCCAATGCCCAAATAAAAAATTGATGATTATTAATACTTGTGGTGATGTGGAGTCAGAGAGTGAGGAGGAAAATTATGAGGGCATGACTGCATTGGTAGATCCTGATGATGAGGATGGGTTCGGTGCTGTTGTTGGTGAGTTATTGGTGAGTAGGAGAGTATTACATGCGCAACCTAGAGAAGGGGAAGAGAGCTAGAGGGAAAATCTTTTCCATACTCGTTGTTTTGTGACGGGAATAGTATGCAGTCTTATCATTGATGGGGGTAGTTGTACCAATATGGCGAGTTGCGAACTTGTGGAAAAATTGGGGTTGTCTCTTCTGAAGCATCCTCAACTATATAGGTTGCAATGGTTTAATGATTGTGCGGAAGAGTTAATAGGCAAGTTGTGGTGCCATTTTCTATTGGCAAGTTTGTTGATGAGGTTTTGTGCGATGTGGTTCATATGAAAGCGTGTCATATTTTATTGGGGAGACCATGGCAGTTTGATAGGAGAGTGGTTCATGATGACTTTAAAAATAAATATTCTTTTGTAATGAAAAAAGAGCCCATAGTATTGTTGCCTATGAATCCAAAGCAAGTGTTGGAGGATCAAATGAAAAATAAAAAGAGAGATGAGGCCGAAAAAAAGAGTGACCAAAAGAGTGAGATGACCATAGAAAAAAAGAAAGATAAAAAAGGAGATAAAAAAAAATTGAGCAAAAAGAGGCTGAAAAATATATATATATATAGCCCAAAAGAGTGAGTTGAGAGATATTATGAATTCTCATGTTCCTCTTGTGTTGATATTTTATAAGGAGTTAATCCTTAACACAAGTGACATAGCCGGAGATCTTTCGAGCAATGTTGTGTCTCTTTTGCAGGAGTTTGAAGATTTATTTCCGAAGGATCTACCTCAAGGATTACCACCTTTGAGGGGAATTGAGACTCAAATTGATCTTGTGCCCGAAAGTGCATTTCCAAATCATCGAGCCTATTGGAGCAATCTGGAGGAGACTAAAGAGTTACAACGGCAGGTAAGTGAGCTTTTAGATAAAGGGTTTGTGCGAGAGTCTATGTCGCCTTGTGTCGTGCCTGTTTTGTTAGTCCCTAAGAAAGACGGTTCATGGAGAATGTGTTTGGATTGTAGAGCCATTAACAATATTACCATCAAGTATAGGCATCTTATTCCTAGACTAGATGATATGTTGGATAAATTGCATGGTTCTAGCGTTTTTAGTAAAATTGATCTTAAAAGTGGTAATCATCAAATTAGAATGAGATTTGGGTGATGAGTGGAAAACAGCTTTTAAAACTAAGTATGGCTTGTATGAGTGGTTGGTTATGCCATTTGGGTTAACTAATGCACCGAGTACTTTTATGAGGTTGATGAATCATGTCTTGTGTGGCAACCCCGGGCTCGTCTACTTTAATCCAATGACTCAACACAAAGCATTAGAACTAAGCACAAGTAATACAAAAAAAATAAATAAAAATATATATTTTTTTAAAATTGACGCTCCGCTCGATCAGTTAAAATTGACCGATCGAGCGGCCAAGAAATCCCAAACTCTCGAGTTTGGCATTTCACATGCACCGCTCGATCGGTCTAATTGCACCGATCGAGCGGCCTCCTTCAGTGCAAAAATCTGCAGATTTCTTTGTGCTCTTGTGCTATTCTTTGCTAGTCCCTTGCTATCTAATAACATGTAATTCAATGTAAACAAGGCTAAACATACTAAAACAACACGTACAAGATACATGACAACTTTATTCAAAAGCCAAACTTACAAGATACTACAAATATTCAAGCTAACTTTAAGTTTACATCCACTAAGTTTGTACCAACACATGCTACAACATAAACTCAAGTTCTTGACAGCACTTATACATTCTTAGTCCGGAACTCCACTTTTCTAAACTTCCAACCGCTCAAGACCTTCCACGACTTGGCCCTGCATCATCTGTTGCAATGCACACACAAAACAAAGCAAACCGGTAAGTATAAAACTTAGTATGAAACAACGGAAACATATATTGAAACACAGATGGCAAGTTTCATGCTTTTCAATATAGAAGACAATATAGATACCACAAGGCAGTTAGCTACACAATAGAGATTCAAAGCATAATGAACGACTCGATTTAGATGCTAAAACGCATAACTCATCATCAGGCTCAAACTCATCAATGATGCTATAACCGAAGTCGGTCTATCAATGATAAATACTCGTCATTGATATTTGATATCGAAGTTTATAACTCATCGACGATATCGGCAAGGCTTGAAGAAATGTTAGGCTCACATATATAACAAGATGACATAACCACAATCTAACATGCATGTCAAGTATTGTGTGATTTAAGAAAATCGAGAAAGTAAACTCGTCTCGACGAACATCCCCACTTGATCATCATCGTATCATACCTTTCTGGATAAAGAGCTAGCTAACTCCACAAACTACAAAAACACACAAGCTCTATCAAAAATTCTGCTCAAATACAATTCCCTCCTCAAGGTGTAGAACTCACCAACCTTGATCAATATTTCTCGATTCAAAACTGAAACTTCTCGAGTGCGACGTCCCCTATTTTCAATCTTAAAATAAATGGTATTCCAGGCCATAAAATCAGCAAGAACTCGTTTATACCATAGCTCAATCATAAGGATTAAAAATCTATAAATTTTGCGAACCGGCGGCGTAACGGTAACAAAACCGGTACTTCTAACAACCATATAAGTCTCATATAAATATCATACCAACAAAATATCATCAAAACCCAGCCTAATGAGATAGCATAATTTTTGAATAAAATCTAGAAATTCATATCAATTTCAAACGACGTCCGTTCTTCGGTCCGACTTCGATACAATCACGCATACAAGCTCAAGAATGCATAGCCATAATCGAATTCCAATTTCTCCCAACAAAATATTTTCAAAATATACAGAATCAAGATAATACTTACATCACAGCGAAGCTCTTGTTGCGAGGATTCCAAAACTGTGCTCAGAATTTTATTCGGGTAGACGGATCTTGAAATAATGAAGATTGAAGATCAAATTTAGACAAAGAAAATGAAGTCTTGGTTTTTATGTTGAAGAAGAAGATACATCTGATGCAAATCCATGTATATACACGTATGTATACATAAGATGCCAAGTGTCCCACTCAAATATAGAAAATTGCACTTTGGCCCTTAAAATTTCCAATATTTGCAATTCAGTCCTTACGAAAACTTTTCATTCAATTTCAATCCTAAATAATTTAAGAATATTAGAATTTAAATTTAAACTCTAAAAATTCTCAAATTACATAAACTCGAATTAAAACTAAATAATCTCGGGCCTTACAATTCTCCCCTACTAATATATGATTTCATCCTCGAAATCGCATACAATCTGAACACACACAAGATAAAAAGATAGCAGAAATACTGAAGAAAACTCACATCAATGAAATAGCTCTGGATAAAGCTGTCTCATATCCCGTTCTGTCTCCCAGGTAGCTTCTTCAATTCCGTGTCTACTCCATTGCACCTTCACAAGTGGAATGGATTTGTTTCTGAGCTGCCTTTCCTCGTGATCAAGGATTTGAATAGGACGTTCGAAATAGTTCAATGTTTCATCCAATTCAGCTTCATCTGGACGAAGAATATAGGAAGCATCGGGCTCGTACTTCCTCAATATAGACATGTGAAATACATCGTGAATACCTGACAGTGCTGGAGGTAATGCTAGTCGATATGCAAGATCACCAACTTTATCAAGAATTTCATAAGGTCCAATAAACCTCGGTGATAGCTTACCTCTCTTTCCGAATCGAATAGTGCCTCGAAAAGGAGATATCTTCAAAAATACCCGATCACCTTGTTCCAAATGCAAAGGTCTACGCCTCACATTTGCATACTTTGCTTGTCGATCTTGCGCTGTTCTCATTCTGATCTGTATCAATTTCACTTTATCAGACATCTCTCTGATCATATCTCGTCCTGTAATTGGTGTTTCATAAAGATCATCCCAAAACAACGCAGATCTACATTTTTTACCATACACTGCTTCAAATGGAGCCATCTGAATGCTTGATTGATAATTGTTATTATAAGAGAATTCAACAAGTGGCAAAGATTCTTGCCAACTCGCACCAAAATAAAGCATCACAGCTCTCAACATATCTTCTAGAATCTGTATAGTACGCTCTGGCTGCCCATCAATCTGAGGATAATACATTGTACTCAAATGTAGACGAGTACCCAAAGCTTCCTGTAGACTATGCCAGAAATGTGAAGTGAATCGAGGATCTCGATCCGATACTATTGACTTAGGCACACCGTGCAGTCGCACTACATCTCTGATATAAATATTGGCCATCTGGTCATGACGATACGTCATCTGATAAGGAATAAAGCATGCAGACTTAGTCAGTCTATCAATCACGACCCAAACTGCATCACATCCTTTCGAAGATATCGGTAGTCTTGTGACAAAATCCATAGTAATATGATCCCATTTCCATTCAGGAACTGCTAAACTGTGCAATAAACCACTTGGTCGTTTCCTTTTAGCCTTTACCTGTTGATAGTTTAGACATCTAGATACAAACTTTGTCACATCAGTTTTCATTATTTTCCACCAAAATTGTTGTTTCAGATCATTATACATTTTTCTGCCCCCTAGATGGATATTAAACTTGCTGCAATGAGCTTCATTCAGAATTTGTTGTCTCAATTCTGCAATATCAGGTACAACAATACGTCGATTAACAAACAAAATTCCATCCATACTGACCTGAAACTCTGACTCATATCCAGTTCTAACTCTTTAAATCGAATTTTGAATGTTTTGATCAGCTTTCTGGGCTTCTTTAATTCGAACAAACAACTCCGGTTCAGCTGTGATTGCATAAACCCGTATTGGTTGTATATCTCTCTCAAAATCCAGACCAGAAACACAGCAATATTCAATCATCTTAGTGACACGCATAGTAGATAAGGATAAATCACATACCTTTCTACTCAGTGCATCCGCTGCTGCATTAGACTTCCCTGGATAAAACTTAATCTCACAATCAAAATCTTTCAGCAAGTCCAACCAACGTCTTTGTCTCATATTTAATTCAGCTTGAGAAAACAGATACTTCAAACTTTTATGATAAGAAAATATCTCAAAGGTCTCACCATATAAATAATGATGCCAAATCTTTAACGCAAAGACAATAGTTGCAAGCTCAAGATCGTTTATTTGGTATCTGATCTCGTGAGGTTTCAATTGCTTGGAAGCATATGTTATTACATGACCTCACTGCATCAAAATACAACCCAAACCTTTATGAGAAGCGTCAGAATAAATAGTAAAACAACCTGTACCTGATGGAATAGTTAATATAGGTGCACTAGTTAGCCTTTTCTTCAATTCCACAAAACTAGCTTCACATTCATGTGTCCAAACAAATGGAGTATTCTGAAATAACATGGCCAAGAAACACAACTCTGTCCAACCAAAACTCACACTTGGACAGCTTAGCATACAAATGCTCAGTTCTCAAAATCTGCAAAACAATCATCAAATGCTCTGCATGCTCAGTCTTAGTCTTAGAATATATCAGAATATCATCAATAAAAATGATAACAAACTCATCCAAGTACTTCTGAAATATTCTATTCATTAAACTCATAATGACAGCAGGAGCATTTGTTAAATCGAATGGCATTACTATAAACTCATAATGGCCATACCTCATTCGAAAAGTAGTTTTAGACACATCTGCTTCTCTTACCCTCAAATGGTGATAACCAGACCTCAAATCAATCTTTGAATATACGGAAGAAGCTTGCAATTGGTGAAATAAGTCATCAATTCGAGGTAATGGATATCTATTCTTTACCGTGACCTGATTTAATTGGCGGTATTCGATACATAATCTCATCGATCCATCGTTCTTTCTGACAAATAAAACCGGAGCGCCCCAGGGTGACACACTTGGCTTAATGTAACCTTTGTTCAGCAAATCTTTAAGTTGATATTTCAACTCTTTCAGTTCAAGTGGTGCCATCCTATAAGGAGCTTTAGAGATAGGCAAAGTAACTGGTACCAACTCGATACTGAAATCAATCTCACGCATTGGAGGCAATCCCGGTATTTCATCCGGAAAAATATCTGCAAACTCACATACAGGAGGAATATCCGCCAGTACAAGACTAGCTTTCAACACATCCAATGCATAAACTAGAAATCCTTCAGCACCGGTCTGCAATAACTGTTCCATAGATAAGCTAGAAATCAAAGGAATCTTAGCACGAGAACCCTTATCGAAAAATTTTCAATCATCAGCCATGTCTGGTCTAAATTGGACAATCTTATGAAAACAGTCAACCGTGGCCCTATACTTGGTTAGTGCATCAACGCCAATAATACAATCAAAATCAGACATACCAAGTACTATACAATCAAGCTCAATCACATTACTGTCAAACTGTAATTCACAACTCCTGACTATACTTGCAGATGTCTTATCTATTCCCATGGGCGATGCGATAGCAAATACAGAAGACAAACACTCAACAGGCAAAGCATGCAATTCAACAAATTTTTCAGCTATAAAGCATGTGATGCTCCAGTTTCAATCAACACATAAGCAGGATAACCAAAGAACACAATTACCTGCAATCACATTGTCCGGTGCTGCCTGTGTCTGATCTTCTGTCAATGCAAAAACTCTAGCTGGCTGTCGTGGAGGTTGGCCTACACTCTGGCTCTCTCCTTTTCTACTATGAGCTGGTCTACCTGAAGATTGAAAGGAATGCACAGCAGGAGTTTGTCTGTCAGCTTGAGTTGCTCCTTGTGATGTTCCACGTGTAGGACACACTCTAGCATAATGTCTCGGCCGATTGCAGAGATTACAAGTTCCAGAAACTCCCTTGCAAGCATCACTCGAATGTCTTCCTCCACACTTACTACAAAACCAACCCGTAGACCCTGAACCTTGGCTTGATCCATATGACTTTGAACCAATAGAACTAGAGAAACTACTTCATTGCTTCTTGAACTGTTTACCTTTAGACCTAAAACGATCTCTTTTGTTGCTACTACTGCCATCTCCTTCATACCTGTTTTGCTGTTGAGTAAAGGATGATTAAGGTTGCATTGGTGGTGGCTGTGGTTGTTGAGATGGTGGAGGCCTGAACAAAGTTCCTTTATGTCTAATGATACCAGCTTCAGCACCCTTGGCTTTATCAAGAGCATCAGCAAGATTATTAGGTCGCCCGGCATTGACCAAGGTAAAAACATCAGGATTAAGGCCGTTGATGAATTGATCGGCCTTTGCTTCCTCATTATCAGCAATAAGAGGTGCAAAACGAAGTAAAGTGGAAAACTTTGCAACATAGTCTTCAATGCACATATTACCCTATTGAAAATTTGCGAACTCCGCTCCCTTGTCCTTTCTATATGACGGAGGAAAGAAACGTTTGAAAAACTCAACTTTAAACACATTCAAGGTAATAATAGTACCTCGATCTTCCAACACTTTCTTAGTCATGATCCATCAACTTTTAGCCACATCATGCAACTGATGAATAACCAATCTAACTCGTCGGTCATCGGTGTAATCAATAGATTCAAACAGTTGCTCGATATCATCAAGCCAGCTTTCACATGCTACTGAGTCTTCTGTACCTTTCAAACTCGGTGGTTTAAATGACTGGAATCGCTTCAACAACACCTCCATCGGATTAGCAGTAGTATCCATTGGAGTAACAGTAGTACTGCCCTGCTCAGTCATAGGTACCGATGGAATATTAGGAACTACCAGAGGAACCTGTTCAATCGGAGGTACTTGCTCAGCAGGTGGTGACTGTAGATTCGTTCGACCACTGCGAAGAGGTAACAATCGGGGAGGCATAGCTGATAACTGAGAGTAGACAACAATTCAGCACATAACAACATCATATCTCAATTCCAATATCTCATACTCTTTAATCTCATGAGCATGCCTTATTCCATCACACAACACTTCCATTACATGTTTAGCAATGAATAATATAAGCACATACTTGCAATAAGTAAACATGCTATCATATAACATGTGATTACTAGAGTAGAACATACTCGCATAAAATTCACATAAACAAACCATGCATTAAACTCATGCATCATGAATTTATGCAACTCACTCTACCCCGCTCAGCTTCTAATGTCGACTCAAGACAACTTAAGCTCTGATACCAAACAATGTGGCAACCCCGGGCTCGTCTACTTTAATCCAATGACTCAACACAAAGCATTAGAACTAAGCACAAGTAATACAAAAGAAATAAATAAAAAAAAATTTCTCCGCTCGATCGGTTAAAATTGACCGATAAAGCGGCCATGAAATCCCGAACTCTCGGGTTTGGCATTTCACATGCACCGCTCGATCGGTCAAATTGCACCGATCGAGCGGCCTCCTTCAGTGCAAAAATCTGCAGATTTCTTTGTGCTCTTGTGCTATTCTTTGCTAGTCCCTTGCTATCTAATAACATGTAAATAAATGTAAACAAGGCTAAACTTACTAGAACAACATGTACAAGATACATGACAACTTTATTCAAAAGCCAAGCTTACAAGATACTACAAATATTCAAGCTAACTTTAAGTTTACATCCAGTAAGTTTGTACCAACACATGATACAACATAAACTCAAGTTCTTGACAACACTTATACATTCTTAGCCCGGAACGCCACTTTTCTAAACTTCCAACCGCTCAAGACCTTCCACGACTTGGCCCTGCATCATCTGTTGCAATGCACACACAAAACAAAGCAACAGCCGGACAAACCGGTAAGCATAAAACTTAGTATGAAACAATGAAAACATATATTGAAATACAGATAGCAAGTTTCATGAATTTAAATATAGAAGAAAATATAGATACCACAAGGCAGTTAGCTACACAATAGAGATTCAAAGCCTAATGAACGACTCGATATAGATGCTAAAACGGATCACTCATCATCAAGCTCAAACTCATCACTGATGCTATAACCGAAGTCGGTCTATCAATTATAAATACTCGTCATTGATATTTGATATCGAAGTTTATAAATCATCGACGATATCGGCAAAGCTTGAAGAAATGTTAGGCTTACATATATAACAAGATGACATAACCACAATCTAACATGTATGTCAAGTATTGTGTGATTTAAGGAAATCGAGAAAGTAAACTCGTCTCGACGAACATCCCCACTTGATCATCGTCGTATCATACCTTTGTGGAGAAAGAGCTAGCTAACTCCACAAACTACAAAAACACACAAGCTCTATCAAAAATTCTGCTCAAATACAATTCCCTCCTCAAGGTGTAGAACTCACCAACCTTGATCAATATTTCCCGATTCAAAACTGAAACTTCTCGAGTGCGATGTCCCCTGTTTTCAATCTGGAAATAAATGGTTTTTAAGGCCATAACATCATCAAGAACTTATTTATACCACATCTCAATCATAAGGATTCAAAAACTATAAATTTTGCGAACCGGCGACGTAACGGTAACAAAACCGGTACTTCTAACAACCATATAAGTCTCATATACATATCATACCAACCAAATATCATCAAAACCCAGCCTAATGAGATAGCATAGTTTTCGAATAAAAGCTGGAAATTCATATCAATTTCAAACGATGTCCGTTCTTTGGTCCGACTTCGATACAATCACGCATACAAGCTCAAGAATGCATAGCCATAATCGAATTCCAATTTCTCCCAACAACATATTTTCGAAATATACAGAATCAAGATAATACTTACATCACAACGAATCTCTTGTTGTGAGGATTCCAAAACTGTGCTCAAAATTTTATTCGGGTAGACGGATCTTGAAATAATGAAGATTGAAGATGAAATTTAGACAAAGAAAATGAAGTCTCGGTTTTGCTGTTGAAGAAGAAGATACTGTAAGAGTGGGTGCCCAGTGAGCCAACTGTGTGGCTATGGGCTTTGATGACTCTTTGTATAAACAATCTTTTGTTTAATATTATTTACACTTTTATGGCAATGACTTTATATTACTTCATATTGTTATATTATGATATACTATTGTTGTTTTGATAAAGACCTTGAATATACTATAGTGTATGTAAGATGTGGTAGAACATGGAGATGTCTATCATGAAATACATCTTATAGTCACTGTATATTCTAAAACCGTTCCTAGTCGATTGAGCCGTCCGATAATAAGGATAAGGATCGCTCGAGTTTGAGACTAGCATTTGCGATGCGGAGTACCACGTTTCATTGGTAGGGAACATGGAGATGTTCGAAGCATGCAAATGGATATTCATAGGATGAATAATCGAACTACCCTATCCGGACTTTCCAAGTGGTTATCACTTATCGAGTGGATAAAGTCCGCGGTTTTGGTTGTACACCATTAGTCCTTACGACTTGAAACATCATGGAGACTCTATATGCTAGTACTGTGCTTTGACTCGTTTACCGACTCTGAGGGGGTCATCAGGTGTCGAGATTGGGTACAGTTACGACACATATAGGAGTCAATGCATTGTTGTCAAGGATTCACCACATACTTGCGAGTGTGGATATCCTATGCGATCTGAGGAGATATTAGTGTGATAAATCTCTGGCCAGAGTAATTGATGTGATTTAAGAAATGGTTTCTTAGTAGCACATGCGATGTCACTAATTTGATCTTCAAGATGTATTGCATAGTTATCGAATCTTGAGCGACTCTCGATATACCAATGGTTGTTGATTCGATCGGGATATATGGATGAAGGGACCGTACTGTACGCTAACCAAAATCTACTGGTTCTTGTAGGCACTATCAGTGATACCTAGGGAATCATGGGGCGATGTTGCTAGGCGCTTTACCATGATTCGTTGGGCAAGTCGGAAAGTGTTGTTCCGAGTCAAAAGGAGTTGTGAGCCCACGGCTAGCTGTATCCCTGAACCATTGAGGGTCACACAGTGTAATGGAGTTTTAATCCCCATTGAGATAGTTAAATTTAAAGAGTTAAATTTAATGAACTAAGGAGTTGGACTTCTTAAATAAGAGTAAGGGAGTAGGATTTCCTAAAATGACATAGGGATGGACATTTTTGGAAACCACTGAATTCGGATTCAGGAAAATTTATTTTGACTTTAAAATGTGCAGAAATGGTTTCTGTGCACATTGGTGAAATCAGTTCATCAATCGGAGTCACGATGAATTTTATATTAATTTCTGAACGAGCGGGCTTTGCTTGTCGGGCCCCAGCTTATGACTAATGGGCCCTAAGGTGTTAGTGGCCTGCATTATAAATAAGTTATTTCAGTACAGAAATTACACACAACAGCTCATAATTTTTGAGAAGCAAAAATCGAACCCTAGCCTCTCAAAAGTTTCGGCCGTCCCCTCCCTGTCCTCTGCCCGAGAAAATTCCGGTCTGTGATTTTGAATTGCAGTTGGAATAGCGAATCAGATTCGTTTATTCTCTTCGCAGAAAACTTCTGATAGATTTTCTAGTGCAATCTATCAGAGGGATTAAACCTCTGTTCGTGGACCTGATTGAAGGAGTTCATCGGTTCCAGGGAGAGACAACAAGAGCAGATAAAATCTGTTGGTGTCCAGTAATCTCGTTGCGAGATTGAAGGTAAAATTTAATAATTGTTATTTAATTTTACACACACAATAATTTAATCGTTGAATGGTTGATACCCACACCATGGAATTGTTCCATGATAAAAATTTTAAACTTCCGCTGCACCGGGTATCAATCGTGATTGATCTGAGAGCCGAGTTTTCCAACAGTGGTATCAGAGCCAGGTTGCTCAGATCAAACGATTAAATTAATCAATTGTACAAAATTTTTGAGTCTCGGTTTTTGAAACAAAATAAATATTTTTAAATAAAAAAATTTTTTTTTTCGGGGCAAAACCCGGGCAGCGATTGGATCGCTGCCCGGTGGGGCAGCAATTGTTGCTGCCCCGGGCGGCGCACGGCGCCGCCCAAGGCGGCGACCGGCGCCGCCCAAGGCGGCGACCGGCGCCGCCCAGGGCAGCGCTGTGCGCTGCCCAGCGCAGCGCTGGGCGCTGCGCAGGGCAGCGCTCGGCGCTGCCCAGGGCCGGCGCTCGGCGCCGCCCAGGGCAGCGCTCGGCGCTGCCCAGGCCGGCGCTCGGCGCCGCCCAGGGCAGCGCACGGCGCCGCCCAGGGGCGGCGCCAGGCGCTGCCCTAAGGGGGCAGCCGGGCTGCCCCCGGCCCGCGCCCCGGGTGCGGGCCGGCCCGGGAGTGTCCCGGGCGGCCCGCGGGAAAAATTATTTTTTTATTTAAAAATTAATTTTAATATTTAAAATTTTATTTTTGGTCCGGTCAAAAATTGTTTTTGATTGGTTCACGAGATTTCGGATCGAATTGTTCGAGTCCGTAAATTTTAAAATTGATTTTGGATAAATTTGAATTTTTGGAAAATTTTAATATTTTATCCGTAAATTGAATTTTGAAATCAATTATTTTGGTACAATTGATGATAAGATATGATCTTATGATATATTAAGTAAAATATGATTTTATTTGTAAAATTGGATTTTATAGATAAAATATGATTTTATTTGATATAGAGATAAAATATGATTTTATATGTGAAATGAGATTTTATATATAAAATATGATTTTATCTTGTTTAAATTTGAATTGCCACAGCATGTTATCCAATAAATTAATTTTGAATTAAATGTTATTGGATAAGGATGATCGATTGCCATGACCAATTTTGTAGGTGTATGTTAGGAATTTACATTTTGTCTTTATTATTGTTGGTTTTATTAATGGGCCTGGTTTATGGCCCGATATGAATTTCATATGTAATAAAAGTGGGCTTGGTTTATAGCCCGTTCCCACCCCCTAAAAATGTATCCCCTACTTGTCATTGTTATTTATTGTAAATACATTAGATTTAGTGGGAGATCAAGATTTGAAGATGGTGGGCCCAGCAGACAATGAAGACTGAAGAAATGTAAATTGGAAGCATATGTAATAGGATTGCATTTGCATACTGCATATTACCTAGGATTGGACTAAGACCCGTGATTGGCAACCACGGGTCAATTAGAAATGGAATCGATCATCCTATATAATATGTGATATTATGATTGTATGCATGTTTAGACATAAATTGCGTGAATCCGGCAATGCATGCAATAAATTAAATATGATGAGACAAATATTTTATAAATAAAATCCCTCATTTTAAATATGATTTAAAATTTATATCAAGATAAATAAAGGAAATTTAAATATTGTTTAAATGTTCCTACCTTCCATCAACGGTCAATGTATGTGATGCTACCCGCGGATACGGTCGGCTCATATTATTGGGGGGGCCCGTCCGTCGGAAAGCTGTACATTGGATCGACAAATGTTGTAAGTTGGGTGGAACTCCCATGGGATCGGCTCATATTTGGGGGATCCACATGGCGACCGTCCATCACAACTTAATATTGATGGGTCATCTTGACATGTCACTTTAAACGGCGTCATATTATTGGGCCCTTATTGGACATGAGGTAAATACATGGGGGTTGCTTTGGAAGCAATTGGGCTCTACCTTTTGAGAATTATGGTTGGCTGATATTATTCGGGACCATAAGTTTGTCAATTGGACTCCATGTTCTCACTAAGGAAAAAGTTTCCCGTTTTCACTAGAGGGTGGTGAAATCGTTAAAATAGTGGGAGTGAGATTCATAAAATTAAATTCTCCTATTTTATGTCTTAGTAAATTGTTAAACAATCATTGATATATGTCTGTTTTCCTTTTCAGTATTTCATACAATGAATTCGCGAAATCCTTTATTCTCGATCCTCGAACAAAACAAGCTGACTGGCGCCAACTATACGGAATGGTTCCGGAAGTTGAAGATTGTCTTAACTTCGGAGAAAATGCTCTATGTGTTAGAGAAAGCACCTCCGAAGGAAGCACCAGCTGATGTTAGTCCGGAGGAATTGGCCAAGCTTGATGCATGGTGGGACCATGACATCAAGACCAAATGCTATATGCAAGCCTCGATGTCTGATGAACTCCAGAGGCGATTTGAGGACACGGTGAATGCTGCTGACATTCACGCGCAACTCAAGGAACTTTTTGGGGCTCAGTCGAGGGCTGAAAGGTTCTCTACTGTTAAGGAGTTGATGACGTGCCGCATGCGTGAAGGGACTTCGGTCCGTGATCATGGGGTACGAGTGATTTGGCTCATACAGAAGTTAGCGACCCTTGATTTGGTGTTGGAGCATGAACTCAATGTGGACTTGCTGCTTCTATCTCTTCCTTCTTCATTTGATGGATTCGTGATAAATTTTAATATGAACAAGATAGAGGCCACCCTTGAAGAGATGGTCAATATGCTCGTTACATATGAATCCATACTTAAGAAGGATAAGCCAGCTTTCTTGATGGGCTCCTCATCTTCTGCTAAGAAGGGGCCAAGTATGAAGGGCAAGAAACGTTCTGCCCCACCCAAGAAAGTGGAACCCGAGAAGAAGCAAAAGACAAAGGCTTCAAACAATGGAAAATCCAAGGATGTTTGCCATTACTGCAAGAAGCCGGGTCATTGGAAGCGCAACTGCAAGGAGTATCTTGAGCAGTTAGGAACTGCAAAGGGTATGTTCTATATCGAAATAAACATGTCACTTAATACAACTTCTTGGGTATTGGATACCGGATGTGGATCTCACATTTGCAATGATTTGCAGGTGATGACAAGAAGTCGCAGGCTTAGAATGGGTGAGACCCAGCTGAGGCTCGGGAATGGTTCCAGAGTTGAAGCTACGGCCATTGGAGATGTTTGTTTGATTTTGCAGAATGGTTTTAAATTATTGTTGAGAGGTGTTTTATTTGTGCCAGATTTAATTAAAAACATTATTTCTATTTCTATGCTTGATAGAGATGGTTATTCTTGTAATTTTGTGAATGGGATTTGCAATATTTACAAGAATGAATGTTTTGGAAATGGACAACTTGAAAACGATCTATACAATTTAAAACTAAAAGACGTTCCAGTGAATTGTATTGACAAACCGGCGACAACAAACAAAAGGAAAATCGATAGTCAAAACCGGCAAACCTTTGGCACGCTAGACTAGGTCATATTTCCTCAAGGAGGATGAACAAGCTAGTGGGAGAGGGCATGTTTGATATGTCTGATATTAACTCTCTACCTACTTGTGAATCCTGCCTAAAAGGAAAAATGACTAAATCTCCTTTTAAGGGGAAACCTGAGCGTAGTCAGAATCTGTTGGATTTGATCCATACAGATGTTTGTGGTCCATTTAGAGTAGGGACTCAACATGGCCACACCTACTTCATTACCTTTACTGATGATATTCAAGGTATGGGTATTTATATTTAATGAAATATAAGTCTGAAGCATTTGAAAAGTTCAAAGAATTCAGGGCTGAAGTAGAAAACAAGCTAGGTAAAAGTATTAAAGCACTTCGATCGGATCGAGGTGGAGAATACTTGAGTACCGAGTTTTTGGACTATCTGAAAGAGAATGGGATTCTCTCTCAGTGGACTCCTCCTATGACACCACAGCTTAATGGTGTATCGGAGCGTCGTAATCGAACTTTGTTGGACATGGTTCGATCCATGATGAGCTTCACTGAGCTTCCACCTTCGTTTTGGGGCTATGCGCTTGAAACGGCGGTATTGTTGTTGAACAACATCCACACTAAAGCAGTGGACAAAACACCATACGAGTTATGGAATGGCAAAGCTCCTAAGTATTCGTACTTGAGGATTTGGGGATGTCCTGCTTACGTGAAGCGGACAGTGGGAGATAAGTTGGATAGTCGATCCAGCTTATGTTATTTTGTAGGGTATCCGAAGAATTCAATCGGATATTATTTCTATTATCCTGCTGAAACAAAGGTGTTTGTTTCTAGGAATGCCACCTTCTTGGAGAAGGAGTTCTTATTGGATAAGAAAGGCGAGATGATGGAACTCGAAGAAGTTCGAGAAGAACCCGAAATACAAAATAACGATCCTACACCTCAGGAACCATTGCTGGACACGCCTGAACTAGAAGATCCGAGAGGACTTCTAGACCTCCTATTCGATATGGTCTTCTTCTTGAAGGGGATCAAGATGAACCCGACATTGGATGTGATCCAAGAAACTTCAAGGAAGCAATTTCTGATGCGGATTCGAATTTATGGCTTGAAGCTATGCAGTCAGAATTGGATTCGATGCATACAAACCAAGTTTGGTCTTTGGTAGATCCTCCCGATGGAATTGTTCCAATAGGGTGTAAATGGATCTACAAAAGAAAGCTTGGGCCTGATGGTAAGGTATTGACCTACAAGGCGCGATTGGTGGCGAAAGGTTATACTCAAAGGCAAGGAGTTGACTATGATGAAACCTTTTCACCAGTTGCTATGTTCAAGTCCATAAGAATCCTTATTGCCATAGCTGCATGGTATGACTATGAAATATGGCAAATGGATGTGAAGACTGCTTTTCTTAATGGAGACATTAAGGAAGAAATCTATATGAAGCAGCCAGAGGGGTTCACATCCATGGGAAGCGAGCATAAGGTATGCAAACTTCAGAGATCAATTTATGGTCTAAAACAAGCATCAAGAAGTTGGAACCAGAAATTTGATGAAACAATAAAAGATTTTGGTTTCATCAAGAACCCGGAGGAACCATGCGTGTACAAGAAAGTAGTTAAGGATGCTGTGACATTCTTAGTACTTTATGTTGATGACATCCTACTCATTGGGAATGATGTAGGGATGTTGCAGTCAACAAAGATATGGTTATCAGGTAGATTCTCGATGAAGGATTTGGGTGAGGCATCCTACATTCTTGGGATACAGATCTATAGAGATAGATCTAAGAGAATGATAGGACTCACACAATCAACCTACATCGACACCATATTGAAACGGTTTTCAATGGATGGGTCCAAGAGAGGACATCTACCCATGTGTCATGGAGTTTCTCTATCCAAGTCTATGTGTCCCAAGACTGATGCAGAGATAGAGAATATGACACATGTACCATATGCGTCAGCTATAGGTAGTATCATGTATGGGATGATATCTACTAGACCGGATGTAGCATTTGCTCTGAGTGTCACGAGCAGATATCAGTCTAATCCTGGTCAAATGCATTGGAAAGCCGTGAAGGACATTCTTAAGTACTTGCGAAGGACTAAGAATATGTTCATGGTTTATGGAGGACGAGAACTCAAATTGGAAGGCTATACCGACTCTAGCTTCCAAAGTGACGTGGATGACTCGAAGTCAACCTCTGGATTTGTGTTCATGCTCAATGGCGGTGCTGTCTCTTGGAAGAGTTCCAAGCAGGACACCACAGCGGATTCCACCACTGAGGCTGAATACATTGCAGCATCAGCTGCTGCTAAAGAGGCCGTTTGGATGAGGAATTTCGTCCAAGAGTTGGGCGTCATTCCTGAATTTGTTGGTCCAGTCCGGTGTACTGCGACAACACGGGTGCCGTTGCTCAAGCAAAGGAACCAAGGTCTCATCAAAGATCCAAACACGTACTGAGGAAATACCACATCATCGGGAGATTGTGGAAAGAGGAGACATCACTGTCGAACGAGTGGCCTCTGCAGACAATATCGCTGATCCACTTACTAAGCCCTTGCCAGGACCATTGTTTGACAAACATCGCGAAGCAATGGGTCTACGTAGTATGACTAGTTGGCTATAGGGCAAGTGGGAGATTGTAAGAGTGGGTGCCCAGTGAGCCAACTGTGTGGCTATGGGCTTTGATGACTCTTTGTATAAACAATCTTTTGTTTAATATTATTTACACTTTTATGGCAATGACTTTATATTACTTCATATTGTTATATTATGATATACTATTGTTGTTTTGATAAAGACCTTGAATATACTATAGTGTATGTAAGATGTGGTAGAACATGGAGATGTCTATCATGAAATACATCTTATAGTCACTGTATATTCTAAAACCGTTCCTAGTCGATTGAGCCGTCCGATAATAAGGATAAGGATCGCTCGAGTTTGAGACTAGCATTTGCGATGCGGAGTACCACGTTTCATTGGTAGGGAACATGGAGATGTTCGAAGCATGCAAATGGATATTCATAGGATGAATAATCGAACTACCCTATCCGGACTTTCCAAGTGGTTATCACTTATCGAGTGGATAAAGTCCGCGGTTTTGGTTGTACACCATTAGTCCTTACGACTTGAAACATCATGGAGACTCTATATGCTAGTACTGTGCTTTGACTCGTTTACCGACTCTGAGGGGGTCATCAGGTGTCGAGATTGGGTACAGTTACGACACATATAGGAGTCAATGCATTGTTGTCAAGGATTCACCACATACTTGCGAGTGTGGATATCCTATGCGATCTGAGGAGATATTAGTGTGATAAATCTCTGGCCAGAGTAATTGATGTGATTTAAGAAATGGTTTCTTAGTAGCACATGCGATGTCACTAATTTGATCTTCAAGATGTATTGCATAGTTATCGAATCTTGAGCGACTCTCGATATACCAATGGTTGTTGATTCGATCGGGATATATGGATGAAGGGACCGTACTGTACGCTAACCAAAATCTACTGGTTCTTGTAGGCACTATCAGTGATACCTAGGGAATCATGGGGCGATGTTGCTAGGCGCTTTACCATGATTCGTTGGGCAAGTCGGAAAGTGTTGTTCCGAGTCACAAGGAGTTGTGAGCCCACGGCTAGCTGTATCCCTGAACCATTGAGGGTCACACAGTGTAATGGAGTTTTAATCCCCGTTGAGATAGTTAAATTTAAAGAGTTAAATTTAATGAACTAGGAGTTGGACTTCTTAAATAAGAGTAAGGGAGTAGGATTTCCTAAAATGACATAGGGATGGACATTTTTGGAAACCACTGAATTCGGATTCAGGAAAATTTATTTTGACTTTAAAATGTGCAGAAATGGTTTCTGTGCACATTGGTGAAATCAGTTCATCAATCGGAGTCACGATGAATTTTATATTAATTTCTGAACGAGCGGGCTTTGCTTGTCGGGCCCCAGCTTATGACTAATGGGCCCTAAGGTGTTAGTGGCCTGCATTATAAATAAGTTATTTCAGTACAGAAATTACACACAACAGCTCATAATTTTTGAGAAGCAAAAATCGAACCCTAGCCTCTCAAAAGTTTCGGCCGTCCCCTCCCTGTCCTCTGCCGAGAAAATTCCGGTCTGTGATTTTGAATTGCAGTCTGGAATAGCGAATCAGATTCGTTTATTCTCTTCGCAGAAAACTTCTGATAGATTTTCTAGTGCAATCTATCAGAGGGATTAAACCTCTGTTCGTGGACCTGATTGAAGGAGTTCATCGGTTCCAGGGAGAGACAACAAGAGCAGATAAAATCTGTTGGTGTCCAGTAATCTCGTTGCGAGATTGAAGGTAAAATTTAATAATTGTTATTTAATTTTACACACACAATAATTTAATCGTTGAATGGTTGATACCCACACCATGGAATTGTTCCATGATAAAAATTTTAAACTTCCGCTGCACCGGGTATCAATCGTGATTGATCTGAGAGCCGAGTTTTCCAACAGATACATATGACGCAAATCCATGTATATACACGTATGTATACATAAGATGCCAAGTGTCCCACTAAAATTTAGAAAATTGCACTTTGGCCCTTAAAATTTCCAATATTTGCATTTCAGTCCTTACGAAAACTTTTCATTCAATTTCAATCCTAAATAATTTAAGAATATTAGAATTTAATTCTAAACTCTAAAAATTCTCAAATTACATATACTCGGATTAAAACTAAATAATCTCGGGCCTTACATCTTGCGTGCTTTTATTGGAAATTTTGTTGTGATATATTTTAATGACATTTTGGTGTATAGCAAGAACTTGAATGAGCATGTTGAACACTTGAAAATTGTGCTAATCACACTAAAATATGAACACTTGTATGCTAATTTGAAAAAGTGTGTGTTTTGTACAAAAGAACTTGTGTTTCTTGGATTTGTTGCGAGTGCTCAAGGTGTCAAAGTTGATGAAGACAAGGTAAGTGCTATTCGAGATTGGCCAACGCCCACTTCTATTTGTCAAGTTCGAAATTTTCATGGTCTTGCAAGTTTTTATTGGAGATTTGTAAAAGATTTCAGCACTTTGGCGGCATCGATGACTGCGGTGATCAAGAAGAACGTTCTCTTCTATTGGAGCGAGGAGCAAGAGAAGTCTTTTAATATTATCAAGCAAAAACTAATTAATGCTCCTTTACTTGTATTGCCTGATTTTTCTAACACTTTTGAAATTGAATGTGACGCATCAGGTGTAGGAATTGGTGGTGTCTTGATGCAAGGAGGACGACCAATTGCTTATTTCCGTGAGAAGTTGAATGGAGCATCGTTGAATTATCCTACTTACGACAAGGAATTCATTGCCTTGGTTCGTGTTCTTGAGACGTGGCAACACTATTTAAGGCCAAAAGAATTTGTGATTCATACAGATTATGAATATTTGAAGCATCTCAAAGGACAACAAAAGCTGAACAAGAGACACACCAAGTGGGTGGCATTTGTAGAGACTTTTCCCTACATTATCAAGTACAAGCAAGGGAAAGAAAACGTGGTAGCGGATGCTCTATCACGAAGGTATGTACTTTTATCTACTATAGATTCTAAGTTTTTGGGATTTGAATCTGTGAAGGAATTGTATGCCAATGATCTTGGTTTTGGTGATATTTATGCGTCATGTTTGCATGGTCCAAAGGAAAAAATTTTCATGCATGATGGATATTTATTTAAGGAATATAAGTTGTGTGTGCCCAAATTATTTATTCGTGAATTACTTGTTAGGGAATCACATGGGGGTGGATTGATGGGGCACTTAGGTGTGGCTAAAACTTATGAAACTTTGCGTGAGAATTTTTATTGGCAACATATGAAGCATGATGTTGAAAATATTTGTGAGAGGTGTGTGACTTGCAGATAGGCTAAGTCTAGGACATAACCACATGGATTGTATACTCCACTTCCCGTTCCTAGTGAACCGTGGGTAGTTATTTCTATGGATTTTGTTTTAGGACTCCCAAGGTCTAAAAAGGGGAGGGATTCTGTGTTTGTTGTGGTTGATAGATTTTCGAAAATGGCTCATTTTATTGCGTGTCATAAATCTGATGATGCATGTCATGTTGCGTATTTATTCTTTAATGAAATTGTGAGATTGCATGGAATGCCTAGGAGTATTGTGTCTGATAGGGATACTCGTTTTTTGAGCTACTTTTGAAAAACAATATGGTGCAAACTTGGTAATAAACTAGTGTTTTCGACTACATGTCATCCTCAAACGGATGGTCAAACTGAGGTTGTTACTAGGACGTTAGAAACTTTGTTGTGTACTATAATTAAAAAGAATTTGAAGCGTTGGGAGGAATGTTTGTCATTTGTTGAGTTTGCATATAATCGTAGTGTGCATTCTACTACAAATTTTTCACCATTTGAAGTTGTGTATGGTTTTAATCCTTTAACTCCATTGGATTTGATGTCTTTACCTATGAGTAAAAGGGTTAATATGAATGGAAAGAAAATGGCCGAGTTTGTGAGAACTTTGCATGAGAAGGTGAAAGCGAACATCGAGAAAAAGAACTTGCAATACACAAAACAAGCAAACAAAGGTAAAAAAATGGTCGTGTTTGAACCCGGTGATTGGGTTTGGTTGCATTTGAGAGAAGAGAGGTTTTCGGAGAAGAGACGTTCAAAGTTACTACCAAGGGGTGATGGACATTTTTAAGTCTTGGAACGGATCAATGACAATACTTACAAATTATACTTGCCAGGTGAGTACAATGTGAGTACAACTTTTAATGTTTCTAACTTGTCTCTATTTGATGTAGGTGATGATCAAGATTTGAGGACAAATTCTTTTCAAGAAGGAGAGGATGATGCGATCATGTATGGATTGCATGATGATCGAGTGGCTAAGGATCCGTTGGAGATACCAAGAGGACCAGTTACGAGGGGTAGAGCTAAGAAGTTCAATGAAGAACTTCAATCTTTGATGGTGAAGTTACAAGAGGGCATTGGATTTCTTGATATTCAATTTAAAGGATGTTATAATCTTATTTAGGTCAACGGAGGTCAAGAAAGTGAAAAAAATTAAGGCCAAAGTTGAAGATATGGCGCGCCCGCGCCTTGCTCTGCAAAGAAGTCGCGCGCCCGCGTGTTTGAGTGCCAAATTGATGAAGAATATGCAAAACTTCAACGCGCCCGCGCCTTATTCCTGTGCGCCCACGCCATAACCTAGCGCGCCCGCCCCGTCGTATTTTACATGCACCAAAGGTGTTTATGTGTGTGTTCGGGGATTTTAATATTTTGGCATTATTTTGCTTATTTTGAGTCTTTTATTCCTATTAGAAAACTTTAGGAGATATCCTTGATATCTTTCAAATTATTTTGTGTTATCTTTTATTATTTAGGGTTGTTATCTTTTAAACTCTCTAGAATTTTATTCAAAGCTTTTTTTTGGTTTTTCAAATCAAACTTTTTCATTTTAATTACTTGGAAGCATTTGTCGATTGATTTCTCACTGAAGATTGTCACATACAAGTATCTGAAGGTTTTCTTTGGTATCAATTGTCGTGATTTCTGTTGTTAATAGTACCGTCGATTAAAGGTGGAAATCCAAAATCCTATCAATTTTACTTGTTTCAAAGATTGGGAAAAACTTTGTATCTTTTGTTTATTGATTAGAGGGTGCGGTTCAGATTTGAATCGTGTTTGCTAATCTTACACATAACAGATTCATATCAATTACGATAGTTCCCACTAGAATACGTTTGAGTATATTCCTTCGTAAGAATACATTCATTTGATCCATATCCAAGACCGTTTTTATCACTTGCTTGTTTCTGGTTCTCATGTATGTTATCCAACGAGGTAGAAGCCTTATTCCAAGAGTTTATTGTTTTAACCAACTTTTGATTTTCATATAAAGTAGCTTGGAATACTCGTTTCATATCATCATTCTCAGCTGCTAACAGGTTTAGCTTATTCCTTAGACCGTCAAGTTATTTTTGCTGTAAAAAGCTAGATTCCATTGACTTATCAATAAGACATGCCTTTTCTATTTTTACTTCCTCAAATGATGTAGAAAGCTTCTTATACTCAGTGACCATCTCATTAAGTGCTTGAACAAGTTCTTCTTGTTTAAATTCAGACGAGTTAAAGTTAAATACCTCAATATCTTCTTCTTCACTCTGAGAGTTAGCCATAAGACATTGTACTTGCTCTTCTTCACTTTCTTCGGATGAGCTATCTTTATCAGATGACTCGGATTCTGTTTCTGCCCATTTGCTTTTTCCTTCGTCTGCAACTAGCACTTTTTGTTCCTTCTTCTTTCGGAATGTTTTTCTTCCTTCCTTGCCTTTCTTCTTCTCAACATGCTGCTTCCTCTCATCATTCTTAGGCCTAGTAAAATCTGCAATGAAGTGGCCTTGCTTGCCACAGTTAAACCATGCAGAACCATCCTCTGTATGGTCTTGTTTATAATATGATTTCTTAAACTTTGTGTTATTCTTATGCATGAATTTACCAAACCTTTTAATGAAGAGAGACATCGCTTCTCCACTCATTTTCTCAGCTTTCTTCTTTGTTGATGCTTCCTCAATTGGTTGAGGTGAGATAGTTGATGTCAGTGCTTTGGTGGGGTTCAAGAAAGATGTATCTTCCTCTGTTCTGATTTCGAGTTCAAACTCGTGTTGGAACACGTTTTCAGATCATAGATCCACTACAACAAAAATGCACAAACACATCACTTAAAAGACAACGCTTTTAGTGAAAAGTGTTGTCTTTTTAAAAACGACAACACTTTTAGGGAAAAGCGTTGTCGTTATATATTTTTTATTAATCAAAGACAACGCTTTTTTTAAAAAACGTTGTCTATAAGCGTTTTTTTGGGCCAAAGACAACGCTTTTAAAAGTGTTGTCTATTACCTTTTTTTTCCTATATATTACAACACTTTTTTAAAAAGTGTTGTAGAATAACTATTATTTTTATTTAAAATTTAAAATAAAACTTAAAATATAATAAAAATTAATAACACTATTTGCTTCTCAGATCCCCAAAATCCCGAAACTCCTCCTCGATTTTCTTCTCCGATCCATTTCTCATTTTCACTCTTTCAATTCTATAGCCTCATCTCTCAGAACAAAAATCCCCATCAATCGTCGCTTCTACCTTCGCCGATGAAATCAAAGAAAACGATTGAACCCTAAGCCCTTTTAATTTCTCTGCATCGTTCCACAAAAATCTGCCTCCCGCTTCTTCGAGCTTTACCTGCGTCTCCAAACCCTCCTCCTCTGCCTCCGCCTTCCATGGCATTCGTATTTCGCATTTGTGCCCATCCCACATGTCCAGCGCCTTCTATGCTCGGGTTTCTTATTCCCCTACTTTTTCAGTGGTGAAGCTGGCTAAAAGAGACGACGAATTGAAGGAAATACGAAGTATAAGTCTCCCGGTATGTAGCTTTGACTTCTTTGAGTATCTACTTCATTTCTCTACTTTGTGCGGTTATGTGTGTGTCACTTTCGATCGTTCTTATTTGGATGGGATTTCTACTGTGTGTAGAGGAAGTGAACCCCTAGTTTTCTGCTATTTAACGTTTCTTGCTTGCTGGTTTTTTTTTCCGTGTTGTGTAGATGTAAATCAAGATTTGAATAGGAGACCTGAGCCCTAACTCGGGACATCCTCGATTCATCAATAAAAAATATAAATACAATGGTATTCTCTTGTATCATTCTTCCATCTTCCGATCGCCTACACTTTTGGAATGCAAATTTGGGTGCAGGTTCGTTTCCATGGACTTTTTTGGTTCTTCTCTTTAACTACACATTTACAATATTCTTCTGTTTACATATTTTGATTAACACATCTGTTTTCCCTTTTCTTCTCATTTGATTTTAATTTTTGTGTCCATAGGTGCCTGCCGTCTCGCGTGATAGGATTCTGATTGGGATTGTAAAGCTCGATGCAGGTTTATTTCCATCGATTTTTTTTTCTGATTTTCATTTTGTGTCCATAGGTACTTATCGTTAATCTTCCGTTTCTCACTTTCTCTTCTCTCCTTTTTGTTCGTATACATGATATACAATGTATTTCTATTTTTATGTGTTTTCCTTTGTCCATAGGTGGTTACTGTGAATCTGGTGTTTCTTTGTTTTTAGATCTACATTTTTGTTAGCCTAAAATTTTCTTAGATATGTGTTCTGCCTTGTTCATGAGTGGTTAATGGCTCTGTCGGCTTCTGCTTTTACGAGTGGTCGTCTTCTTTTTTATTGTTTGTTTTCACATGCTCTATCATCTTCCTTCTGTCCATGATCAGTTTTTTTCTTCTTTTTCGTGTTCACTATCCCAGAATTTCTCCATGCTGCTAGAATTATAGACCATATGAAACATTCATTCAATCCTTGTTATTGATCTCACACACATCTCATTAATTATACAATAATGGGCTTCGGTTCTTGACTCTTACAAACCTTTCAACATCTCAATGTGTTTCTTTTGTATGCATTGAAACTATATTCACTGTTAATATTTGTTTTAGTGAGTTTTAACTTTTGTATAAGTTTGTTCTGGCAGTTATTTGCATGGAGTGATTGGCCTACTGATTCAAATTTATTTACATTTCCCAGGGATCAAGACTTGGATCATTATCTGATATGGATGGTTTGGCTACTAAATTTTCCAAGGTGAGCTGGTATATAACCGAAATTTGTCTAGCCAAATAAGAAACTGAAATTGGGGGAGCTGCATGTGTGTATTGAAGGACACTTCGATCCAATTCACATATGTATGTGGTTACAAGAAAAAAGGGTGAATGGCGCCTGCTATACTATTGTAGATAGATTTACTTATGTACAGACATGACTGTTAAAATAAATTCATCTTTGTTTTTCTTTTTTAAAAAAAAATTCTTGTTAACTCGTCTACAAAGCGCTGCAATATTGGGATATCTTATTCCTCTCTTTGAAGAAATTGTTATCTTCAGAAAACATTTTAAGTTCAAAACCTAGATTAGCTTTGATCTTGTGTCTCAAAATTTTATAACTTGCCGATTACATATGGCAAGCTTTTAAATCCATAGCCTCTATCGACTACTATAATCTAGTTTACCTTACCTCCTTGCTTATTTTCCTTTTTTTTGCCCCATGACAATACCTCCTTGTGCTCTCATTTGGGCTCTTCGAAATTTTAAATACATTGTTTGGCTGTCGTTATTATTTACTTCATGCTCATTTTTTGTTGAATCTAACCACTTCTTCCTAAAATATTATGTGTCATGTCCTTGAGATACTTCATCTTAACTTTATTTGATTCTTCGTAAATGAAAACGGTAGTAACACTTAGTCTCTGGTCATCCATTGCTTCTCGATTCAACGTTGAACCTTAATTGGTACTCTTATTACTGAATACAAAGAGGCAGCTAACAGTGCCATTCTACTTAATATAATACGCTGTGGTGATTACTTGATTTGATATGAATGTGATGCAATTGAACTGTAATCTGCATATGATAGTATGCAAAAAAAAGGTTTTCAATCACCTTGTATCTTATTGATATCTCACCTTCCATTTTCATGAATTAATATAGAAATGTCAAATCAGGAGCTTATCGATGCTGGCACACAGAGAATGGATGAAACTGACCAAGCCATTGAACGCTCCAAACAGGTAGATGAAATTACATAGAGAATTCTTAAATATGGGTTGAAAGTCCTCTAAACTCTATGATTATTTATGTTGTTCATCAAACAATCGAAGTGAGAACACAAACTGCTACTACTTTGAAGGCCAAGTGAGTGAAGTTTTGTGCTTTCTCTATTTTATTGTCCTCAAGTATTTCATTGCCAAATCATATCTATCTTGTTGAATATTTGCAGAATGAACAAAGGGGATGCATTGTCAATGAACTGGACACTATCCAGTTCTCTATCAAAAAGGCATCCCAGCTTGTTAAGGAGATTAATTGGTAGGCAGGTACAATAGCTGGAATCATCAACCCTTTTTTCCTTTGACCATGTCACTTTTATACGATGTTATATGGTAACAATTTGGAAAATTTTATACCTTTGACCATGTCACTTTTATACGACGTTATATGATAACACTTTGGAAAATTTTATACAAAATGAAGCTGTCTGTCGGCCTGTGTCCACATGAGAGTCTATGGGTAGCTGCTATATGTGCAAAACTTTCTGGTCAAATCTAAGAAAATTGAAATTACTTTGAGATGCTGATTGGAAATTTTTAAAATATGGTGGTCTAGTTTTAGTTTTTCTCACGTGCGTAGTTCATTAGATTTCTCATTTTTATTGACTTTATTAATATTAAGTTCACTTGCTTTCCAGGTGGCAAGTGATAAATGCATCATGCTATTTCTATTTCTGATTGTATGTGGGGTTATTGCCATAATCCTCGTGAAGGTATTTTAATCTTTTCATTTTAAATTTGACATGAACATGATATTCATTTTTTCACCAGCAATACAAGTAGGTCTCCATTTATGCTACCCGTGTCACGTGGCCATTTTAAATTATGTTTTTGCTTCTCTGCACGCTAACAATTCTTGAATCAGAATGCATCTGTGTAAGCCCTTTTCACCTGAGCTCAAATTGATATATAAATTGCTCTACTCCAATGTTGGGGTAAAATGTCTGAAGAATTGCTTCATATCGTGTTTTGAGCAGCACTTTCAACTGTTCTTTCTCTTTGTCGCAGAAAGGTGATCAGGACACTTATATTTACAGTGGATGGTGGTCTGTTTGGTGGACTGGTACATACAACATGATTCTCTCAAAGGCTGCCTTATTACATAAGAAATATATCAACATGTACACTTACGAGATGCCATCTTCCATTTCGAGAATATGTGACCAAGAACAGATACTTATCAAACCATATATTTATTTAAAAACATTTTTCAGCTTCTCGTTTTGCAAATCTGACAGCTTTTAATCAATCACTACAAGGTGATCTTTGCATTGTTGTTCAGTCGTTTAGCTGCCAACTTAAACTTTGGTTTCAAACAGTTGATATATATTTTCTTTCTAGTTTTCATAACCAGTAGTATTCTTTGTACCATAGAAATTAGGTGGGTTCATAAATTGAAATGAGTTAAAATGATTTCCATAGCAGTATGTTCCATGTTAATGAGATTCATCTTTTTTCCTCCTTTTTTTAACAAGTAACTTGAATATTTACACTGCTAATTAAGCACCACAGTGATTTCTAATTCTAACAATATGATTATTTTACGTGCTTATTTGAATTAATTAGAGAGTTTGGTAAATAAATAATCAGATTTTGGTTGTTTGTAGCAAATTATAATATCATTTATCGGACAATTTCAGCTTATATGAAATTGTGTATATTGATTTTTAGAGTTTTATATTCAATATTTGGGAGTTCCGATGCTATGGTGATATACATTGGAATCTTTAGTACGGTTCTTGGAACTGGATTCGATGAATTATAAATTCTGTATAATTTGCAAATTTTAAATCTTATTGGCTCTTTTTGGCACTTATGCAGGGATATGGCATTGAAGATGGAACATTTGTTCCAGCTGGACAAACACGGGATCGTGAATCGAATCACTACTCTGTTTAATTTTACTCTTCTATTGTATTTAAATTTTTTATGTTATCGATATAATTTTTATTATTATGTTGTTTATGATATGATTAGGTGGCTTTCTTTCTTGACCCGGATTCCAATTGTGTGGTGGACTTCTTAAAAGATTTTCTGCAATGAAGCAGCTCATTCAAGGTATGGGAAAGCATATTAAGTATTCTTTGCTGTCCTGTAATGAAAAAGTAGATGTCAAAACCAGAAATTAAAATTCTTGTTTGCTCTGAAAGAGAAGGAATCCCAAATTATAAACATGATCACCAAAAAGCTCGTGGGCTAAGTGCATGGAAACGTGGAGGTATCATCGGTGTTGCTGCACTAACTGGAGGAACCTTGATGGCTATTACTGGAGGTATACAAACTTTATCACTCATTAAATAATTGGGTAACAAAGTCATAATTGTTAAATCTAGTATCTGGAAATAAGCTATTTCCGCATTCCTTAATTAAATGGATCAAAACTTTATAATTCCAATCGCTTAGTGATAATTGCGTAATCTCTTAGTGATAGTTTCGTCATTCGTAGTTCATGTTCTTTTAGTACTGATAAATATGTCTTTCGTTTTACTTTTCATTTTAATATATTCATATTTGTTTTATGTTTGTTTTTTTAAATAATTTACAGTATGGAGATTAAAATTAAAGGAAAAGAGATTGTTGCGGATTTTATGAAAGCTTGGGATGCTAACATGTGCTTAAGGAAGAAATCAAAGTTTTTCGAGATTAATGCATAGTTTTTTTCTAGTCTTCATTAATTTAGAATTCGATTATTTTTATACTTGAATGATTTTAATATTGAAAGACTCTATTAAATTTTATTCCACAAATTTTTGAATTTTGAGTGATTTATAATATTGAAATTTGTGAATTAATTTTTTTTTTGTTTTTTATTTGAACAAAGACAACGCTTTTTTAAGCGTTTTCTTTACCAAAAAAGACAACGCTTTTTTGAAGCGTTGTCTTTTCCAGATACAAAGACGCTTAAAAAGTGTTGTCTTTGTCAGATACGACAACGCTTTTTATAAAAGACAACGTTTAAAAAACGTTGTCTTTTTTAGATACGACAACGCTTAAAAAAGCGTTGTCTTTTCCAGAAATGACAACGCTTTTTCTGCGTTGTCTTTGAGCATGGTATTTTACAACACTGGCTACGACAACGCTTTTTTGGGGACATTAACAACGCGGAAAAAGCGTTGTCTTTAGCCGTTTTTCTTGTAGTGATCAGATACCCAGTGCAGCGAAAGTTAAAAAAAAAATTGTATGGAACGATTCCATATCATGGGTATCAAATCCTAACGATTAAATTATGCAAGTAAAATAATAATAACAATTAATATTTTACCTCTTCAAGCTATGGCTTGATTATGGACTCCAACAGATTAAATCTTCTCTTGTTGTAAATCCCAGGAACTGATGACTTGCTCGATCAATCTCCGGAATTAGGTCCACGAACAGAAAACTAAAATCCTCTGATTGATTGCACTAGAAATCAATCAGATGTTTATCGAAGAGATTAAACATATTTGATCTGTCAATTCAGAATGTAATTTTTCATAAAAATCACAGACTGAATTCTCTCAAAAAGGGACAGGATTTTCGAAAAACCCTTTAGAATATATTATATTATTTTCAAAAATTGCAAGATTGAATCACTTAGTATTTTCGAAAACTACACACACACACACACACATATATATATATATATATATATAAAATTTCTAGACTAGATTAAGTTATAAGTCTATTAGGACACTAACTCCTTAGGGCCCATGATCCATAACTTAAGACCTGTTATTATTGAAATTAATATAAAACTCATCATGACTCCAATTGATAAACTGATTTCACCAATGTGCACAGAAACCATTTCTGCACCTTTTAAAATCAAGATAATTTTTCTGAATCCGAATTCAGTGATTTCCCAAAAATGTTCATCCCTATGTCATTTTAGGAAATTCCACTCCCTTTAGTTTAGAAGTCCAACTTCTCTTTCATTAAATTTAACTCTTTAAATTTAACTATCTCAAAGGGGATTAGTAATCCATTACTTGTGTAACCCTCAATGGTTCAGGGATACAGCTAGCCGTGGGCTCAAAACTCCTTGTGACTCAGAACAACAATTTCCGACTTACCCATCGAATCATGGTAAGAGCGCCTAGCAACATCGCCCCATGATTCCCTAGGTATCACTGATAGTGCCTGCAAGAACTAGTAGATTTTGGTTAGCGTACAGTACAGTCCCTTCATCCAAATATCCCGATCGAATCAATAACCATTGGTACATCGAGAGTCATTCGAGATTCTATAACTATGCAATGCATCTTGAAGATCAAATAGTGACATCGCATGTGCTACTAGGAAACCAAGTAACCTAAATCACATCGAGTACTCTGGCCAGAGATTTGTCACACTAATATCTCCTCAGATCTCATAGGATATCCACACTCGCAAGCGTGTGGTGAATCCTTGACAGCAAAAAATCGACACCTATATGTGTCGTAACTGTACCCAATCCCGACACCTGATGACCCTCATAGAGTCGGTAAACGAGTCAAAGTATAGTACTAGCATATAGAGTCTCCATGATGTTTCAAGTAGTAAGGACTAATGGTGTACAACCAAAACCGCGGACTTATCCACTCAATTAATAATAACCACTTGGAAAGTCCGAATAGGGTAGTTCGATCATTCATCATATGAATATCCATTTGCATGCTTTGAACATCTCTATGTTCCATACCAATGAAACATGGTACTTGACATCGCAAATGGTAGTCTCGATCTCGAGTGATCTTTATCCTTATTTGCGGACGGCTCAATTGACTAGGAACTGTTTAGAATATACAGTGACTATAAGATGTGTTTCATGATAATGATCTCTCTTTATTCACTATCTCATCTTACTTACACTATAGTATATTCAAGGTCTTTATCAAAACAACAATAGTATATCACAATATAACATTATGAAGAAAGATAAAGAAAATTCCATTAATGAATGTAAATTATATTAAACAAAGATTGTTTACAATAAGAGACTCTCAAAGCCCTTAGCCACAACTTGGCTAGTGGGGAATCAACTTTTTCAATCTCCCACTTGCCCTATAGCCAACTAGTCATACTACGTAGTCCCATTGCTTTGCGATGTTTGTCAAACAATGGTCCTGGCAAGGGCTTAGTAAGTGGATCAGCGATATTGTCAACAGAGGCCACTCTCTCAACAGTGATGTCTCTTCTTTCCACGATCTCTCGGATGATGTGGTATTTCCTCAGTATGTGTTTGGATCTTTGATGAGACCTTGGTTCCTTTCTGAGCAACGACACCAGTGTTGTCACAGTACACCGGGACTGGACCAACAGCTTCAGAAATTACGCCCAACTCTTGGACGAAATTCCTCATCCAAACGGCCTTTTTAGCACCAGCTGATGCTGCAATGTATTCTGCCTCAGTGGTGGACCGCTGTGGTGTCCTGCTTGGAACTCTTCCAAGAGACATCACCGCCATTGAGCATGAATACAAATCCAGAGGTTGACTTCGAGTCATCCACGTCACTTTGGAAGCTAGAGTCGTTATAGCCTTCCAATTTCAATTCTTTTCCTCCATAAACCATGAATATATTCTTAGTCCTTCTCAAGTACTTTAGAATATCCTTCACAGCTTTCCAATGCATTTGACCGGGATTGGCCTGATATCTGATCGTGACACTCAAAGCAAAGGCTACATTCGGTCTGGTAGATATCATCCCATACATAATACTACCTATGGCTGATGCATATGGTATGTGTGTCATTTTCTCTATCTCTTCGTCAGTCTTGGGAGACATAGTCTTGGATAGAAAAACTCCATGACACATAGGTAGATGTCCTCTCTTGGACTCATCCATAGAAAACCTTTTCAATATGGTGTCGATGTAGGTTTCTTGAGTTAGTCCTATCATTCTCTTAGATCTATCTCTATAGATCTGTATTCCTAGAATATAGAACGCCTCACCCAAATCCTTCATCGAGAATCTACCTGATAACCATATCTTTGTTGACTGCAACATCCCTACATCATTCCCAATGAGTAGGATGTCATCAACATAAAGTACTAAGAATGTCACAGCATCCTTAACTACTTTCTTGTACACGCATGGTTTCCGGGTTCTTGATGAAACCAAAATCCTTTATTGTTTCATCAAATTTCTGGTTCCAACTTCTTGATGCCTGTTTGAGACCATAAATTGATCTCTGAAGCTTGCATACCTTATGCTCGCTTCCCATGGATGTGAATCCCTCAGGCTGCATCATATAGATTTCTTCCTTAATGTTTCCATTAAGAAATGCAGTCTTCACATCCATTTGTCATATCTCATAGTCATACCAAGCTGCTATGGCAATAAGGATTCATATGGACTTGAACATTGTGACTGGTGAAAAGGTTTCATCATAGTCAACTCCTTGTCTTTGAGTATAACCTTTTGCTACCAATCGTGCCTTGTAGGTCTGTACCTTATCATCAGGCCCAAGTTTTCTCTTGTAGATCCATTTACACCCTATTGGAACAATTCCATCGGGAGGATCTACTAAAGACCAAACTTGGTTTGTATGCATCAAGTCTATTTCTGACTGCATAGTTTTAAGCCATAAATTTGAATCCGCATCAGAAATTGCTTCCTTGAAGTTTCTTGGATCACATCCAATGTCGGGTTCACTTTGATCCCCTTCAAGAAGTAAACCATATCGAATAGGAGGTCTAGAAGTCCTCTCGGATCTTCTAGAAAGAGGCGTGTCGTTTAATGGTTCCTGAGGTGTGGGATCGTTATTTTGTATCTCGGGTTCTTCTCGAATTTCTTCAAGTTCCATCATCTTGCCTTTCTTATCAAGTAAGAACTCCTTCTCCATGAAGGTGGCATTTCTCGAAACAAACACTTTTGTTTCAGTAGGATGATAGAAATAATATCCGATTGAATTCTTCGAATACCCTACAAAATAACATAAGGTTGATTGACTGTCCAACTTATCTCCCACTGTCTGCTTCACGTAAGCAGGACATCCCCAAATCCTTAAGTACGAATACTTAGGAGCTTTGCCATTCCATAACTCATATGGAGTTTTATCCACTGCTTTAGTGTGGACATTGTTCAACAACAATACCGCCGTTTCAGGCGCATAGCCCCAAAACGAAGGTGGGAGCTCAGTGAAGCTCATCATGGATCGAATCATGTCCAACAAAGTTCGATTGCGACGCTTCGAAACACCATTAAGTTGTGGTGTCATAGGAGGAGTCAACTGAGAGAGAATCTCATTCTCTTTTAGATAGTCCAAAAACTCGGTACTTAAATATTCTCCACCTCGATCCGATCGAAGTGCTTTAATACTTTTACCTAGTTTATTTTCTACTTCAGCCTTGAATTCTTTGAACTTTTCAAATGATTCAGACTTATATTTCATCAAATATAAATACCCATACCTAGAATAATCATCACTAAAGGTAATGAAGTAGGTGTGACCAAATTTAGTACCAATACTAAATGGACCGCAAACATCTGTATAGATCAAATCCAACAGATTTTGACTACGCTCAGGTTTTCCTTTGAAAGGAGATTTGGTCATTTTTCCTTTTAGGCAGGACTCACAAGTAGGTAGAGAGTTAATATCAGACATATCAAACATGCCCTCTCCCACTAGCTTGTTCATCCTCCTTGAGGAAATATGACCTAGCCTAGCATACCAAAGGTTTGCCGGGTTTTGACTATTGTTTTTCCTTTTATTTGTTGTTGCCGGTTTATCAACATAATTAATTGGTACGTCTTTTAATTTTAAGTTATATAGATCATTTTCAAGTTGTCCACATCCAATCAAACATTCATTCTTGTAAATATTGCAAATCCCATTCATAAAATTGCAAGAAAAACCATCTCTATCAAGCATAGAAACAGAAATAATGTTTTTAACCAAATCTGGCACAAATAAAAAATCTCTCAAAAATAACTTAAAATCGTTCTGCAAAACTAAATAAACGTCTCCCACAGCTTTGGCTTCAACTCTAGAACCATTTTCGAGCCTTAGCTGGGTCTCACCCATCCTAAGCTTACGACTTCTTGCCATCATCTGCAAATCATTGCAAATGTGAGATCCACATCCGGTATCCAATACCCAAGAAGTAGTATAAAGTGAAACATTTATTTCAATGTAAAACATACCCTTTGCAGTTCGCAACTGCTCGAGATATACTTTGCAGTTACGTTTCCAATGACCGGGTTTCTTGCAGTGATGGCAAACGTCTTCAGATCCGTTCACTTTTGAAGCCTTTGTTTTGATCTTCTTCTTTGGTACAATTTTCTTGGGTGGGGTAGAACGTTTCATACCCTTTTCACTTGGCCCTTTCTTAGAGTTAGAAGAGGAACCAACCAAGAGTACCGGTTTATCCTTCTTTAATGTGGCCTCATAAGTCACAAGCATATTGACCATCTCTTCAAGGGTGACCTCTATCTTGTTCATATTCAAGTTCATCACAAAGCCGTCAAACGAAGAAGGAAGAGAAAGAAGTAACAAGTCCGCGTTTAGTTCATGCTCCAATGTCAAATCGAGTGTTACCAACTTTTCAATGAGCCCAATCATGTGTACCCCATGCTCACGGACTGAAGTCCCATCTCGCATGCGGCATGTCATGAGCTCTTTGATGGTGTCATACCTCTTCGATCTTGACTGAGCTCCAAAAAATTCCTTGAGAGTATCGTGAATGTCAACAGCATTCACTGCATTCTCAAATCGCCTCTGAAGTTCATCAAACATCGAAGCCTGCATGTAAAATTTGGACTTGATATCATGGTCCCACCATTTGTCAAGTTTGGCCAATTTTTCCGGACTCACATCAGTCGGGGCTTCTTTCGGAGGAGGCTTTTATAACACGTAGAAAACCTTTTCCGAACTTAGAACAATCTTTACTTACGGAACCATTCCGTATAGTTTGCGCCAGTCAGTTTGTTTTGTTCGAGAATTGAAAATAGTGGATTGCGCGAATTCATTGTAATAAAATACTGAAAAGAAACAGACAATAATTAGTGATTGCTTAATTAATTTACTAAGACATAAAATATGGCAAAATTTAATTTTATGAATTTCACTCCCACTATTTTAACGATTTCATTACCCTCTAGTGAAAATGAGAAATCGATTTCCTTAGTGGGAACATGGAGTCCAATTGACAAATCATAGTCGCGAATAATATCAGCCAACCATAATTTTCAAAAGGTAGAGCACAATTGCTTCCAAAGCAACCCCTATATTTTTACCTCATGTCCAATAAGAGCCCAATAATATGACGCCGTTTATTGTGACATGTCAAGATGACCCATCAATATTAAGTTGTGATGGACGGTCGCCATGTGGATCCCCAATAATATGAGCCAATCCCATGGGAGTTCCACCCAACTTACAACATGTGTCGATCCAATGTACAGCTTTCCAACGAATGGGCCCCGCCAATAATATGAGCCGGACCGTGCCCGCGGGTAGCATCTCATACATTGATCGTTGATGAAAGGTAGGAATATTTAAATAATATTTAAATTCCCCTTTGTTTATCTTGATATCAATTTTAAATCATATTTAAAATGAGGGATTTTTAATTTTGAAAAATTGTCTCATCTTATCATATTTGTATGCTTGCGGGATTCATGCAATTTAGTCTAAACATGCATACAACAATAATATCATATATTATATTTAGGATGATCGACCCCAAAACTAATCGACCTGTGGTTGCCAATCACGAGTCCAAGTCCAATCCTAGGTGATATGCAAGTATGCAATGCAATCATATTACATTGAGCTTCCAATTTACATTTCTTTGGTCTTTATTGTCTGCTGGGCCCACCTTTGTCTTCAAATCTTTATCTCCCACTAAGTCTAATAAATTTACAATAAATTTCGATGACAAGTAGGGGATACATATTTAAGGGTGTGAACGGGCCATAAACCAGACCCACTTTTTATTACAAATGACAAATCATATTGGGTCATAAACCAAGCCCATTAATAAAACCCAACAATAATAACAAAAACCAAATGTAAATTTCTTAACATACACCTACAAAATTGGTCATGACAATCGATTATCCTTTATCAAATATTTAATTCAATTATTAAATCATTGGATAACATGCAATGGCAACATAATTAAAAGATAAAATCACATTTTATCTAATATATACATAAGATCATATCTTATCATCAATTGTACCAAAATAATTAATTTTATAAAATCTAATTTAATGGATAAAATTTATAAATTTTCCAAAAATTCAAATTTGTCCAAAAATCAATTTTAAAAATTTTGGACTCAAACAATTTGACCCGATGCCTCGTGGACCAATCAAAAACAATTTTCGATCGGATCAAAAACTAAAATTTCAAAAATTTAAAATTTTAATTAAAAAATCAAATTTTAATTTTTCGGTCCCGGGCAGCCCCTCCTCAACGTGGGACAGGGCTGCCCACGTGGATCTGGGCAGCTCGTCGCTGCCCTAAGGCAGCGACGATCGCTGCCCGTGATGCCCTTCAAAAATTTTAATTTAAAATTTTGTTTTGTTTCAAAAAACCGAGGCTAAAAATTTTGTACAATCGATTAATTTTAATCGTTTGATCTGAGAGAAACCTGGCTTTGATACCACTGTTGGAACACGGTTTTAGATCATAGATCTGATACCTGGTGCAGCGGAAGTTAAAAAAAATATTATATGGAACGATTCCATATCATTGGTATCAAATCCTAACGATTAAATTATGCAATTAAAATAATAATAACAATTAATATTTTACCTCTTCAAGCTATGGCTTGATTATGGACTCCAACAGATTAAATCTACTCTTGTTGTACATCCCAGGAACTGATGACTTGCTCGATCAATATCCGGAATTAGGTCCACGAACAGAAAACTAAAACCCTCTGATTGATTGCACTAGAAATCAATCAGATGTTTATCGAAAAGATTAAACAGATTTGATCTGTCAATTCAGAATGTAATTTTTCATAAAATCACAAACTGAATTCTCTCAAAAAAGGATAGGATTTTCGAAAAACCCTTTAGAATATATTATATGATTTTCAAAAATTTCAAGATTGAATCACTTAGTATTTTCGAAAACAACACACACATATATATATATATATATATATAATTTCTAAACTAGATTAAGTTATAAGTCTATTAGGACACTAACTCCTTAGGGTCCATGATCCATAACTTAAGCCCAACAAGCAAAGACTGTTATTATAAAAAAAATATAAAATTCATTATGACTCCAATTGATAAACTGATTTCACCAATGTGCACAGAAACCATTTCTGCACCTTTTAAAGTCAAGATAATTTTTCTGAATCCGAATTCAGTGATTTCCAAAAAATGTCCATCCCTATGTCATTTTAGGAAATTCCACTCCCTTTAGTTTAGAAGTCCAACTTCTCTTTCATTAAATTTAACTCTTTAAATTTAACTATCTCAACGGGAATTAGTAATCCATTACTTATGTAACCCTCAATGGTTCAGGGATATAGCTAGCCGTGGGCTCACAACTCCTTGTAACTCGGAACAACAATTTCCGACTTACCCATCGAATCATGGTAAGAGCGCCTAGAACCATCGCCCCATGATTCCCTAGGTATCACTGATAGTGCCTGCAAGAACCAGTAGATTTTGGTTAGCGTATAGTACGGTCCCTTCATCCAAATATCCAAATTCAATCAACAACCATTGGTACATCGAGATTCGATAACTATGCAATGCATCTTGAAGATCAAATAGTGACATCGCATGTGCTACTAGGAAACCAAGTAACCTAAATCACATCGAGTACTCTGGCCAAAGATTTGTCACACTAATATCTCCTCAGATCGCATAGGATATCCACACTCGCAAGCGTGTGGTGAATCTTTGACAACAAAACATCGACTCCTATATGTGTCGTAACTGTACCCAATCCCGACACCTGATGACCCACATAGAGTCGGTAAACGAGTCAAAGTATAGTACTAGCATATAGAGTCTCCATGATGTTTCAAGTAGTAAGGACTAATGGTGTACAACCAAAATCGCGGACTTATCCACTCAATTAATAATAACCACTTGGAAAGTCCGAATAGGGTAGTTCGATCATTCATCATATGAATATCCATTTGCATGCTTTGAACATCTCTATGTTCCATACCAATGAAACGTGGTACTTGGCATCGCAAATGCTAGTCTCGATCTCGAGCGATCCTTATCCTTATTTGCAGACGGCTCAACTGTCTAGGAACTGTTTAGAATATACAGTGACTATAAGATGTGTTTCATGATAGTGATCTCTCTTTATTCACTATCTCATCTTACTTACACTATAGTATATTCAAGGTCTTTATCAAAACAACAATAGTATATCACAATATAACATTATGAAGAAAGATAAAGAAAATGTCATTAATGAATGTAAATTATATTAAACAAAGATTGTTTAAAATAAGAGACTCTCAAAGCCCTTAGCCACAACTTGGCTAGCGGGGCATCAACTCTTTCAACTCGTATGCCTTGAGATCTGCAAATAGATCATGAAGCTCCAGTTTTTTTAGATCATTTGATTCTCTCATAGCTAAGGTCTTGACATCCCATTCTTTGGGTAATGCTCGCATAATATTCAAGGAAATTTCACAATTAGTATAAATTTTTCCAAGAGCAATTAATTCACAAATAATATTTCAAAAGCTTTCATCAAACTCAGTCATTGTTTCTCCTGGTTTCATCTTGGCGTTGTCAAATATCGGAATGGCTACAGTGAGTTTGTTTTCTTTAGTTAGGTCGTTCCCTTCGCACAGTTGAGTAAATTTTCTCCCAAATTTCTCTGGCGGTTGAGCACGTCTTGATCTTGCTAAAAATGTTTTTGTCCAGCGTTTTGTATAGTATATCTTTAGCCACATTGTCAATATTTGCTTTCTTTTTGTCTTCATTACTCCATTCCGCTTTGGGTTTCTCAACCATATGTGGTTTGCCTCCTGATATGGCTACATCAGTGTTGACTTTGAGAATCTTCATGGGTCCGTCAGTAATGACGTACCACATATCATCATCTCGAGCAGAAAGATATGCATGCATACGAATTTTCCAGTCATCATACTCTTCTTTAGAAAACATAGGGATTTTGTTTAGTGAAGTCATGATGAGTATCAACAGTTAAAAGAAACACCCTCTCTGATGCCACTTGTTGGGGATCGAATGTATGTGTAGAGGGTGGGGGTGAATACGCACTATAAAAATATTTGACTCTAATGCAATATGGTTGAGCAAATGTTAGTTCACTCAGCCAATTTTCTTTAACTTTCTAGATATATAAGAGCTACTGAAAATAGTACGGAAACAACTCTTGCTATACTAGATGATAATGATGGAATCGTGTAATGCAGTAGCGTAAGTAAGCAACGATATGTTTATGGATGTTCGAAGCTCAATCTCCTACGTCACCCCTTTTTCTTCACGGGAAGGATACACTAGAAGACTTTGGTTATTACAACGAAGCGCAATACACCCGATCAAATTTAGGACTTATCAAATTCCCAAGATGGAACTCCTAGATTCACACTGATAAGATTCTAAGTTCTTATCAAAATTTCTTCTGTTGATGATGATAACACTCTAAGCTTCTTGAAGGCTTAGAATCTGAAATCCTTGTAGAAGACAGTGTTCTTCAAACAACGGCTGGATTTGAGAAACCCTTGTAGAGATCTCTTTGTAGATTGGATAAGCTTTTTAGCGAAGGGTTGAGTGAGCAGTCGAGTAGTCAAGAAGTGGTTTCAAGTGCTTAAGTATGCAAATCTTTGTAAGAGTGGCTCTCCTTTTCATCTGAGTAGACTCTGATATTTATAGTAGCTTGCTCAACGTCTTCTTCCTTTTGACAATGGTAGGAAAACGTCTAGAGTGTCAGATATCAGTCCTTGATTTGTGATGTGCGATAATATCTTCTGAATATCTGTACTAGGAGCGCTTAAATTGTCTATTCAATGTTTCGTTCACATTAAATGCTATTTATGGTTTTCCTTAATTTATCAGACGACTCCTTAAATGCTTCGTCCTTTGAATTTAAGTTGTCTTGTCAACCTTCTGACAAACTGGGAATTCGTGACTTCTTGAGTACGATAGATATCCTGTCAACTTGTGAGTTCAGTAGATATCATTGCTTTGATAACTCAGATCGGTTGAGCATACGTCCGTTGATGTTCTTAGCTCGGTTGATAGATAATGGTTGTCTTGCTAAGATCAGCTGATACCGTTCATTCCAGTAGATATCTCTTGGTCAGCTGTCGGTAGACTTCTCTAGAGATCTTGTTTTACATGTAAGCGGCGGCCGTACTAAAACAACGAAGTATTGTTTTGTTATCATCAAAAGTTAAGATTCAACACATTTTTTTAAAATCCAACATCAAATCAAACATTTAGAAAATAAGAAATAGAATAACAAAGCCTAAGACGTGATGTCGTGTCTGGATGACACAATCTTCTTCCTTGTTCCACCAATTTCTTCCAATCGAGAACAAATTTCTCTCAAAATTCTCCAAAGTAGGTGTGTGTGTATTATTCTCTATGGTAGGCGGCGGCTATCTCCCAATTTGTGTGCCTCAAAATCCCTTTTATATATCCAATACACAAAAGCCCAATCAAATCTTAAAGTTTCCTTCCCAAGCAAATTGGACTCTTCAAGTACGCGACAGCGCGGGCGTGCGTTTTGTATGGTTCGGCACGCTCTTGCTTCGGCATTTTATTTTTCAGACTCCAACACCTAGCATGGGCGCGCAGTAGGTTTGGCCTTCAATATTTTCCTTTCTTTTTTTGATTCCTTCTTGCTTTCTAACTCTTTTCCATGTCTTTTTAGCTCCATATCAACACAAAATCATAATTTACTGCTTTTCCTACACTTAACAAGAACAACAAACAAATTCACGCAATACCTTTCGATATATCACAAAAGTCAAGTAAAATTATATGCAAATTAAGTGTGTAAAATGCACTTATCAAATTCTCCCAAACTTAGACTTTTGTTCGTCCCGAGAAAAAAAAATAAAACCACCCAAAAACTAACCATAAAATCATCAACAAAAACAAACCAACCATTGAAAGCCATAAAATACTTTGGAGTAACTGGCCTCAGAAGTGATTCGAAACATATTTAAATCCAATCTCATACAACCCATTCAACACTAAAAATTAATCATGTAATTGGTTAGCCTCATAAACTCACAATTTTTGCAACTCACGTTTCAAAACACCTTCATCCAATTTAAATTCATACATTCATAGATCATGAGGTCTTTTTACGTAATAATAGGTTCAAATATATTTTAGAAATCAATCAAAAACACTCATAATTAGCTCAATAGAAAGAAATTTGTGTGTGCGTGTTTTGATTAAAATTTCATACTCAAAGAAAGTGTTTCTCGACTATCCGTAGGCTAAATTCTTGCAACCCTTCTCCACTAATATATTGGGTAACTGTGACTTGGTCAATAGGACTTCTAAGCTTGTAATGTAAGGCCTAACTCATGGCTACAAACGAAGGATGACAATTCAAATAAGGGAGTTGATTGAACTTTATCTAATTTATTTTCATCTCCTTCTCATCTACTCAAACAAATTCCATTTCGTCAACTCATTGATTTCACAACTCTTTTAATATTTTTATTTTTATTTTCTTTTCACTTCCATTGCTTTTCAACTTTTCTCATCATTTTTTCATTTCTTTTCTTTTCATTTTTCTTCTTTTTTTCATCACATAACTCCAGCCTTCACTTCAAATCAGGAGCATATACAAATTTTGCATTCAAAACTTACTCCCTTTAGGTTAGGAAATAGTTTTTAGGCTATTCATTTGGTAGTGAATGTGGTATTTTAAAAAGATGTCTAATGGGGTTCAGTCATACGCTTTCACGTACGCCATTCATTTTCAATAAAGCTCAAACAAGCTAACTAGGGATAAAATGTATCAATGGGTAGCTTGAAAGGCTCAAACGATTCATAGAAAAATTGCCTAAATCATTCCTAAATCGTAGTATACCTCGAAGGGTATCCGAACAAGTTTTAGACAAATCTCAATCCACAATCAAATCGTATAAGTTCAATCAGTGAAAGAATAGTCTAACAACTCAGAAATAATATATTAACTGCAACATTTTCATCATCGTGCAAGCTCAAAGGGCAACTAGAGATAAAGTGATTTCAAAGAAAATTAGTCCCAAAATATCAAACAATGCCTCAATCATATGATGCGATTATGGATGGCTAGCGTGTTGATCAAGCAAATAAGGATCCATTGTAGTTGATGAGAGGACCAACTACTAGAGGTTGAGCTAAAAAGTTTAAGGATGAACTTCAAACTTTGATCACAAATTATCAACCTGGAGTTGGATTGCTTGAAGATCAATTTGGAGGTTGTTTTAATTTTCTTGAAGTGGAAAAGGATCAACAAGTTGAAGGAAGATGGAGCAGGGAAAGGCGCCTCTGCGCGTTGGATCGCGCATCTGCACCTCGTGGTAAGGAACAAGCGCAAATGCGCTTGTTGGAGCGCTATCGCGCAGGGGGTAAGCGCAATTGCGCTTAGAGCAGCGCTTTTGTGCGTCCGAGACATCCAAGCTACATACTTGTGCGCTTCTGCGGGAAAGTGTCTCGCATTCTTATGCCTTTGCGGGAAATTGTTTCGCAAAGTTGCGCTACTACGGTAATTCTTTGCGCTTCTGCGTTTTCTTACGAGAAACACACAACACGGCGTATTGTGTTTGTGAGAGAGAATTAATTACTTATTTTATTATTTCGTGATATATTCCTATTTTTGAGTATTCTAGTCATGTTAGGAAAATATCACAACAATATTTTAGCATATCTTTGCAATATTTTGCATTATATTTTATTTTGAGTTGTAAACTATAAATACATTATTTGTGTTCATTAGTCAATAGAATTCAAATTTTTGATTATTCAATACATAAAATTCTCATTAGAATTTTTATTGATGCTTTGTGCTTTATTCAAATCAAACTTATCAAAGTTCATAGCTCTGTGGCGTTTGTCGATTGATTTTTTCGTGGGTTGTCAGAAACAAGTTTTCTGAAGGTCCCGTTGTGATTAGTTTTTTATCTCGTGAATTTCTGTTGCTAGTTTCATTGTAAGCTAGAGGTGGATTTTCCAAATTCGTTACTTGTTTCAAGATCGGGCAAATTCTTTGATTTATTTTTGTTATTGGATTGAGGGTGCGATTCAATATAATCATGTTTGCCTTCCATACAACAAGAATTCATACCAGTTTGTATCAAAGTCAGGTTTTGAATCAATTAAGTATCTTATCTTCATCTATATCTGTTTTTCGTGTTCTTCATTCTTCATCTGAGTATATTCTATTTCAAATTTCTAAGTTGTTTCTGTGTCAATCTTTTCGCCCAATTTTTTGTGTTTTGTACTACAAGTTATGTTTGCCTTCCATACAACAAGAATTCATACCAGTTTGTATCAAAGTCAGGTTTTGAATCAATTAAGTATCTTATCTTCATCTATATCTGTTCTTCGTGTTCTTCGTTCTTCATCTGAGTCTATTCTATTTCAAATTTCTAAGTTGTTTCTGTGTCAATCTCGAAAAATAAAAAAAAAAGAGGGAAAAATCAAAAATTTCAAAAAAAAAAAAAAGACAAAAATCGGTCAAAAAAATATTAAAATAGAAAGACCGAAAAGATTCAAAAAAATATAGAAGAAGCAAGATAACTTGTGGTCAATTATTTTGCTCTTGTTCATCCTTGGGTGCAAGTAAAAAATACATGTCCATAAATTTCTTCTTCTTGTTTTTGTCAATCTTCAAGTGTCTACAAGTTGTGATCTTGAGAGTTTGATTCACTTCTACACAAAGCAAAAAGCCTTCTACATAAATTTTGATTGAAAAAAAAGGAGTGGTTGAGTGAATTTTCTTTGGAGTGATTTGTGTGAGGTAATTTTATTACAAACCTTTTCTTGCATGTACAATGAGTTCTAATAAATAAGGATAGGATAGTTCTAGCCAAGGGTTTTCCAAGACCCAAATAGATGATTTTTCTAAGATGGTGAGGGATGCAATGAGGGCCGAATTGGAGACAGTTCATGAGAGAATAAGTAAACTCGAAGTTGGTGGTAGTGAGGATGATGAGATTTTTGTGAGAATAGGGGTAGAAATAGGCGAGATCATGAGGGTGGAAGAAATAGAAGAGAAGCGAGGCATGGAAGATAGATTGATGGGGGAAGAGAAGACAGGAATATTACTGGGATTAAGATAAAAATTCCTTCGTTCCATGGGAAATCTGATCCGGAAGCTTATTTGGAGTGGGAGATGAAAGTGGAGTCCGTGTTTGATTGCCACAACTACAGTGATTCGAAAAAAAAAAATTGACGATTGTTGAGTTCGTGGATTATGCTCTTATTTGGTGGGATCAACTTGTCATCTCTAAGCGGTGGAATCGTGAGAGGCCTATTGAGACGTGGGATGAGATGAAGCAAATCATGAAGAAAAGGTTTGTGCCTAATTACTATTATCGTGATATGCTTAAGTGATTGCAGAATTTGAAGCAAGGTTCGAGGAGTGTACAGGACTACTCCAAGGAGTTGGAGATTACTATGATTCGAGCTAACATTGAGGAGGATAGTGAAGCAACCATGAATCGATTCTTATACGGTTTGAATAGGGAGATTCAAGACCAAGTGTAACTTTGACATTGTGTAGACCTTGAGGAGATGGTGAAATTAGCCATGAAAGTGGAACAACAACTCAAGAGAAGAGGCATGGGACGAAATCCTACGGCTGGAGGTTCTTCTACTCCTTGGCATTCAAACGTTGGCAAACGAGAGGATATCAAGCCGGTGTCCAAACCAAAAATTGACACCAAGCAAGAGACACCAAATCAAGGAGGGCAAGGTAAAAACTAAAACTCCTAATAATCGTTCTAGAGATATCAAATGCTTTAGATGTCAAGGTATTGGTCATATTGCTAGTCAGTGTCCTAATAAGAAAATTATGATTGTGAATGCTTGTGGTGAGTTTGAGTCAGAGAGGGAGGAGGAAAATTATGATGACATGCCTGCGTTGGAGGATCCTGATGATGAGGGATATGATGTGGTGGTTGGAGAGTTGTTGGTGACTAAAAGAGTTTTGAATGTGCAACAAAAGGAGGAAGAAGAAAATCAAAGAGAAAATTTATTTCATACTAGATGTTTTGTGAAAAATAAAGTGTTTAGTATCATTATTGATGGGGGTAGTTGTAGTAATGTGGCGAGTAGTGAGCTTGTTGAAAAGTTGGGGTTGCCTACTTTAAAGCATTCTCAACCATATAGATTGTAGTGGTTTAATGATAGTTTGGAGGTGAGAGTGACTAGGTAAGTTGTGGTACCTTTTCCATTGGTAAGTATGAGGATGAAGTGTTGTGTGATGTAGTGCCTATGCAAGCTTGTCATATCTTGTTGGGTAAGCCGTGGCAATTTGATAGGAGAGTGACACATGATGGTTTTAAAAAACGTTATTCTTTTACTATGAAAAAGAGTCTGTTGTATTGTTGTCTATGACTGCAAAGCAAGTGTTGGAGGATCATTTGAAAAATAAAAAGAGAGAAGAGGCCGAAAAAAGAGTGAACAAAAAAGTGAGATGACCATAGAAAAAAAGAATGAAAGAAAAAAAGATTAAAAAAAAATTCAGTGGAAAGAGGCCGATAAAATAATATGTATGTCCCAAAAGAGTGAGTTGCGAGAGATTTTACATATGCATACTCCACTTGTGTTGATTTTCTATAAGGAGATTCTCCTTAACACAAGTGATATAACCGGAAATCTTTCGAGCAGTGTTGTTTCTCTCTTGTAGGAATTTGAAGATTTATTTTCGGAGGATCTAACTCAAGGATTGCCACCTTTGAGAGGAATTAAACATCAAATTGATTTTGTTCCTGGAAGTGAATTGCCAAATCATCCAGCTTATAGGAGTAACCCGGAGGAAACAAAAGAGCTACAAAGGCAGGTAAGTGACCTTTTAGATAAGGGATTTGTGCTTGAGTCAATGTCTCCTTGTGTTGTGCCTGTTTTGTTAGTTCCTAAGAAAAACGGTTCATGGCATATGTGTGTGGATTTAAAATACATATACATTACACTTATTTTTTATTATTATTATTTTTTTAAAATAAAATGATTTTTTAAAATACATATACATTACACTTATTTATTATTATTATTATTTTTTTAAAAAAAATGATTTTTTAAAATACATATACATTACACTCTTTTATTATTATTATTATTTTTTTAAAAAAAAAATTATTTTTTAAAATACATATACATTACACTCTTTATTATTATTATTATTATTATTATTATTATTATTATTATTATTATTATTATTATTATTATTAGTATATCTATATTATTATTATTATTAGTATATCTATACATATATACACTCATGTTACCCAAAAAAATTATTAGTATATCTATACATATATACACTCACGTTACCCAAAAAAAAAAGGAAAAAAACCCAAACCCAAATCCTTTCCCGTTCCCTTCCCTTTCGTTATCTTCTTTACCTTCCTTGCACCAAATCGCTGTCCACTTCCGCCAAAAATCTGAAATCATTTTAGGGGTTTGTTGCTCGCAACCTAAGCTTCATTTCAAGCCTTCAATCGACACTTTTGAGCAAGAAATAGAGTTTGACGAAGTGTGTTCGCGAGTTGCTTTTCACGATTTCTTCCAATCCCAATTTCTTCAGTTTCTGACCGATTTCTCGCCATTTCTATGATATTTTGGTTGTTTATAGGTTGGATTTGAGGCTTGGAACTATCCTACTCCAAGCCCTAATTTTGCAGCTGGTTTCACTTTTTCGGGTAGTTTCCGACAGAGTAGCGCATTGTTCGGATTTCAGATAAGTTTGGATTTGAGTTGGACAATTTTTTTGCTTATTTTCAGCTTTTAATTCGATATTTTAGTTCTTTATCGTGAGGTTCAGTGGGCTGCTTGGAGTTGAAAAAGTATCCCCTTGATTTATTTCAAATTTTATTGCAATTATCGCATTATTATTGATATATAAATCTGTTATTCTTGTAGATGTCGAATTATTTAAGTTTGATGTTGATAGGAATTATTGTTTCTGTTACAAAGTTTACATATATGTATATAGGTACATCTTTGAAAAAGATGGAAGATCAAAAGGTTGTCATTGTTCGATTTGTCATTGGCAAAAGGTATGTTTTTTCTGCTCTGACCTTCTTTCAGCATTTGTATATGCACTAGATTGGTGTTGCTCTCATTGGAGTTTTCTAGAGTCTAATTTACCATTTACTGCTCATCGTCGGCACATAATGATTTAATTGCCACAATCTTGGGAATTAGCTCCCAAATGATTTGATATTTTTTGTTGTATTCAAATTCCACTTCCTATGTTGCCTCATTTTTCTCATTTTGTTTGTTACTGCGATAATTTATCATTGACATGGTCGTTTTTCCTAGACTGTACATGTTTATTAATTCATTACCACCTTTCGAGTGTTGGTTTACAGTGAAGATTAACTATCTTAGTATTATATTAAATGATTTTTTTTTCAAAAAAAAACATTGACTGTGTTAGTTTTCCTGTCAATTTGATGTTTTGATAATCTTTGGTTGTAATGCATATGTATGGATTCTCCCACACTCCCCACCTCGTCTCTTATTAGTATCTAATTGTTTGATTATAAATCCTAGTGTCATGATTTTTTTGATGCAAAGGCGTGTTGGTGCTAGTACTCAGATCCTTCTCTTCTTCAAATGGTCCTCGCTCTGTTTATTGCTGGTTTTCCATTTTGTTTTCCTTCTTCTCGATCTCCAATAGGTTGAATTGAGACGGTCTTTTAGTGAAAATTTGATGACCCATATTTTTTTTATTGGTGCCAAAGGAACACTATCAATCTTTGATTTAATTCTTTTAGTTATTTTGTTCGTACTCAAATTATTTTGTGCTGAAATATTTCTGAGAACCTTTGATTAGAGTGGGTTTGTAATTCGTATATATAATTGGTTGGTGGATCCTGATAATGTTAGATCAATTCAAGAAGACACGGCGGAACCATTGCTTGAAGCAGAATAGGTAGTTGTGGCTACAAAGGAAGCCCTTAAATGGAAGATTGCTCAAGCTGCTGCCAAAGACTTCCAGTCCTGGACTGCCAAAGTGCTTCGAAGTGTATATATGTGCAAAGATTTGAAATTTCAAGAAGGTAAACCTTTATAATTACTTTGAAAGTTTGAGTTTTTCAATTGGGTAAAATTTGATTATCCTGTTAAATCTATAGTATATCTGTGATATAAACAGTAGGTCCCCGCGGATTCCATATAGGATTCATTTTGATATAACCTACTCGTCAAATGAAAAAATAAGTGTATATATATGTTGCGGTTAAAGAAGACGTTGCTGCAATATTACTTGCTTAGTGTGGCATGCTTTCTTGTTTTCGTTTTTGTTCTCGTTCTGTTTTTTTTTTTCAATTTTGTCATTTTTTCCGTTTTTAATCAATTCCTCCTCTGTTTTAGACAAATTTGGAGCAGCATTGATGGTGGTACAATCCGATATCAGTGGCAAAATAGCAGTAAGATATTCTCCATACTTGATATATTCTTGTAGGTTAAGTTGATGTCAATTTTTGTTTGATGCCAAGGCTGATGTTATCTATTCATTAACTTTTCACAGGTTGGAATCTAAGTAATGTTAATCTTTGAAATACATTTTAGGTGAATTTTGTCCAAATTCTCCAAACAACAGGTTCAACGAGGGTGGACTCAACTACTTGGGCAACCCAAGCTTGGTGCATGCTCAGAGCATCTTTTTTATTAGATATTTAATATTCTATAATATATCCCTTTGCTGTAACATATTAAATAAATAAATATATATATATACATGGATATATATAGATTTCAGCAACCCTAATTTCTCTTGATATCTGGATTTTGGATAATAACGCTTGAAGAATTAGTTTTTGTTCTCATGCCACAAACAAACGTACAATCAGGATTTCTGGTACTTTTTAGTTTTAATGGTCGAGAAAGGGTAAGTATTTTGTGTCGAGATTCTTCGTCCTTTGTCAATCGCGATCATGATGCGGATGACTTCAGGCATCCTCTTGATAGACAAGTAATTCCTAAATCTGGTCGCCACTTTTATTTTGACAAGATGTTTCAATTCATATTTTGAGATTTTCTTGTGTTGTCTGTGTTTTTCATGTTGATTTTTAGTCAAAATACGTTGCTTTTGAGAGCAATTACTGGGTTAAACGCAATTGGAAAAGCTTTTGTTGGGTAAAGGAATTTCTTTCTGCCGTGATACTTTGTTTTACAGTTTATTTGCTAGTGTAAACTTGAGAATGACAGTTTGTTTCCGATGATTTGTTTTTTTAATGCAGGAACTATTGCAGAGCAAGTCACGCTTCTAGAGAATATAGGGATATCTGTTCTTGTAGCTGAAAATAAGATCATCGGATTCAATAAACACTAGTTCTTCTACATATAGGCCAGATATGGCATGTTTGGATTCTGATAATTAGAATATTGGTCGTTATGGATGTTCTTATGCGCTCATATATTGGCAAAAAATATTGTAGGAAGATTCTCGTGGGTTCTTTTATATGTTTTATGTTTTTCATGCGTAACTAAACTTTGACTAAAAGATTGTGCCTACAGGTTTATGCAATGCCGGTATTTGACTTGTTTGAGAGGACGATTTTGAAGAGATTTAACATCACCCCTTCTTGATTTGTGCTTAGCGATGTAGGTGAGAATCTTATCATGGTTTAAATATTTGCAGCTTTTACCCTTTTCATTGTTGTGACATTCCCTTTCTTTGGTGATCTTCTTAGATTCTTTGTTTGATTTGGATTGCCCCAACTTCTTACTTTGTGAGCCAGCCCTCCGAATTAATACTCTGTTTATGCTTTGTGAGCCAGCCCTCTGAGAAGTACATAAAACATACAAATTCTCATTTACTAACTTTTTAAGATATATAAAATAAAATACTAATTAATAAATATATATGTCTGTGTATATACGTAGCATTGTGATACTCTCGTGATTCACGTAAAACTTCCCAGGATTTATCCAAGTACGTTTTTCATGTCCCATTGGTGACCCAAAACAGGATGTCAGGTTTCATGTGGGAATTATTTGGGTATGAGATTCTTGCTCTTGCTCTTGCTCTTGCTCTTGCTTTATTGCTATTTTTGGAGAATATCTGAATTTGTTCCTTTTCTGGGTGGTTTTAAATTTCGTTTTTTGTGTTTAATTTCAAATAAAATCTTTAAGAAATGTTGTAAAAGACATGTTTCTATTGGTAGGTGGATACGGGTTTGCATAGAAGGGAAAGCATGGAGTTTACAATGTGTTCAGAATTTAATTTATTTGGCATTTAATTATATCTAATATAACAAGGAACTTAAATTTATATCCTAGTTAGCACAAGCATTTTCATGTTTGGCAGCTTTGTAGATTGCTAATATATATATACACTGTGGGGTGTGAGTAGATCGATAGCAACACTGAAAAATTCGATGTGGATGGAGATGGATTTATAACTCCAGATGAACTTAGAATGCTTAGTATTTGTGTTTATCCCTTTTAAGTCACTTTACTTTATGCAAAGAACCAAATATATAGAGACATCATCACAATCATATGCTACGAGGTTGGACTGATCCAATGCTTTAAAAATAGTTGACGTTGCAATATGTTATGACATTAGACAATCAGAATGAAGTATCTATTCTTACACCATTCACAAAATATAAAAATTTTGTGAAAATATGTTGTCGTTTGATTTAAATTAAAGCCTCAACTTGTGCTCTTTTGTTGCATGGTAGCACACATTTTTCTAAGATCTTTTTGGTGGTTGTGTTGCTTGACTTTTGTTCTATTAGTGTCATTTGTAGTCATTTTATTGGTTGTTTTTGAATTTTTTTAGAGTATTGTAAATATTATTTTCGAACGTTGGCAAATTGTATATTAAATTTTATTTTTGAATTTTCTATTTTAAATTATTTGTAATACTAGCTATTGTGTATTTAAATTTTTTTTTGCTTTTTTATCTAAAAAAAGACAACGTTTTTAAACCGTTGTTGTAGGCTTTTTAAAACTGTTGTTAAATACTGTGTTATTAAAAGGGTATTCAAAGACAACGATGAAAAATCGTTGTCTTTGAAAGCAAAGACATCGATTTTACAACGGTGAAAAACCGTTGTCTTTGACTCTAAAGACAACGGTTTTTCACCGTTGTCTTTAAGCACCCCCTTTAACAACATAGTCTTTAACAACAGTTTTGAAAGGCCTACGACAACGGTTTTTCACCGTTGTCTTTAGCCTTTTTTCTTGTAGTGAGGCATATCATACCTAGGCTAGATGATATGTTATATAAGGTGCATGGTTCTAGCATCTTTAGTAAAATTGATCTTAAAAATGGTTACCATAAAATTAGGATGAGAGAAGGGGATGAGTGGAAAACTGCTTTTAAAACTAAGTATGGATTGTATGAGTGATTGGTTATGCCTTTTGGATTAACTAATGCATCTAGTACTTTAATGAGGTTGATGAATCATGTTTTGCGTGCTTATATTGGAAAATTTGTTGTGGTATATTTTGATGATATTTTGGTGTATAGCAAAAGTTTGAATGTGCATGTTGAACACTTGAAAATTGTGCAAATCACACTAAAAGTTGAACACTTGTATTCTAACTTGAAAAAGTATGTGTTTTGTACAAAAAAGCTTGTGTTTCTTGATTCTGTTATGAGTGCTCAAGGTGTCAATGTTGATTAGGATAAGGTAAGTGCAATTCGAGATTGTCCAACGCCTACTTCTATTGGTCAAGTTCGAAATTTTCATGGACTTGCAAGTTTCTATAGGAGATTTGTAAAACATTTCACCACTTTGGCGGCTTGTATAACTGTGGTGATCAAGAAGAACGTTCCATTCCATTGGGGCGCGGAGCAAGAGAAGTCTTTTAATATTATTAAGCAAAAATTAATTAATGATATTTTACTTGTATTGCCTGATTTTACTAATACTTTTGAAATTGAATGTGATACATCAGGTGTAGGGATTGGAGGTGTCTTGATGCAAGGAGAACGACCGATTGCATATTTCAGTGAGATGCTTAGTGGGGCGTATTTGAATTATCCTACTTAAGACAAGGAATTCTATGCCTTGGTTCATGTGCTTGAAACTTGGAAACACTACTTGAGGCCAAAGGAGTTACTGATTCACACGGATCATGAATCGTTGAAGCACCTCAAGGGACAACAAAAGATGAACAAGAGACATGCCAAGTGGGTGGCATTTGTGGAGACTTTTCCCTACGTTATCAAGTACAAGCAAGCAAAGGAAAACGTGGTAGCGGACGCTCTATCACGAAGTTACGCACTTTTATCTACTTTAGATTCAAAATTTTTAGGATTTGAGTATGTGAAAGAGTTGTATGCTAGTGATCTTGATTTCCGAGAAATTTATGCGTCATGTTTGCATGGTCCAAAGGATAAATTTTCATGCATGATGGTTACTTGTTTAAGAAAGATAAGTTGTTTGTTCCTAAATCTTCAATTCGTGAATTACTTGTTAGGGAGTCACGTGGTGGTGGTTTGATGGGACATTTTGGTGTGGCTAAAACCTATGAAACTTTGTATGAACATTTTTATTGGCCACATATGAAGCATGATATTGAAAATATTTGTGACAGGTGTGTGACCTGTAAAAAGGCCAAGTCTAAACAACAACCACATGGATTGTATACTCCGCTTTCCGTTCTTAGTGAACCATGGGTAGACACTTCTATCGATTTTGTTTTAGGAATACCAAGGTCTAAGAAGGGGAGGGATTCTGTTTTTGTTGTGGTTGATTGGTTTTCTAAGATGGCTCATTTCATTGCGTGTCATAAATTGGATGATGCTTCTCATGTTGCGGATTTATTCTTTAATGAAATTGTGAGATTGCATGGCATGCCTAGGAGTATTGTGTTTGATAGAGATTCTCGTTTCTTGAGTTACTTTTGGAAAACGTTATGGTGCAAACTTGATACTAAACTACTGTTTTCGACTACATGTCATCCTCAAAAGATTGGTCAAACTGAAGTTGTTAATAGGATGTTAGGGACTTTGTTGCGTGCTATAATTAAAAAGAATTTGAAAAGTTGGGAAGAATTTTTTTCATTTGTTGAGTTTGCATATAATCGTAGTGTGCATTCTACTAAAAAAAATTTTCCATTTGAAATTGTGTATGGTTTTAATCCTTTAACTCCATTGGATTTGATGACTTTGCCTATGAGTGAAAGGGTTAACATGGATGATAAGAAAAAGGCGGAGTTTGTGCGAAATTTGCATGAGAAGGTTAAAGCGAATATTGAGAGGAAGAATTTTCAATATACCAAGCAAGCAAACAAAGGTAAAAAGAAGGTTGTGTTTGAACCTGGTGATTGGGTATGGTTGCATTTGCGGAAGGAGCATTTTTGGGAAAAGCGGCGTTCAAAGCTTCTGCCTAGAGGCGATGGACCTTTTCAAGTCTTGGATTGGATCAATGTCAACACCTACAAATTAGACTTGCCAGGTGAGTACAATGTGAGTACAAATTTTAATGTTTCTGACTTGTAGTTGTTTGATGTAGGAGATGATCAAGATTTTAGAACAAATCCTTTTCAGGAAGGGGAGGATGATGCGATTATGGATGGCTCGCGTGTTGATCAAGTGACTAAGGATCCATTGAAGTTTATGAGAGGACCAACTACTAGAGGTCGAGCTAAAAAGTTTAAGGATGCACTTCAAACTTTGATGACAAATTATCAAGCTGGAAATGGATTGCTTGAAGATCAATTTGGAGGTTGTTTTAATGTTCTTGAAGTGGAAAAGGATCAACAAGTTGAAGGAAGATGGAGCAGGGAAAGGCGCCTCTGCACGTTGGATCGCGCATCTGCGCCTCGTGGTAAGGAACAATCAAAACTGCGCTTGTGGGAGCGCTATCGCGCAGGGGGTAAGCGCAATTGCTCTTTGAGCAGCGCTTCTGCGTGTCCGGGAAATCCAAGCTACGTACTTGTGTGCTTCTGCGGGAAAGTGTCTCGCATTCTTACGACTCTGCGGGAAATTGTTTTGCAAAGTTGCGCTAGTATGGTAATTCTTTGCGCTTCTGCATTTTCTTCCGAGAAACACACAACGCGGCGTATTGTGTGTGTGAGAGAGAATTAATTACTTATTTTATTATTTTGTGATATATTCCTATTTTGAGTATTCTAGTCATGTTAGGAAAATATCACAACAATATTTTATCATATCTTTGCAATATTTTGCATTATCTTTTATTTTAAGTTGTAAACTATAAATACATTATTTGTGTTCATTATTCAATAGAATTAAGATTTTTGATTATTCAATACATAAAATTCTCTCTAGAATTTTTATTGATTCTTTGTGCTTTATTCAAATCAAACTTATCAAAGTTCATAGCTCTGTGGAGTTTTTCGATTGATTATCTTCGTGGGTTGTCAAAAACAAATTTTCTGAAGGTCTCGTTGTGATCAGTTGTTTATTTCGTGAATTTATGTTGCTAGTTTTGTTGTAAGCTAGAAGTGGTTTTTCCAAATTCGTTACTTGTTTCAAGATCGGGCAAATTCTTTGATTTTTTTTGTTATTGGATTGAGGGTTCAATTCACTATAATCGTGTATTCCTTCCATACAACGAGAATTCATATAATCATATCTAGGTTTGCATGTCTCTACCTCAGAATCAAGCGAAAATAACAGAATATATAGGAAATTATTCATCTAATCAGCTTCACCAGTCCAGAAATGGTTAGATGGGCAGATTATTATGGACATCAATAACTTTCTTTTTTATCATTGGCCATGCTTCCATTTCTTTCTTGACTTTGACATTTCTTTCTTGACTTTGACACTTAAATCCAACTTAACACCCAACTCCAATAATAAACACAAACAAACATCCCGCAGACAACTAATCAACACAAATTAACTTCATTTTCACAAAATGACCCCCCAAAATTAGATACAATCATTGTGCCTAATGATTTAAAACAAGAAAAACAAAGGACATGTAGCTCAAACAGCAATCGTCAGTGGTTTCCATCATCCTTATTAGATGCAGGGTGAATTTCAGGCTCACAAACATGAGGAGGGGCACTGTGGATGGGGAGGAAACAGGTGGATAGAACTCGCAGCATCCAAAAACTGGTGGGCCAATGCCGCAGTGAAGTCCATCATAAAGTTCATAAACACCCCAGAAGTATGTTGAAATGAATGTAGTGCTTGCATTTGCTGGCGGACCTCATCTTCAAGATAATTAACACAATCAGTCAAAGTACGAGGAGCAGCATCACGTGGTGGTGGAGAAGCTTGATGAGCGGCCGCACGAATATTGAATTCTCTTCTTTCATTATGTGCACGCCGTTCATGATCAGGAACAAATCGACGCAATGACACACTGTTATTAGCAGTACGTGGCTTCAATAATTCCTCATTATCGCTCCACTTGACTTCAACTATTGAACAAAGGCTAGTAATAAGAGAGGGCAAGGAAAGACCACATGTGGTCGGGCCAGCCACCACATTGGAAATCAAATCCTGACAGATTTGGCCCAAATCAATAGTATTTCCCACAAGGATACAATAAACCAAAATATCCCGATCTCGTGTCACTTCATGATCGTGATTCGTAGGCTTCATTCTACCACACACAAACAAAAACCACTTCTTGGCATCATCAACTAAATCAGTTTTCTTCAACAAAGAAGGAAAATTGTCATGACCCAACCTCCATTCGGCACCCGCCACACATAAACGTCTCAACATTGCATCATAATCCACTTCATCAGATTTGTACTCCGCATACTCATCATGCATCAGTGGCGGAAATTCATATAACGTGTTGATGGTATGGAAATCAAATGCAACCAACTTTCCACGCACCAACACCCTCAGTAGATAATTCTTTACTTTCATATTTGCATAAAATTCCCGCACATGGGAAATCACAGAATCCATGGGCGGTTTAGCAAAGTTCTCCCAATAACGAGCCATCACCACACGACCAACCCACACAATGGATGATCCGGATTGAAACCAAGCGTCATATCAAATCCCCGCTCTGGAAATAGACTCTTGGATATAAGGGTTTGATAATTGGCCACCGCCTTCTCGTCCCAAAACCTATGATCATCGTAAGAAGATGAAGACGAAGAAGCTCCTTGTTTTTGTTTTTTCTTTGGGGTCATTTCAAAAACACCTTATATGCACAAAGAACAACTAATAATCTCGGAAATATAGCCTTCACAATTGCTCCCCCAAACTTAAAAATCACACTCCACAAAAATATAAACGGTTCCAAATGTGACCACAACTCCGCAAATTAAACCAAATCAACACGCCACACAACCAACTTCAACAAAACCTCACCAACATGATCACAAAATTGTAACTTAATTTCGACGCCAAGAGATATATCTTACCACATAACACGAGACAGACTTTAGAACAAAGAGCAACAACTCAGCACCCTCAGAAATCCTGGCCGCCCCACTGCAATTCTTGAAGTTGAGAAACAAAATTTAAATGAGAAGAGTGAAGATTTATGGGTGAAGAAGGAACTAAAATAAATTTGTGAGGGAGAGTTGTGGGATGAGAGGGATATAGATCAGACAGAGATAAATGGGATAAAGGATTTGAGATAGGGTTGAGAATAGAAGAGAATGAAGAAGAAGAGTCCGAGTTGGGGTAAAAATACACAGGGGCGTGAGAGCGTTTTTTGGCAGGGTCGGGCGCGCTACAACATTGTAAATTAGATCTAATTCCTCTCATGTACAGCACGGCGCATGCAATGATGAGAGCAAGTGTGCAGCAGTTTCGTACAACAAGATGTGGCTGGGGTTAGATTGGCACGGGTATGCGTGCTATAAGGCGCGGGCGCGCTTACAGCTTAAGCAATTAGATTATGGCCCAGAGCAGCGCGGGCGCGCGTAACGATGAGAGCGGGAGCTCAGCGGTTTCGTAAAACTAGATGTGGCTGGGTGTGAACAGCGCAGGCGCGCGTAGGGTCAAGGGCGGGCGCGCTACACCTTCTTGTTTAGCTCTCCAAAGCCTGAAAAATTCGCAAATTTTGGAATATTAGGCTAAAAAAATTTCACAAGTGTGCACCCGAAAATAACTAATTAACAAAAATGAAATAAAAACTAAAGAAAAATAATGTAAAATAAAATAAACAAAAATTTTGGTTGCCTCCAAAAATGCGTTTGGTTTAGAGTCGTCAGCCAGACTGTCACCGGTCTTAGGCGGTTGTCACTATGGTTGGGGCCTTCCCCTTCTCTTTCACCCTCCAAACATATTCCACAAACCGCTTTTTAAATTTCTATTTCTATTTATTTTTCTTATTTTTTGTCTTTGGTATGCTTGGCTCTTTCTCCTTTGTCGATTTTACTTCACGAACAGCTTTGTGGCGGCATTCCCGCTTCTCGACTCGCTCAATCATGAAAAATTCCCGCATGGATGAATTATTAGGCTTCTTGAATATGTTAAAAATTACTTTTTCAACTTCCACACCCATCGTCAATTCACCATTCTTGACATCTATTTTGGCATCAGCAGTAGCGAAAAATGGTCTTCCAAAAATCAATGGAGCATCATAATCTTTTTTCATGTCCATAATAACAAAATCGATCGGAAAGATAAATGATAAGTGCATTTTATGCACTTAATTTGTTTATGATTTTAATCGAACTTTTCTTTGCTTCGAGCGGATTTATGTGGTTTGATTTTTGTTTGTGTGCATTTAGGAATATTCATAAGTTTGTGAAACAAGGATATGAAGAGAATAAAAATGCCAGAAAGAGTAGAACAGGGGAATTTGATCATGCGCTTTTGCGTAAAGATCTTGAGCTTTTGCGTTGAAAATTCAGTAAGTTGGGAAAATGCAAGGAAATCTTATGCGTGAAGAAGTGCGCTTCTACGCTTGCATAACCAGTAACTTAGGGGGAAAAAAAAAGCAAGGCTTCTGCGCAAGATATTACCCCTCTGCGGGTTTTTGAAGAAAGAAGACTTGCGTTTCTTCGGATGAATGTTAATCTTCTGCGCCAAATGAGGAAACAAAGAAGAAGCTTCTGCGCATTATCATAAGCTTATGCGCATTCTGTGAAGAAAATAAGAGTCACACTTTTGCGTTAAATACCATGCTTATGCTTGACTGTGCAAATATGGAAATTAACAGAGTTTTGGAAAGTTTGAAGTCTAGAGTTTAAGGCTTGATCGTGAGAATTCAGGAACACGTAAAAAAGGGATTGTTGAAGATTACATAAAAGGAAGAAAAGGAGCCCCACAACACAATAGAGAGTTTTCTTTGAGAGCAAAATCGTGAGATTTGGAAAGGAACTCGGAAGAGGAAATCTGCACAAGGAACATGAAGAACAAAGGAACAAAGACGAAGATCGATCGACAAGACACGGAAGAGCGACTAAGGATTTGTTATTCTTATCTGAACTTTTTATTATCGAATTGATGCCTAGTTTTCTGAACATCTTTTGTGTTTATCAAATTTTTACTATGAACTAAATATGTTTAGTCTAGAGGATGATGTAACCTGGCGTAGATGACTTCTATGACATTTGATTTTATTGGATTGAATTTTCCTAAATTAATTGTGTTTTCTAGGTTTAATTGTCTTCTCAATTAATTGATCACTAATTGAATTGCTAAATTTATTTGAAATCGATTCTCGGGAGAGGGGATTTTGAATAGGACATTAGATAATACACTGTTAATGTTTATATAGCTCAGGAGAGTGTATAACTTTAACGGAGCTTTTGAAAAAAACATCATTTTTCACATATCATTAAGACTATATTTTTAATGGGGATATTGAAATCAAATCTTAATTGATAAACTTTATTTGTTGCTTGGGAGAGGGAAATAAAATAACTAAGTGTTCTTAGCTATTAATTGAATATAATTCATGAAAATAATTTAATTAGAAGTAGTTGTTGTTGAAACCAGATGAAATCAAATCCTCTAGACCATTATTCTCTCATTGATATTTTCTGAATTTGAAGTGCTTGGCTTGCTCAATTTTCTGAATTATTTAAGTTGAAAACCAAAATTCTCTATTTAATTTTCTAGATAAAGTTTGGCGACTGCAAAGGCATTGATAGATGTCCATAAAGAAGAGCTCACCCTTTGAGTTTGTGGAGAAGTTGTAATTTTTAACATCTACCATGCCATCAGGGGGCCAAGCAAGGTAAGTACTTGTAAAAGCATTGAAGTTATTGATGCTTAAACTCCTTTTGTATGTTCAGGAATTAATGACCCATTGGAGAGATGCTTAGTTGCAGGCAAGGAAGTTGAAAAAGAAGAGGATTGGGAGCTTTGTGAACAAGAAGCGTTTCTTGATGGTGCTCCAATAGAAAAGGTGGTGAGTTCTAAGGAAAATGAAGTGCGGGAAAATACTGAAACTGAGGTAACCATCGAAACTCATGATCTCAAGGAATTACTGGCACACTTATGCTATTCATTCTTAGGTGAAAAGTCGATTTGTCCGGTAATTATTTCTTCTCATCTCACTTTGGCTGAAAAAGATAAATTTTTGAGAGTTTTGAGAAAATTTAAAACTGCTTTAGGATGGCCGATTACTGATATTAAGGGTATTAGTCCAAATATATGAATGAAATTTTTTTTGATGAAGGAGTCTTATACTCCTTGTGTGGATCCTCAGAGGCGGTTGAATCCCGCCATGAACGAGGTCGTAAAAAATAAAGTTTTGAAATCGTTCAATGTGGGTGTGATTTATGCTATTTTTTATAGTAGTTGGGTTTCTCCGGTTCAAGTTGTGCCTAAGAAAGTGGGATTACTGTGGTCAAGAATGAAAATAATGAATTAATTTCCACACGCACAGTAACTGGTTGGTGAGTCTGTATAGATTATAGGAAGTTGAATAAGGCTATTCGTAAGGATCATTTTTCACTTCCTTTTGTTGATCAGATGTTTGATAGACTTGCTGGCTATTGTTATTACTGAATGATTATTCTTGTTATAACCAAATTGCTACAGCGCCAGAATATCAGGAGAAGACTACTTTTACTTGTCCTTATGACAAGTTTGCTTTCAAAAGGATGCCCTTTGGTCTTTGCAATGCACCGGCCACTTTTTAACGGTCTATGATGGCTATTTTTGCAGATATGGTGGAGGAGATCATGGAAGTCTTCATGGATGACTTTTCGGTATTTGGCTTGTCCTTTTATCATTGTTTACATAACCTATTGAAAGAGTGGGTGCCCGGTGAGCCAACTTGTGGCTAAGGGCTTTTATGACTCTATGTATAAACAATCTTTTGTTTAATATAATTTACACTTTTATAATGGCATTTACTTTATATTTTATCATATTATTATGTTGTGATATACTATAAGATATTTAGATGAAGACCTTGAATATACTATAGTGTATGTAAGATGTGGTGGCACATGGGGATGGCTATCATTAAACACATCTTATAGTCACTGTATATTCTAAACCGTTCCTAGTCGATTGAGCCGTCCGTTAATAAGGATAAGGATCGCTCGAGATTGAGACTAGCATTTGCGATGTCGAGTACCACGTTTCATTGGTATGGAACATAGAGATGTTCAAAGCATGCAAATGGATATTCATACGATGAATGATCGAACTACCCTATCCGGATTTTCCAAGTGGTTATCACTTATCGAGTGGATAAAGTCCGCGGTTTTGGTTGTGCACCATTAGTCCTTACTACTTGAAACATCATTGAGACTCTATATGCTAGTACTGTACTTTGACTCGTTTACCGACTCTATTGGGGTCATCAGGTGTCGGGATTGGGTACATTTACGACACATATAGGAGTCGATGCTTTGTTGTCAAGGATTCACCACATACTAGCTAGTGTGGATATTCTATGTTTCTTAGTAGCACATGCGATGTCACTATTTGATCTTCAAGATGCATTGCATAGTTATCGAATTTCGAACAACTCTCGATTTACCAATAGTTGTTGATTTGATCGGAATATATGGATGAAGGGACCGTACTGTACGCTAACCAAAATCTATTGGTTCTTGCAGGCACTATCAGTGATACCTAGGGAATCATGGGGCGATGTTGCTAGGTGCTCTTACCATGATTCGATGGGCAAGTCGGAAATTATTATTCCGAGTCACAAGGAGTTGTGAGCCCACGGCTAGCTGTATCCCTGAACCATTGAGGGTCACACAAGTAATGGATTTTTAATCCCCGTTGAGATAATTAAATTTAAAGAGTTAAATTTAGTGAATAAAGAAGTGGGACTTCTTATATCAGAGTAGAAGAGTAAGATTTCCTAAAATGACATAGGGATGGGCATTTTTGGAAATCACTGAATTCGGATTCAGAAAATTTATCTTGACTCTAAAAGATGCAGAAATGGTTTCTGTGCACATTGGTGAAATTGGTTTATCAATCTGAGTCACGATGAATTTTATATTAATTTCTGAACATGCGGGCTTTGCTTGTCAGGCTTGAACTTATGACTAATGGGCCCTAAGCTGTTAGCAGCCCATTATAATAAAGTTATTGCAGTACAGAAATTACACAACAGAGGTCACAAAATTTTCAAAAACCCTAGCTGTTCTCTCTAGGTGTGGCCGCCCCCTCTCCTCTCTCTGTTCGAAAATTCCAGCCTATGAATTTCGAATTTGCAGTCTGGTTTACCGGATCAAATTCGTTAATTCTCTTCGTAGAAACTTTTGATAGATTTTCTAGTGCAATTTATCAGAGGGATTAAACTTCTGTTCGTGGACCTGATTGAAGAATTGTTCGTTCATCAGTTCCTGGGATATACAACAAGAGCAGAGTTATCTGTTGGTGTCCATAATCTCGTTTCGAGATTCAAGGTAAAAATTTAATTGTTATTTAATTTTTACACGCACAATTTAATCGTAAAGTTTTGATACCCATGATATGGAATCGTTCCATATAAAATTTTAAAACTTCAGCTGCACCGGGTATCAATTCTGATTGATCTGAACACCGTTTTCCAACAGTGGTATCAGAGCCAGGTTGCTCAGATCAAGCGATTAAATTAATCGATTGTACAAAAATTTTTGGCCTCGGTTTTTTGAAACAAAACATATTTTTAAAAAAAATCAAAAATTTTATTTTTCTGACGGGCAAGAAAAAAGGGCAGCGATTGGATCGCTGCCCAGCGCAGCGCTGGGCGCTGCGTAGGGCAACGCTCGGCGCTGCCCATGGGCAGCGATGTGATCGCTTCCCAGCCCGCGCCCGGTCAGGGCACGGGCTGCCCAGGATTGTCCCAGGCAGCCCGGAAAAATTAAAAAAAAATGATTTTTGAAAATTTTGAATTTTTGAAATTCTAGTGTTTGATCCGATCGAAAAATGTTTTTGATAAGATCACGAGGCATCAGATCGAATTCTTTGAGTCCGAAATGTTTAAAATTGATTTTTGGATAAATTTGAATTTTTGGAAAATTTAAATATTTTATCCGTTAAATTGAATTTTGAAAATTGATTATTTTGGTACAATTGATGATAAGATATGATCTTATGTATGGATAAGATAAAATATGATTTTATCTTTTAAATTATGATGCCACAGCATATTTATCCAATTATTTAAATTTTGAATTTAAAATTGGATAATGGGATGATCGATTGTCATAACCAATTTTGTAGGTGTATGTTAGGAATTTACATTTGTCTTATTGTTGTTGGTGTTTATTAATGGGCTTGGTTTATAGCCCAATATGATTGTCATATGTAATAAAAGTGGGCCTGGTTTATGGCCCGTTCCCACCCCTACAAATGTATCTCATATTTGTCATCGAAATTTATTGTAAATTTATTAGACTTAGTGGGAGACAAAGATTTGAAGAAATGGTGGGCCCAGCAGACAATGAAGACTGAAAAAATGTAAATTGGAAGCTCAATGTAATAGGATTACATTGCATACCTGCATATTACCTAGGATTGGACTTAGACTCTTGATTGGCAACCACGGGTCGAATAGATAATGGGATCGATCATCCTTAAATAATATATGATATTATTGATGTATGCATGTTTAGAACAAATTGTATGAATCCCGCAAGCATACATAAAAATGAATGATGAGACAAATTTTCAAAAATAAAATCCCTCATTTTAAATATGATTTAAAATTGATATCAAGATAAACAAAAGGGAATTTTAAATATTGTTTAAATATTCCTACCTTCAATCAACGATCAATGTATGTGATGCTACCCGCGGATATGGTCTGGCTCATATTATTGGGGGGCCCGTTCGTCGGAAAGCTGTACATTGGATCGACACATGTTGTAAGTTGGGTGGAACTCCCATGGGATTGGCTCATATTATTGGGGATCCACATGGCGACCGTCCATCACAACTTAATATTGATGGGTCATCTTGACATGTCACAATAAACGGCGTCATATTATTGGGCCCTTATTGGACATGAGGTAAAAACATGGAGGTTGCTTTGGAAGCAATTGGGCTCTACCTTTTGAAAATTATAGTTGGCTGATATTATTCGGGACTATAGTTTGTCAATTGGACTCCATGTTCCCACTAAAGAAAATGTTTCGTTTTACACTAGAGGGTAGTGAAATCGTCAAAATAGTGGGAGTGTAATTCATAAAATGAAATCTCGCCATATTTTATGTCTTAGTAAATTAATTAAACAATCATCGATAATTGTCTGTTTCATCTCAGTATATCATTATGATGAATCTTCGTAATCCACATGTTTCAATTCTCGAACAAAACAAACTTACTGGCGCAAACAATACAGAATGATTCCATAAGTTAAGATTGTCCTAAGTTCGGAAAAGATTTTCTAAGTGTTAGAAAAGGCTTCTCCGAAAACAGCCCCGGCTAATGTAACTGCCGAAAGGTTGGCCGAACTAGAGAAATGGTTGGACCATGATCTCAAGGCCAAATGTTACATGCAAAATTGGACAAGTCTAAACAAGTTTGTCATCACTGCAAGAAACCCGATCATTGGAAACGTAACTGCAAGGAATACCTCGAGCAGTTGCGAACTGCAAAGGGTATGTTTTACATTGAAATAAATGTTTTTCTTAATACTACTTCTTGGGTATTGGATACCAGATGTAGATCTCACATTTGCAATGAGTTACAAATGATGACAAGAAGTAATAGGCTAAGGATGGGTGAGACCCAGTTAAGGCTCGGGAATGGTTCCAGAGTTAAATCCATAGCTATGGGAAATATTTGTTTAATTTTGCAAACCAATTTTAAGTTGTATTATGAGAAAGATATTTTTATTTGTGCCAAAGATTTCATTAAAACATTATTTCTATTTCTATGCTTGATAGATATGGGTTTTCTTGTAATTTTGTGAATGGGATTTGCAATATTTACAAGAATGAATGTTTGATTTGAAGTGGACAATTTAAAAACGATCTATATAACTTAAAATTAAAAGACGTTCCAATTAATTATGTTGATAAACCGGTAACAACGAACAAAAGAAAAATCGATAGTCAAAACCCGGCAAACCTTTGGCATGCTAGGCTAGGTCATATTTCCTCAAGGAGGATGAACAAGCTAGTGGGAGAGGGCATGTTTGATATGTCTGATATTAACTCTCTACCTACTTGTGAGTCCTGCTTGAAAGGAAAAATGACAAAATCTCCTTTCAAAGGAAAACTTGAGCGTAGTCAAAATCTATTGGATTTGATCCATACGGATGTTTGCGAACCATTTAGTATTGGTACAAAATTTGGTCACACCTACTTCATTACCTTTACTGATGATTATTCTAGGTATGGGTACTTATATTTGATGAAATATAAGTCTGAATCATTTGAAAAGTTCAAAGAATTCAAGGCTGAAGTAGAAAACAAACTAGGTAAGAGGATTAAAGCACTTCGATCAGATCGAGGTGGAGAATACTTGAGTACCGAGTTTTTGAGCTATCTAAAAGAGAATGAGATTCTCTCTCAGTGGACTCCTCCTATGACACCACAGCTGAATGGTGTTTCGGAGCGTCGTAATAGAACCTTGTTGGACATGGTTCGATCCATGATGAGCTTCACTGAGCTCCCACCATCGTTTTGGGGCTACGCGCTTGAAACGGCGGCTTTGTTGTTGAACAACGTCCACACCAAAGCAGTGGATAAAACACCATACGAGTTATGGAATGGCAAAACTCCTAAGTATTCGTACTTGAGGATTTGGGGATGTCCAGATTACGTGAAGCAGACAGTGGGAGATAAGTTGGATAGTCGATCCACCTTACGTTATTTTGTAGGGTATTCGAAGAATTCAATCGGATATTATTTCTATCATCCTACTGAGACAAAAGTGTTTGTTTCAAGAAATGCCACCTTCTTGGAAAAGGAGTTCTTATTGGATAAGAAAAGCGAGATGATGGAACTCGAAGAAATTCGAGAAGAACCCGAAATACAAAATAATGATCCCATACCTCAAGAATCTTCAGAGGACACGCCTATACCTAGAAGATCCGAGAGGACTTCTAGACCTCCTATTCGATATGGTCTTCTTCTTGAAGGGGATCAAGATGAACCCGACGTTGGATGTGATCCAAGAAACTTCAAGGAAGCAATTTCTGATGCGGATTCAAATTTATGGCTTGAAGCTATGCAGTCGGAAATAGATTCGATGCATACAAACCAAGTTTGGACTTTAGTAGATCCTTCCGATGGAATTGTTCCAATAGGGTGTAAATGGATCTATAAGAGAAAACTTGGGCCTGATGGAAAGGTACTGACCTACAAGGCACGATTGGTGGCAAAAGGTTATACTCAAAAACAAGGAGTTGACTATGATGAAACTTTTTCACCAGTCGCAATGTTCAAGTCCATAAGAATTTTTATTGCCATAGCAGCATGGTATGACTATGAGATATGGCAAATAGATGTGAAGACTGCATTTCTTAATGGAAACATTAAGGAAGAAATATATATGATGCAGCCCGAGAGATTAACATCCATGGGAAGCGAGCATAAGGTATGCAAGCTTCAGAGATCGATCTATGGTCTCAAACAAGCATCAAGAAGTTGGAACCAGAAATTTGATGAAACAATAAAGGATTTTGGTTTCATCAAGAACCCGGAGGAACCGTGCGTGTACAAGAAAGTAGTTAAGGATGCTGTGACATTCTTAGTACTTTATGTTGATGACATCTTACTCATTGGGAATGATCTAGGGATGTTGCAGTCAACAAAGATATGGTTATCAGGTAGATTCTCGATGAAGGATTTGGGTGAGGCGTCCTATATTCTAGGGATACAGATCTATAGAGATAGATCTAAAAGAATGATAGGACTCACTCAATCAACTTACATCGAAACCATATTGAAAAGGTTCTCAATGGATGGGTCCAAGAGAGGACATCTACCTATGTGTCATGGAGTTTCTCTATCCAAGTCCATGTGTCCCAAGACTGATGAAGAGATAGAGAAAATGACACATGTACCATATGCGTCAGCCATAGGTAGTATCATGTATGGGATGATATCTACTAGACCGGATGTGGCCTATGCTCTGAGCGTCACGAGCAGATATCAAGCCAATCCCGGTCAAATGCATTGGAAAGCCATGAAGGACATTCTTAAGTACTTACGAAGGACTAAGAATATGTTCATGGTATATGGAGGAAGAGAATTGAAATTGGAAGGCTATACCGACTCTAGCTTCCAAAGTGACGTGGATGACTCGAAGTCAACCTCTGGATTTGTGTTCATGCTCAATGGAGGTGCTGTCTCTTGGAAGAGTTCCAAGCAGGACACCACAGCGGATTCCACCACTGAGGCAGAATACATTGCGGCATCAGCTACTGCTAAAGAGGCCGTTTGGATGAGGAATTTCGTCCAAGAGTTGGGCGTCATTCCTGAAGCTGTTGGTCCAGTCCTGGTGTACTGTGACAACACGGGTGCCGTTGCTCAGGCAAAGGAACCAAGGTCTCATCAAAGATCCAAACACGTACTGAGGAAATACCACTGTCGAGAGAGTGGCCTCTGCAGACAATATCGCTGATCCACTTACTAAGCCCTTTCTAGGACCATTATTTGACAAACATCGCGAAGCAATGGGACTACGTAGTATGACTAGTTGGCTTTAGGGCAAGTGGGAGATTGAAAGAGTGGGTGCCCGGTGAGCCAACTTGTGGCTAAGGGCTTTTATGACTCTATGTATAAACAATCTTTTGTTTAATATAATTTACACTTTTATAATGGCATTTACTTTATCATTTATCATATTATTATGTTGTGACATACTATAAGATGTTTAGATGAAGACCTTGAATATACTATAGTGTATGTAAGATGTGGTGGCACATGGGGATGGCTATCATGAAACACATCTTATAGTCACTGTATATTCTAAACCGTTCCTAGTCGATTGAGCCGTCCGTTAATAAGGATAAGGATCGCTCGAGATTGAGACTAGCATTTGCGATGCCGAGTACCACGTTTCATTGGTATGGAACATAGAGATGTTCAAAGCATGCAAATGGATATTCATACGATGAATGATCGAACTACCCTATCCGGACTTTCCAAGTGGTTATCACTTATCGAGTGGATAAAGTCCGCGGTTTTGGTTGTATACCATTAGTCCTTACTACTTGAAACATCATTGAGACTCTATATGCTAGTACTGTACTTTGACTCATTTACCAACTCTATTGGGGTCATCAGATGTCGGGATTGGGTACAGTTACAACACATATAGGAGTCGATGCTTTGTTGTCAAGGATTCACCACATACTAGCTAGTGTGGATATCCTATGCAATCTGAGGAGATATTAGTGTGACGAATCTCTGGCCAGAGTACATGATGTGTTTTAAGAAATGGTTTCTTAGTAGCACATGCGATGTCACTATTTGATCTTCAAGATGCATTGCATAGTTATCGAATCTCGAACGACTCTCGATTTACCAATAGTTGTTGATTCGATCGGGATATATGGATGAAGGGACCGTACTGTACGCTAACCAAAATCTATTGGTTCTTGCAGGAACTATCAGTGATACCTAGGGAATCATGGGGCGATGTTGCTAGGCGTTCTTACCATGATTCGATGGGCAAGTCGGAAATTGTTGTTCCGAGTCACAAGGAGTTGTGAGCCCACGGCTAGCTGTATCCCTGAACCATTGAGGGTCACACAAGTAATGGATTTTTAATCCCCGTTGAGATAATTAAATTTAAAGAGTTAAATTTAGTGAATAAAGAAGTGGGACTTCTTATATCAAAGTAGAAGAGTAAGATTTCCTAAAATGACATAGGGATGGGCATTTTTGGAAATCACTGAATTCGGATTCAGAAAATTTATCTTGACTCTAAAAGATGCAGAAATGGTTTCTGTGCACATTGGTGAAATTGGTTTATCAATCTGAGTCACGATGAATTTTATATTAATTTTTGAACATGCGGACTTTGCTTGTCAGGCTTGAACTTATGACTAATGGGCCCTAAGCTGTTAGCAGCCCACATTATAAATAAGTTATTGCAGTACAGAAATTACACAACAGAGGTCACAAAATTTTTGAAAACCCTAGCTGTTCTCTCTAGGTGTGGCCGCCCCCTCTCCTCTCTCTGTTTGAAAATTCCAGCCTGTGAATTTCGAATTTGCAGTCTGGTTTAACGGATCAAATTCGTTAATTCTCTTCGTAGAAACTTCTGATAGATTTTCTAGTGCAATCTATCAGAGGGATTAAACTTCTGTTCGTGGACCTGATTGAAGAATTGTTCGTTCATCAGTTCCTGAGATATACAACAAGAGCAGAGTTATCTGTTGGTGTCCATAATCTCGTTTCGAGATTCAAGGTAAAAATTTAATTGTTATTTAATTTTTACACGCACAATTTAATCGTAAAGTTTTGATACCCATGATATGGAATCGTTCCATATAAAATTTTAAAACTTCCGCTGCACCGGGTATCAATTCTGATTGATCTGAACACCGTTTTCCAACACCTTTCCCTTGTGTTGCAGAGATGTCAAGAGGAGAATTTGGTTCTTAACTGGGAAAAGTGTCACTTCATGGACCAAAAAGGCATTGTTCTAGGATATAAAGTGTCCTCACAGGAATTAGAGGTGGATCGAGCCAAATTTGTTGCAATTGAGAAGCTTCCACCACCAAAGAATATCAAGGGCGTACGAAGTTTCTTCGGCCATGCGGGGTTTTATCGTCGATTCATTAAACATTTTTTTCTAAGATCACAAAACCCTTTTTTATTTGCTTGAAAAAGATTCCATTTTCATTTTTTATGATGATTGTTTGCAGGCCTTCGAGAAGATCAAGATGACATTGATCACAGCGCCTATCATGATAGTTTTGGACTGGAAAGAGGCTTTTGAGTTGATGTGTGACGCTAGTGATTATGCAGTTGGAGCGGTTTTGGGCCAACACAGAGATAAATTGTTTAGAGCAATTTTGTAGTGACCCAACATTGAATCACCTACTAACTGGCAACTAATAACATGCATTAAGCTTAATGAAAGCATGAATATTAATAAGAGAAAAAAGTGCGGAAACATAACCCATAATTTACATAACTGCTTAGTAAAACTGATCCAAGGCTTAATACTGTAGTGATACAATCATATCGAAATAACTTAAAGTAAACATTATATAGCTAAACAAATCCTGCTGTATAAAATCCACTGAAAAGCTCCGGCTCCCTAGTCTTGCCTCGAACTACCAACTTCGTCCATCCTGCGACCTGCCCCATGGAATAGGGTGTCCAAGATAACAACTAGGATGTGAGCGCTAACGCCCAGTACATAAACATGAGTAAACATATGTAGACCTGGCCAAGGGCCGGGTTGGGCCCGGACCCGGACTGGAACCGGCCCGTGGTCAACGGGCCGGTTAACCGGGTCAACGGGCCCGACCCGGAACCGGACCGGCCCATAGGCGGTCCGGTTCCGGTTTTCTCTTAGGAAAACCGGGAACCCAGCGGTCCAACCCGCCGGGTTGAACGGGTCCGACCCGCCGAATTGGAACCGTCCAACCCGGTGGGTTGGACACGTGGCGCCCATCCGGGCCATTATGATCCAACGGCCACTACCAAGTGGCCGTTGGATCATTCAACGGCCAGGATTTTGTGGCCGTTGATATCAACGGCCACGATTTCATGGCCGTTGCAGACCCGCTCGACCCGCCGGGTTGGCCGGTTTTTTTTTTTTTTAAAAAAAAAAAATCTATTTTTTATTCTTTATCTATAAATACCCCCCAACCCCCTTTCATTTTGTTTACACAATTTACTCTTCATTCTCTCTATTCTCAATTCATTTCAATTTCTTGAATTATCAAAAATATCAAGTTTCGATTATTGGTGTATTGTCAATTGTTAATTTATTTTCATATTTATAAAATTACAAATGTCCGGAGCGGGATCAAGTCATAGGGGTGACAAAGGAAAAGGAAAGGAAAAGAGCATCATACCACCCGAGGTCGAGTATCCTCAATTCAATGTCGATGGATTTGATCTTGAATATTCCGATGATGGAATTCAAGAAATTCGACAAGAGGCGCAACAAAGACAACAAGTTGAACAACAACAACCACCACCACGTCATCATGCAAGTCAAGAAAGTATGAACGATCCGGCGGCCTCTCAATGACAAACTCGAGCGGTGCCTCGCCCGACATCAGATATCTTCACCAAACACTTCGAGAAGATGACGCTTCCCTCCGGTGATTTGCAAGCCAAATGCAAACATTGTTCAAAATGTTACAAATTTAAACAAGAAGGTGGATATGAAACTTTGACGTGACATATCGAGAAAAATCATCCGGTGGAAATTGGGATTGATCGTGCTCAAACTCAAATTCCGGCATTCTCTTCTCAATCGGGTAATGAATCTCAACTATTTAAATATAACGAAGCTAGATTTAGAGAAGAAACGGCTAAATTTTGTGTGGTTGAACAACTTTCTTTTAGTTTTAGCGATAAATTATCTTTTGAAAATTGGCTTTATACAAGTGCAAATCCTTCTATTACACGTATTCCAAGAAATAGTCTCAAACGCACAATGAAAAAGTTAGTAGTTGATCAAAAGAAAGAATTAATTAAGGAATTTTATAGTTTTAATAATAAAGTTTCTTTGTGTTCCGATATTTGGAGTGATCATTGGCAAATTTGTTCATATATGAGTATTACATGTCATTGGATTGATAATAATTGGAACATTCAAAAAAGGTTGCTTGCATATAGTTGTTTCAACGAATCACACACGACACAAAATATTTCGCAACTTATATTTGTTATTTTAGAAGAATATGGTCTAACTACCAAAGTTTTTTCAATGTCTTTTGATAATGCTAGTGCAAATACTTCTAGTATTAGTGAGCTTATTGAAATATGTAAACCATCACTAGGTGGTAAATTTTTTCATATTAGATGCACATGTCATATTTTAAATTTGTGTGTTCAAGATGGACTAAAAAGTTTAGGCATATATATTCAACCAATTAGGAACGCTATTCATTATTTATGGACGCATCCTCAAGTTATGAAGCAATGGGGAAAATTTTGTAGAGTAAATGGTATGAAGCCTAAGCGGTTTGCACGAGATGTTCGTTGGAATTCAACATATAAATTGTTATTATCCTCTTTTGAATATAAAGATTTATTATGTACATTTTTTCATCAATTTGTTTAAGCTCGTGATATTTATTTGTTTTCAAATCAATGGAACATATGCACTAGTATTTGTGAAATTTAAAAGTTTTTAATGATGCTAGTGACCAATTATCCGGTGTTTATTACCCTACTTCACATTTAGTTTTAACACATTGTTGCAACATTGCTTGTATTTTTCATGAACATGTTAATTCTAATGATAGTGCTTTAGCTCAATGTATTCTCGTCATGAAAGCAAAATGGGAAAAATATTTTTTGCTCATTCCTGAAATTTTTTTATGTGCTTTTGTTTTAGATCCTAAACTTAAATTAGATGGCTTAAACGACATGTTAACATTATATTATGAACCTTTGGAGCCTATTGCAAAAACGATTTCTTCTATCTCATTGATTTTGTTTAATATTAAAACTCATTTACTTGATATTTATAATGAATATAACATCAAATATGGTGGACAAATTATTTCACATGAAACACAATCCACTGCAACTAGTAATGTTTCTTCTAAACTTACTAAAGCGCAACTTTTATTAAGGGAACGGACGAAATGTCCACGAGGATCCTCAAGTTCCAGTCAGGAACTTGAGAATTATTTTACCACTACTTTTGATTTTAGTGACACAGACGAGGAAAACTTCGACATTTTGAGATGGTGGTCACAAAAAACACAAATATATCCAATTTTGGCTATAATGGCAAAAGAAATTCTAGCTTGTCCAGTTTCAACAGTTGTAGTGGAGAAAACATTTAGTATTGGAGGAAATATATTGAACGAAAGACGTTCCAGCTTAAGGCCGGAAAACTTGGAAGCCCAATGTTTGCTCAATGATTGGTCAAAAGCCGCTACTCGAACACAACATATTCAAAGTGATGAAGAAGACCAAGATGATACCGAAGGAACATCCGGAACTACGACGGGAGGAAATACGAGTGAAATAGAATAAAATGTAATAGATTTGTAATATTAAGTCATAAGATATTAAGATGTTGAAATTTTAATATATTGTTTATTTAATAAATGTAATAGATTTTTATTATGGAGATATGAAATATTTGATTGAGGTTATTTAAAAAATATGTTTTATTAAAAATTTGTTTAAAAATTTTAAAAAAATCAGCCGTGCTGCCCCTTCGAATTAAATTCGAAGGTGTAGCACCCCAGCGCTGAAAATGAAGCGCTGGGGCATGGCCCCTTCGAATTGAATTCGAAGGTATAGCGCCCCAGCGCTTAAAATGAAGCGCTGGGGCGCAAAAATTTTTAATTTTTTTTTAAATGGGACGGTTTAGCCTGGACCCTGAATCGGCGGTTAAACGGACCCGAACCCGGACCGGAACCGCCGGTTCATCGACCCGGACCGGAACCGGCCATTGGCGGGCCGGTTAAGGGTTGGCTAAATGCCAACCCGGACCCGGTGGGTCTGACCCGGCGGGTCTGACCCGGACCGTGGCCAGGTCTAAACATATGTATACAATGCATTCAACCGTGATGACTGGTAAAGGGTCATCTGATAAGTCAAGCTTATAACAGGCGCCACATGAGGGCTGTAACCTCGCGGATCAACCTCTGGGTACAACCACACTCTTCTAGTACACCAGATTAGTCAGACATACATGTCCCCGCCGTCGCGATACTCTCAGTGACAGACTAACAAATATAGAGCTGAGCGGCTCTATAATCAGGTATAACAAGGTATAGGCTCAACGTGTATATGCACAAGACATATAAATATGGAAAGCGATAAATCATATATCATGCCTTATAATAACGCCAAATAAATGCAACACATAAACATGTATACTTGCTGGAAATCTCAGTTAATGTGTACGTACCTCTAGGCTAGTTCAAGTCTTAGTAGGATAAAGATTCGAAGCCTATATTCAAAAGTTCACTGTATCACTACACAATTTCTATAAACCTTAACTAAGTTAATAAGTACTCCCAAAATTTAAATAGATTCTCGGACCATACCTTCGTCCGAAGCAAACTCTTTGGAGTCGCTAGTCCCGGATGACTATAATCACACCTTGGTTATTCCAGAACTTCTATAATAACCGATAGGGCCCTTAAGTGTATATCTCACACTATATAACTGAAGAAGGAAACTCGGAATTCGTATTTTAAAAATGAATTCGAATGAGCCCTTTTTATAGGCAAAATTCCCAGTCACGTTCGGATCCTCCGAACTCGAGTTCGGATCATCTGATTCAGCTCCATGACTCCATGCAAAACACGTCGTATAGTACCTAAAATCCAATCTAATAAATTGCATGAATTAAATTTAATAAATATTTGGATTATTATTTTTAGGTTTAATTGATTTAAATTATTTATGCGAATTATGGGTTAATAAAATATTTTTATTATTTATTCAATGATTTTATTTTACTAACTATTTCATTAATATTTTTAATTGTTTAAGTTTATTTGTCTGAATGATTTTATTGTGAAATTTAAATTTTTTTAAATATTTTAAAGGTTTAAGCTTGCATATTTAAATGATTTTAATTATTTAGTTTATTCTTTTAAATGATTTTAACTGTTTATCTTATTTGTTTAAATATTTTTGAGTGTCCAACTTATTTATTTAAATAGTCTAAGTTTAGCGATTAGTTATTCTTAAATTATTTTAAACATCTAGCTTAATTGTTTAAATCCTCTTTAATTGTTCAAATAATTTCAAAGGTTTTTATTTCCGCTTGTGTATTTATTTAAATTGCTTTTAAACATTAGTCTAGTTTGTTTGAATTATTTTAATCGCTCTGCTTGTTATTTAAATATTTTACTCATTATCGTGACTTCAGAATATTTAAAGATTTTAATTCTTGGATATTCAAAGTTGTGTTTTATTTAGAGCAATTTAAATTATGATCTTAGTTGCTATTTTGAGAGTAGAACTTTTAATTGGTGTGTAGTACTTTTACACCTATACCTACACACTCCAACATTATCCCTAACTTAAGATTAAGCCATAGCCCCAAATTACACTCTCACTTTCACGCCTAAACACACACACACCCTCACGACATCCTCTTCCTTTATTTTCTCTCCAAGCACAACCCGTCGCCATCTTCATCTTCTTTACCAAGCCGCCGCAGCTCCTCCTCTTCCTTTATTTTCCGGCAGAGCACCTTCCCCACCAGCTGGTCGAGCTGGTGCAGCCCCTTGGCATCTCCATTTCCAGCTCGAAGCAGCCTAGGAACGAAGCTCAGCCCACCTCAAACTCCTGTCTTCGGTTTGGTAGCTAGGCAAGGATAATGGGTTTCTTTCTTCACCATGTGGATTATTATAGTTTATGTGCTTGCATTTCATGTTTTTACTCGAAAAAATTTCAGTGCCCTGTTTCGGTTTTCCAGCTTATTGGCCGAGAAATTTCTGCTTTCTTTTGTTTTGAAATTCTTGTGCAGTTTGCTTGAGGGTTGTTGATGCTATGATATTATGTTGTTAGTTGAGGATTTGAAATGCTTATTGAACTTGGAATGTGATTGAATTGAAGCCATGTTACGTTCGAATTTTTCAGATTTTTTTATGCTTTGTGTTCTTCGAAAAAATTCAAAAATGTGCTTGGCTTGTGTTCCAGCACTTCTCAGATTTTCTTACATAGTGTTCGAATTTCCATCTTTCCTTACCTAGCATGGTGGTTCGAAATTTCAGAGATTTTATATCATGATGTTCGAACTTGTTTTCCAGATTATTCCTTGGCTTGGTGTTCGAATTATGGCATTGATTCAAAACTTTCCAGATTTATTTACATGGCTCGTGGTGTTCGAATTTTCAGATTTTAGTTGGCATATGATTTAACTTATTTTCCAGATTTTTATACTCGGTTTGTTTCGAACATATGGTGTTTTTTTGTGTTGATTTGGATGGTGAATTAGGGACTACCATGGTTTAAATGTAGTCACATAGTAGTTCTTAGGATGTCTTGGAATTTAGGTTGTGGATTGGAGTTGAGTCATTTTGAATTTGATGATGGTGGGCTTGGTTTTGGTTGAGTGTAGGGGCTGCCATTTTGGAGCTGAGTTCAAGCAGGTCAAAGGCGGGTTGTAGTTGTTGGGAATGAGTCTAAGTATTGGTCTTGGTTCCAGTTTATTGGTTTGGAACTTGGGGGTTAAATGGTTAAGTTTTGGGAAAGGTAATGAGCTAGGACTTGTGCGGATTTTTTCTAAGTGTTGGGGTTGTCCGGAAATGTATAATTAAGGCAGGGTTAAAAGTGGAATTTTGCTAAGGGCTCAGATCTGGAACTTTTCTTAGATGTCGGGATTATGTCGCTTCAAGCGGGAATCAATTCGGTTAAGTTTTGGTCGAGTTCTAGATTTTGTTTTGAAGGAAAAGGTGCAGAATTCTAGGCTTTTAAGCTTGCTGCCCGGAAATGGAATTTTTATAAAATGATTGCTTAGGAATAAAATTCCGAAGATGATTTTTCTACTTAATTCTAAGTGTCATGGAGTCTTGGTTTCAAGCGGAATCCTTTTTAAATAAGAATCGAGTAAGTTACAAATTTTACGGGCGAACCGCTCGGATTTTCCTTAAGCAATAAATTATGGTTTAGTTTCCCATCTTTTGGTTTGTCTCCTAAATCACTATCCCGGTCATCCATGAGTGAGTCATTTGCATGATTATCGATTAATGTTTACATGTACGTCATATTTACATATGCATGCTAAGTCCCATATTCAAGAATGAAAGAAAGTATTTTACGAAGGAAGTGAGATGATTGTGACTACATTTATCACGTGTTTGGACGAGTTAAGAGACATCTTATCTTCCCTTACCAAATTATTCATGTGTTTCGACGAGTTAAGAGATGTCTTAGCTTCTCTTACCAAATGTATGGGTTTGGACGAGTTAAGATGAATTTTGGCTTCTCTTACCACCCACAGGGCAAGACGAGTTGGAAAATATCCTGACTACCTTGCGGCATAGTGCACTGCAGCCATGATCATGATAAAAAACTACAGAGTCACAATTCAAGGACCTAAGTTCAAATCATTTATATCTATGTTTCAGTACAGTTTATTCAGTTACATTGCTCATGCTCGACTTAGCCATGCATATGTTCCATTCATGTTCACTTCATTCTTTTAGAAATCATTTGTTTAAGTTAAGGGCACAAAGTATTTTATTACAAGTTATTTTTAATCTGCGTGTGCTTGTATTTATGTAGTACCCGTTATTTTTCCCATATTCTTGTTGGGCCCCTAGGCTCACTACATCTACTTGGTGGAGGTATATGTTATCATTGAGATTGAGCGGGCAGGACTATCGAGCGGACTGCGATGCAGGCACGATACCTCCCTCCGACCTATGCCAGTCTTTCGCATAGTTTACTCGAATGTTTATGTCATGAAGCTTTTATTTTGCTTATTTGACAAATGTATATGAAATGTTTTGTTAGAATTGTTTTTGGGCATGTAAACATTAGATTTTTAAACTTTTGGTTATTTGATATGTCGAATTTTTTTTTTGGGTTCTCGTTCTTTTCTTGGTCTAGTTTACTTGTGTCGTCGGTTGTTCATTTATTTAATTTTATTTTGATTTCTGTCTGAGACAGGCGGGTTTTCATTTAAACAAATATTTCATGCCGAAATTTTTAATTTTTTTTAAATCCGCATTTTCTTTATTAATTAATGTAAAATAGAGGTCAGGGTTGTTTCAGTTGGTATCAAAGCATGGTTCTGGTTTGGGTTGTGCCTACAGCCGGTTGCAAAAAACTCGAGAAGTCTCGCCTCAAAGTCTGTATGTTTTTAAAGAATTTTATATGTTATTTATACCTGAATTGATACTTTAAATGTTTTGATGGCATCCTTTTTAAAAAATATTTTCAAAACTAGATGTTTAATTTGTTTAAGTGCGTAGTTTAGTGTTTATTTTCGTTTAAAAAATTTGTTTTAGTAGTTTAAAGTGTACCATTCTAATGTTTATTTTTATAGCATGGGGGTTCAAGTTAATCGGAGTTGGTGTACTAATATTCCTTCCATTTTTGGGCAGTACATGGATGTTGTTTAAATTATTAGGTGGTGTTAAAAATATTTGGTGAGATTGTAGAATTTGTCGGAAATATTAAACATGCGTATTAGGATGTATTATTTGATCTGTCCTTTTTGTAATTTATTCTCTTAGGGATGAAATTTAGTCGGATAAAACTAAGTGAATAGTTTGCTTAAAAATTGATAGAGGCATATTTGTCAATTAAGTTAGTGAATCAAACTCGTGAGAAGACTTGAGTTACGAACTTGGTTTTATATTATTATGGATAGTTTGAGTTTTCTTTGTTTATTCAGGCATGTATGATTTTGGAAAAATAGTGAGTCGGTTACTATGAATCTTTCAATTTTGTGAACTATTATTTCGATCATTAATTTCCTTATTCTTTAAGTGTTCTGGTATCCATCGCAACATATACTTTTGAGTATTTGAAATTTCTTTGCATATCCTTTGTTCGTTTATGAATTCGTATGACATCAGTCAACGTTGTATTCAACTACTTTGGAATTGGTTGAACCTCTTAATAAAATCTTGATTATATTTCAAACTTCTTGAATTTTTCTTCGGTTCTAGAGCCACATATTGATGTGAGTGAGATTCACTTTATCTTTTTTTTTTGGTGATCTACTTATGTTGTGGCTGGCATCTGAATATGCCTTAGGACCATTGTTTCCCCTTGTGTGGACTTCTCTCGACTGAAGTCACACCGATTGCCTTGATTGTGATTTGATTGTTTGAGCATGACTTCATTACCCACTGATGAATGATTACGAGATTTGGATCTTGTTGGCTCATGTTCATTATTCATGGATCCTTTATTATTATTCATTCACCCCTAGAATTGAATCATGAGTGAGTTGTTCTCACTTATCTGGATTTTTATTTTCAGCTCGTTTGATTGTATTGCTTGCAGTATTTCATTTTGTATTAAGCAGCATTACTTGTATGTTTATTTCCTTTCATGATCCATCATGATAAGGATTTGGGTGGATCATAGTTCCAATGATCATATCTATTTCTTGTGTAGAAAATCGACTCATAACTGCATAGTAAGAGTTTAGACTATTGGAATTTAGTATTAGTACTAGATAAAATTCTAAGTTATTGTTGTGATCCGAGGAGTGGTGACTACTAGTTATAACTAGTTCTAGCGAGAAGATTGCTAGTTAGTGAATTAGCTGAATAGGTTTTCCTATTTTAAATAGGATCGTTAAGAGTAAATAGATGATTTTTGGTAAGCTGAATGGGTGAATGGTTACGAGATAGGAAATAGAATTGTCCCTAGAGACTTTTGTGGTACTTTATATTTGCATTTTAAGATTTTGTGAACATCAACCGGTAAGATTAATGCACCAGCTATGGGAACAGAATGACGAATAGAATATTCCGGCAGTTTTTTGGATAAGTTGTAGATTTATTTACCGGTGAAATGCTAAGGTGATTGAGGAACAATGAGAAAGCATTTTCAATCGAATTACAACTCTTCAAGGTTCCTAATTGGTTACTAAGTTCTTGAAATATGAATTTAAGTTGTACCATATAATAATTTGGGAATTTTTGGATTTTCCAAACTTGCTATCAAGTTGAACTAGAGATTTGAGATATGTATTCAGGCGATATGTTAGAATTATTTGGTACTTAGAGACCATCTAATCCAATAAGTGGATAATAGCTTGTGGTATATTTTTACTTGATGTGTAAATATGGATTTCTTAGTCGTTGCGTCTAGGATAGAAAAGGTGGATAAATCTGTTGGAAAAATTTTTAACTATGAGTTGAACTTTCGGTAGAATCAAAGATGCTAGAGATGAATGTATTAATTGGTGAATGGATAATTGGGATCTGCTTAGTCACCTATTTGGATTCTATGCATTACCGGTTAATGCTTTCGGACTGAACGACAATGGATTTTGTAGTTATATTTTCTTATCAAGGATTGAATTAGATTTATTTATAGAAATAGGTCGATCAATCTTAAGTTAAGGAGTGTCATTATTTCTACTTGTAGTTTAACTGATCTAGAGTCATTGCTCAAGATAATTCTAAGCATCCTTAGAAGCGTTGTGAGTTGTAGTAACTAATAAGGAATTGAGCATAGTCCAGTATCATTAAGCATAGCACTTCTAATGCGTGGCATAGATCTTTAGAATTTCAAAATGGATATTTAGTTGTTCTTGAAGGTATCGTTGTTCCGTAATATTAACGATTTGGGAATATAAGGGAATTAACTCGTTTTGTCGATCCTTACGTGATTGTTGAGGAGCTTGGTAATTTGTTTTATCGTTTGGGCATGCCGTAGAGTTTTGTTGTGGATGTATGGTCAGATCCATCTCATATCTTGAGGTCTAACGAGGTAAAAATGTATAGTCTCTTAGCTATCCTATTTAGAAAAGTTTAGTGTTTAGTTGCTAAGTATTTTGGAAACTTGTGAATTTCTTAAGAGCTTGAGTTGTATATTATATGAGTTAAGCTTAATTGGTAAATAGACATTAAGCATAGCTTCATTGTGAGAAAATTTTTTTAAGTTATGGTCGGGGTCGACATAAATTATTTATGAGTTATATGAACTCTATTGCCTGGAATTCCGACGTAGGGTATAAGGTTAGAAAAATGTAAGTTGTGCAATAAATTAAAGATCTAAGAATTTGTAGGATAGAGAACTTATCAGTTGCAGTAAGATGACGTTTCTGAGTTTGTAAATTTAGATTGGAAGTAAATTTGAGGAGTGATAGAATTTCCTTGAGGATAAAACCACTTGGAAAGATGTAAGAATTGTAACTTTTATATTGGAATAAAAGTTAGTCAGGTCCTTGATGATATAGATATCAATAAGTATCAGAGTGCGCAGCGAAAGCTGATTTGAACCAACTCAGATAGGTGCTAAGTTGGAAAAGTGTTGATCTGGTATAAGGTATTTGAACTTAGTTAGTAAGTCTTGAATTTCGAGGACGAAATTTCATTTAAAGGGGGATTGAATTGTAGTACCTAAAATCCAATCTAATAAATTGCATGAATTTAATTTAATAAATATTAGGATTATTATTTTTAGGTTTAATTGATTTAAATTTTTTATGCGAAATATGTGTTAATAAAATATTTTTATTATTTATTCAATGATTTTATTTTACTAACTATTTCATTAATGTTTTTAATTGTTTAAGTTTATTTGTCTAAATGATTTTATTGTGCAATTTAAATTGTTTTAAATATTTTAAAGGTTTAAGCTTGCATATTTAAATGATTTTAATTGTTTAGTTTATTCTTTTAAATGATTTTAACTGTTTAGCTTATTTGTTTAAATATTTTCGAGTGCCCAACTTATTTATTTTAAATATTCTAAGTTTAGCGGTTACTTATTCTTAAATTATTTTAAATTATTTTAAATTTCTAGATTAATTGTTTAAATCATTTTTAATTGTTCAAATTATTTTAAATGTTTTTATTTCCGCTTGTGTATTTATTTAAATTGCTTTTAAATATTAGTCTAGTTTGTTTAAATTATTTTAATCGCTCTACTTGTTATTTAAATATTTTACTCGTTGCCGTGACATCAGAATATTTAAAAAGTTTAATTCTTGGATTTTCAAACATGTGTTTTATTTAGTGCAATTTAAATTATGATTTTAATTTCTATTTTGAGAGTAGCACTTTTAATTAGTTTGTAGTACTTTTACACCTATACTTACACACTCCAACATTATCCCTAACTTAAGATTAAACCCTAGCCCCAAATTACAATCTCACTTTCATGCCCAAACACACACACACACACACACACCCTCACAACATCCTCATTTCTCTCCAAGCGCAACTCGTCGCCATCTTCATCTTCTTCACCATTCCGTCGCAGCTCCTCCTCTTCCTTTATTTTCCGGCGAAGCACCTTCCCCACCAGCTGGTCGAGCTGGTGCAGCCCCTTGGCATCTCCATCTGCAGCTCGAAGCAGCCTAGGATCGAAGATCAGCCCACCTCAAACTCCTGTCTTCGGTTTGGTAGCTAGGTAAGGATAATGGGTTTCTTTCTTCACCATGTGGATTATTATAGTTTATGTGCTTGCATTTCATGTTTTTACTCGGAAAAATTTCAGTGCCCTGTTTCGGTTTTCCAACTTATTGGCCGAGAGATTTCTGCTTTCTTTTGTTTTGAAATTCTTGTGCAGTTCGCTTGAGGGTTGTTGATGCTATGATATTATGTTGTTAGTTGAGGATTTGAATTTCTTATTGAACTTGGAATGTGATTGCATTGAAGCCATGTTACCTTCAAATTTTCCAAATTTTTTTATGCTTTGTGTTCTTCGAAAAAATTCAGAAATGCGCTTGGTTTGTGTTCGAACACTTCTCAGATTTTCTTACATAGCTTGTGTTTGAATTTCCATCTTTCTTTACCTTGCATGGTGGTTTGAAATTTCAGAGTTTTTATAGCATGATGTTCGAACTTGTTTTCCAGATTATTCCTTGGTTTGGTGTTCGAATTTCTTATGGCATTGATTCAAAACTTACCAGATTTATTTACATGGCTTGTGGTGTTCGAATTTTCAGATTTTAGTTGGCATATGATTTGACTTATTTTTTAGATTTTTATACTTGGTTTGGTTTGAACATATGGTGTTTTGTTGTGTTGATTTGGATGGTGAATTAGGGACTACCATGGTTGAAATGTAGTCACAAGGTAGTGCTTAGGATGGCTTTGAAGTTAGGTTGTGGATTGGAGTTGAGGCATTTTGAATTTGATGATGGTGGGCTCGGTTTTGGTTGAGTGTAGGGGCTGCCATTTTGGAGCTGAGTTCAAGCAGATCAAAGGCGGGTTGTAGTTGTTGGGAATGAGTCTAAGTATTGGTCTTGGTTCCAGTTTATTGGTTTGGAACTTGGGGGTTAAATGGTTAAGTTTTTGGAAAGGTAATGAGCTAGGACTTGTGCGGATCTTTTCTAAGTGTTGGGGCTTTCCGAAAATGTATAACTATGGCAGGGTTAAAATTGGAATTTGGTTAAGGGCTTGGGTCTGGAACTTGTCTTAGATGTCGGGATTATTCCGGTTCAAGCAGAATCAATTCGGTTATGTTTTGGTCGAGTTCTAGATTTTTTTTGAAGGAAAAGGTGCAGAATTCTAGGTTTTTAAGCTTGCTGCCCGGAAATGAAATTTTTATAAAATGATTTCTTAGGAATAAAATTCCGAGGATGATTGCTATACTTAGTTCTAAGTGTCATGGAGTCGTAGTTTCAAGCGGAATCCATTTCAAATGAGAATCGAGCAAGTTACAAATTTTACGGGCAAACCGCTCGGATTTGCCTTAAGCACTAAATTATGGTTTTGTTTCCCATCTTTTGGTTTGTCTCCTAAATCACCATCCCGGTCATCCATGTGTGAGTAATTTTCATGATTATCGATTAATGTTTACATGTACGACATATTTACATATGCATGTTAAGTCTCATATTCAAGAATGAAAGAAAGTATTTTACGAACGAAGTGAGATGATTGTGACTACATTTATCACGTGTTTGGACGAGTTAAGAGACGTCTTATCTTCCCTTACCAAGTTATTCATGTGTTTGGAAGAGTTAAGAGACGTCTTAGTTTCCCTTACCAAATTTATGGGTTTGGACGAGTTAAAAGAAATCTTGGCTTTCCTTACCACCCACAGGGCAAGATGAGTTGGGAAATATCCTGACTTCCTTGTGGTATAGTGCACTGCAGCCATGGTCATGATCGAAAACCACAGAGTCACAATTCAAGGATCTAAGTTCAAATCATTTATATCCATGTTCCAGTACAGTTTATTCAGTTACATTGCTCATGCTCGACTTAGTCATGCATATGTTCCATTCATGTTTACTTCATTCTTTTAAAAATCATTTGTTTAAGTTTAAGGGCACAATGTATTTTATTACAAGCTATTTTTAATATGCGTGTGTTTGTATTTATGTAGTACTCGTTATTTCCTTCATATTCTTGTTGGGCCCCTAGGCTCACTACATCTACTTGGTGCATGTATATGTTATCATTGAGATTGAGCGGGCAGGACTATCGAGCAGACTGCGATGCGGGCACGACACATCACTCCGACTTATGTCAGTCTTCCGCATAGTTTACTCGAATGTTTATGTTATGAAGCTTTTATTTTTCTTATATAACAAATGTATATGTAATGTTTTGTTAGAATTGTTTTTGGGCATGTAAACATTAGATTTTTAAACTTTTGGATATTTGATATGTCGAATCTCTTTCTTGGGTTCTCGTTCTTTTCTCGGTCTAGTTTACTTGTGTCGTCGGTTGTTCATTTCTTTTATTTTATTTTTATTGCCGTCTGAGACAGGCGGGTTTTCATTTAAACAAATAGTTCATGCCAAAATATTTAATTTTTTTTAAATCAGCATTTTCTTTATTAATAAATTTAAATTAGAGGTCAGGGTTGTTTCACATCGAGTTCGGACAGTCCGATCGCCACTTTTGATCGCCCGAAGTGTCCTATGCTTGACACTTGTCAAAATCCATGGCTGAGTAATCTTGCCTGGCTGGCCTAAAGGTGTTCGGAACGTCCGATCCTGGTTCGGACCATCTGATCGCCCCTTAACTCCGAAGTCAACAAGGCACAATCGAAGCCCCAGGACTGCTGAGTTCAGATTGTCCGAAGTCCTCTTTGGACCGTCCGAACTGGCCCAAACAATTGGAAGCCAAATTCTTAATTCTGAAGTCCGATTAAGCCTCGGATTTTGTTAATTACCAATCTTTAATCATGTTTAAGATATTATTATCTTAAAATGGAATCTGGGTTACTACATTCTCCCCACCTTTAGATATTTTGTCCGCGAAATACAATCTAAAGACAAAATCAAGATAACAATATGAACATCAAACCATGTTTTATTACAACAAGTGTAATTACATCTTTACATAGTAATCAAAAGTACAAAGAAAACAACTCAGGATATTCTTCTCGCATACGACTCTTTGTTTCCCAAGTTGCTTCTTCTGCGCCTCGGTGCTGCCACTGTACCATCACAAGTGGTATAGTCTTGTTTCGAAGAACTTTCTCCTTCCTGTCTAAGATACGGAGTGGTCATTTGACATACGACAAATATGGCTCTAATTGAACATCAGTAGGCTAGATAATATGAGATTCATCAGCTATGCACCGTTGAAGTAACGACACATGAAATACATCATGAATACTGGAAAGATATGGCGTTAACGCCAACCGATATGCAACATCTCCGATCTTCTCTAGTATCTGGAAAGGCCCAATGAAACGAAGTGACAACTTGCCTTGCAAACCAAACCTCATCACCTTCCTGAAAGTTGATACTTGTAGAAACACATATTCACCAGGTTCAAACTGAAGTGGCCTACGGTGAATATTAGCATAACTGGCATGCCAATCTTGAGAAACTTTGATTCTCCGCTTGATCAAATCTACCTTGTCTACATTCTGCTGCACCAACTCGGGACCCTCAACTTTCCATTTTCCTATCTCATTCCAGAATAACGGAGTACGACATCGTCGACCATAAAATGCCTCAAAAGGTGCCATATCAATACTACGATGATAACTATTATTGTAGGCAAATTGGATCAAAGGTAACTGATCCGGCCAAGACAAACCAAAATCCATAACATAAGAACGTAGAATATCCTCTTGCGTACAAATAGTGCGCTCTGAATGACCATCAGTCTTCGGATGATATGCAGTGCTTAGACTCAGAGTGGTACTCAACGCCTGTTGAAAACTACCCCAGAAATGTGAGATAAACCGCGGGTCTCTATCACTGACTATGCTCACTGGAATCACATGCATTCGCACTATCTCCTGAATGTATAAACGTGCCATGAGATCATAAGAATACTCCCGGTTATAAGGAATAAAGTGTGCTGATTTCATCAATCGGGCAACAACAACCCAGATAGCATCACACTAACGTGAAGTCATAGGCAAGTGGGTGACAAATTCTATAGTCACGTGCTCCCACTTCCATTCGGGAATCTCAAGATTCTGCAGTAAACCAACTGGTCGTCGGTGTTTAGCCTTGACCTGTTGACAAACAAGACATCTAGAAACAAATTGATACACACTCCGCTTCATCCCCTTCCACCAAAATCTAGTTCGCAAGTCCTTATACATTTTCATGCTTCCAGGATGAGCTGATAATCGACTCCTATGAGCTGGAGAAAGAATATCATTCCTGAGCTCCGCAACGTCAGGTACAACCACTCGATTCGTTAAGCATAATAAACCATCTGCCTGATAATGGAATCCAGATGTATTAACTCCATTGGCTAGGCATGTCAAACGCCGAGTCTTAACATCGGATATCTAAGCATCTCTGATCTGAGAGTACAATGTTGGCTCAGACAAAATAGTATACAAACGAATCCCATTTCTTCCTTTCTTATGCTTGAGCGTAAAACTCAGTGAACAAAATTCCTGAATAATATGAGATAATTCACTAGTTTGAAGTGCAGAAAGTCTCACCTGCCGAATCAAGGAATTAGCAGTAAGATTGGCAGAACCTGGATGATACTTAATTTCACAGTCATAATCTTTCAGTATGTCCATCCAGCGTCTCTGTCGCATATTCAACTCTGCCTGAGTGAATAAATACTTCAAACTCTTGTGATTCGTAAATATCTCAAATTTCTTGCCATAAAGATAATGACTCCAGATCTTGAGCGCAAATACAATGGCGGCTAATTCGAGATCATGAACTGGATAATTATTCTCATGCGTTTTTAACTGCCTAGAAGCATAGGCAATAACATGTCCATTTTGTGTCAGAAAACATCCTAGCCCTTGATCAGAGACATCAGTATAGACAATATAACCTCCCGATCCAGAAAGTAGAGCTAACACAGGTGCAGTAGTAATACGTCTACGCAGCTCGTGAAATCATTCCTCACAATCCAAGGACCATATGAAGGCAATATCTTTTCGTGTAAGCTGAGTTAAAGGCCTGGACAACCGTGCAAAATTCTCGATGAACCGACGGTAATAACCAGCTAGACCCAAGAAACTTTGAATTTTAGCAACCGTCGTAAGATGAGACCAGTTCAGCACTGCCTCTATCTTACTTGCATCAACATATATTCCTTCACTTGAAATCACATGACCAAGAAACACTACCCGATCAAGCCAAAACTCGCACTTACTCAATTTCGCATACAACTGCTTATCTCGTAACGTCTGCAATACAATTCTCAGATGCTGTGCATGATCATCCTTGTCTTGAGAATAGACAAGAATATCATCAATGAAGACAATGACGAATCTATCTAGATATTCCCAAAATACCTGATTCATCATATTCATAAAGACTGCCGGTGCATTCGTCAAACCAAATGGCATCACCAGGAATTCATAATGCCCGTATTTGGTCCTAAAAGCAGTCGTAGAAATATCTGAGTCTCGTACCCGCATCTGGTGATATCCTGATCTTAGATCTATCTTGGAGTGGACAGAATTACCCTGTAATTGATCGAACAGATCATCAATTTGTGGCAATGGATACTTATTCTTGATGGTGACAGATTCAACTACATGTAATAAATACACAATCGCATCGATCCATCCTTCTTCTTGATGAACAAAACAGGTGCTCCCCACGGAGAAACACTAGAACGAATATATCCCTTATCAAGCAGATCCTGCAATGGCTGTTTCAATTCCCTCATCTCTGACGGTGCCAGATGATAAGGTGCTCGGGATATAGGAGTTGTTCTTGGTACTAGATCAATACCAAATTCAACCTCTCGAACCGGAGGAAAACCAGGAATCTCATCAAGGAATACATCAGGAAACTCGCTGACAACCGGTAACTGATCAATACCCGAAATACTTGTGGACATATCAACTGCATAAATGAGGTAGCCCTCGCCACCTGACTCTAAGACATGACATGCCTTTAGAGCCAATACAAGTGGCATCGGAGGTCGTGCTCCCTCACCATAAAAGTACCAGCTATCACCCTCATCCGGATGAAACTGTACCAGACGCTGATAACAATCCATAGTAGCGTGATACAAAGTCAGCAAATCTATTCCCAAAATACAATCAAAATCCGCCATCGCTAGAATCATCAGATTAGCCGATAACACATGACCCTTGGTAGCGCTTAGTCGTATCACGCCCAAATTAACCCAACTCAGATTAACTAAATAAACATGTAGTAGCGAGAGTAGGGATCGTTCCCACGAGTAAAGTGAAATTTATTTGTGTTATTAAAAATACTGAAAATAAATAAAAGGGGATTTGGAAATTTTAGAATTAACTACTATGTAGGAATTAAAATAAGAAAATCAATAAAATAACGAGACTTGATATCGGTCGACTACACCCTTGAAATCATTCACTCGATCATTGATTCTCTAAAATAATTAATTCGCATTGAATATTCATCATTGAAAATTAAATTCATGTTTCACCTTAATTTTAGTGAATTAGAAAACAACATTCTAAATTAACTCTTACCAATAAATTAACCCGATAACAGCAATCTAGATTTAAATCTACGGTAGCATTTATATGAGTGAAACTGATGAATCTAGACAACACATGCACCAGCGGATGTATTTAGCCTAGTCAATTGTTGTTCCTATGAATTAATAAATTCAACAGCAGAAAATATCAAACGTAGTTGCTTCAAAAATTAGATGATTCAAAAAATTACGGATTTAAATTCTAATTTAGCGGTAGATTGTACGAAAGAATTATCAGGTGATCAATCTAATAATCAAACACACACCCATGAAATAAACCAGAACAACTCTTGATACTCGATAAAAATCAAACAATGAAAATCTGAATCTCACAAGATAAATAAAATCAAGGGTTCGTCTTCCTCAACCAAGAATAAAAATAAGAAGAATTAAAATCTAAGAATAAGAAAGATAAAACCTAGCCTCCAGAGCATTCTTCGCGTTCCAAGCCGTCCAATCTCCCTTTTTTTTTTTTCCATATCTGACTCTAAAATTCGAGATATATCTTTTCATTAAGGCTAGAGTCCTTAATAATAAAAATTCCTAAATTACAGATTTTTTCTCGAACATCATGTCTCGCTCGATCGGCAAGATGTTGCGGATCGAGCGAGCAACTTTTACGAACCTACTGTTTTCATATTTTTTTGGCCGCTCGATCGGTTGGATTATGCGGATCGAGCGAGCATATTTTATCTCACAAATCTGTACACATCACAGCACCTGCGCAAACGAGTATTCTTCAAGCGCAAATGCGCATCCTTTTTCTCCATTTGCACTTCAAGTAGCGCTAATGCCAAGCGCAAACGCGCTTCCTTCATATTTCTTCAGTAGCGCATATGTGGTGCAAACAACTTGAGCAAATGCGCTTGATTCTTCTTGTTTGAACTACTTGTTGTGCAAACAAATAGTGCGTTTGCACAACTCCTTGTGCAAACAAATCTTTCTCTTCTCTTCCCAAGCGCATCATCCTTCCTTCTCCAACAATTCTCTTTTTTCCAGTAAAATGCGACTTACTACACAATAAATCCGGGAGTATGTTATGCAGACATGAAAAATAAAATAAAAACAAAATGCTAAATTACAACATGTAAATGCATGCAAAACAACAAGAAAATGATATTAAAATAAGCAACACAAACATGACTATCAAATACCCCCACACTTAGTCCTTGCTCTCCCTCGAGCAAGTATGCAAAAACAAAATGAAAACACAACAAAAGTATAAGCAAGGATGAATCATACACAACATAGCCTCAGAGAAGTATTTCTAAAAAAAAAAAACCTCACAACGACTCTCGATTATCAATGATACACCTTCAGTCGAATGCGAACGTGCGTGTGTGACATGTTACCCCAGCTGCA